>NC_090438.1:339165241-339468272 GCF_031143425.1 Pleurodeles waltl
TCCATCTGTTTTCAAATTTGGTGATAAGAGTATCACTTTAAATTCAGTTTTACATGGTGGATCCTCTCTACAGGTTCAACTTGTCAAAATCCACGCTTGATTGAAAGAGCTGTACATGCCAATTTGGTGATGGCCTGTACGTGTCTTCCTCTCAATTTTCGTATCCAGCACACACATTGTGAGAGAGATGCAAACTTGTTGGTGTTTCTTTTTAGAACAGTAACTATGTGAAGAACTCATGCCATTTAGCCAATTGATTATTGTAGGAGGTTGGCCTGATTTGTAGTGGGTACCAATGGTACCCACACCTTATGCCAGGTCCAGTTATCCCTTATTAGTAGAGTGTAGTAGTGTTCTAGCAGCTTAGCCTGACAGAGGTAGCTATAGGAGAAATGGAAATCTCATGCAATACCACTTATATCATATAGGTACTATATCATAAGAAAGGCAATACTCATAGTTATTAAAAATAAAGGTACATTATTGTAGTGACAATGTGCCAACAATATCTCAGAGGATATACTCCCTTAGAAGGTAAGTAACATAAACAAAATATACACAACTAACCAAATCAGGTATGTAAAACAGTCAGAAAATAGTGCAAACACTAAAATACAATAGGATGCAATAGGCCTAGGGGCAACACAAACTATATACTAAGAAAGTGGAATGCAAACCACAAATGGACCCCTAGGCTTGTGTAGTGTGTAAATGGTTGCTGGGAGTGTGAGAAAACAGTAAGGGTGTAAAGGAGACCCCACCCCATGACCCTGGAAAGTAGGAGTGAATTACTACTATTTCCCCAGAAACACACTAAAGTCGAGATAAAGGATTTTCCAAGGACTACAACAAACTGCAAAGCACTGAAGACGGATTCCTGGACCTGAAGACCTGCAAAGGAAGGGGACCAAGTCCAAGAGTTGCTAAAGTGTCCGGGGGGCGGGAGCCCACCAAACCCCGGATAAAGGTGCAAAATGGCTGCCTCCAGTTGGAAGAAGCTGAGGGTTTTGCAACAACGAAAGGCGGTAGGAAGTTCTTCTTCATGCAAAAGATCTCCCACGGTGTGCTGGAGGACGCAGAGTTGTTTCCTTGGCAAAATACCACAAACAAGCCTTGCTAGCTGCAAGAGTCATGGTTGTAGAAAAAGGGTGCTGCCCGGGCCCAGAAAGGACCAGGATGTCGCCACTTGGGAGAGGAGACAGAGGGGGCCCTCAGCAATGTAGAGAGCCCTTGGACAGGAAGGAAGCACCAGCAGAAGTCCTTCAAAGCATTTCCAGAGGCTGGAGGAGGCTATCCCTCTCCAATCTTTAACACCTATTTCCATAGCGAGAGGGTGTAGCACCCTGCTCTCAGGGGAAATGCTTTGTCCCTGGAGGGCCAGGAGGGCAGAACCCTGTCTGTGGGGTGGCAGCAACTGTAGCTGCAGAGAAAACCCCAGACAGCTGGTTTGGCAGTACTGGAGGTCCATAGTGGAGCCCCCAGGATGCATTGAATTGGCTCCGCAATACCAGCTTTGGAATGAGAGGACAATTCCATGGGCCATATTCGGAGTTACCATTGTGAAGCTACATATAGGTATTGACCTAAATGTAGTGCACACATGTAAGGGTGTCCCCACACTCACAAATTCCGGGGAAATGGCCCTGAACAATGTGTGAGCACCTTCGGTAGTGCAAGGGTGCCCTCACACTTAGTAACTTTGCACCTAACTTTTACAAGTGAAGGTTAGACATATAGGTGACTTATAAGTTACTTAAGTGCAGTGAAAATGGCTGTGAAATAAAGTTTGAGTTATTGCACTCAGGCTGCAATGGCAGTCCTGTGGAAAGGTTTGTCTGAGCTCCCTATGGGTGGCAAACAAAATGCTACAGCCCATAAGTATCTCCTGGAGCCCCAATACCCTGGGTACCTAGGTACCATATACTAGGGAATTAGAAGGGTGTTCTAGTATGCCAATTGAATTTGGTAAATATAGTCACTAGCCTATAGTGACAAATTTAAAGGCAGAGAGAGCACGAGCACTGAGGTTCTGAATAGTAGATCCTCAGTGACACAGTTAGGCTCTACACCGGTATACACTTTCAGGCCACAAACTATGAGCACTGGGGTCCTGGCTAGCAGGATCCCACTGAGACAGGCAAAAACATACTGACGTACATGTTAAATTGGGTGTAACATGCCAAAATAGATGGTACTTTCCTACAATTATGCAACAATGTTTGATCTTGTAGGCACTTTAAATCTTTCAGTTGACGTTACGGGTAAATGGCTTCTCAGAGGTGAGTTTTTGCAATCGCTACAGTTTAAATTATGTTGTAGAATTTGCCATTGCCTTGGAACAGTGTCTATATAACCTTGTTGTCAGACGTTGGAATGAATTTCATTCACAGTAGCTTCAAGTTGCTTGGTCACAGAGCTGAGGAGACAGAGGAGTGTTATTTAGCTAAAAAAGGTTGAACATATACTCCCATAGAATTGTGATTCATTGTTTGTCACAGGGGATTGTGGAACCCCACTGGGCTTTATTAATGCTGGTAAGGCTTGTTAGCGTTTTGTTATATTAATCGATACACATGATTTTGCATGTGGCTCTAAGATCAAGTACAAAGGGAGCTGTGCATTGGCCCATCCTGGCCCTGATGGTTGCCATATTCCTTGCGTCCGCTTTATGTTTATCAGCTCAAAGCGTTCGATGTTAGGTCTTCCTGTCCCACCTGACATAAGTATGTAGTTTATTACTTGACATTTCAAGAGTGTTTTTATTTACTTTTCATCATTGAGCAGGTTAAATTGGGATGTTTTTTTTTCCTCTTTCTCTTATCATGTGTCAATGTCTCGTGTTTGGACATGTCTTCTTTGAAGACATTTGCAAAAATTACTTTATTTGTCACTGGTGTGACATGTGTGGTCCATGGCTCTGCAGTTCTTGGAATTCAGGAAGGGAGTTCCAAAGAGGTAACACAACTTCATACTTTTAATCGTGACTGGCTTCTTGACAGTTCTTTTTGGCTATTTGCATGGCTTGCACCCTTTTTTCTCATTCCAGTTTCTGTGTTCATTGCGTGCTCTTCGACTGCTCTATCAGTCCTCATCAATGTATTTGAGGTACAGGTAGTACACTCTTTGGAAACATCTTCCGCTCGGTGTAGCAAAGCGTCTTCAATGATGAATAGGGAACTCAGATCATTGTTGGTGAATTCGAAAATCTCAAAGTAGATTACTAGTTTACGTGCATGGATTACGGAGTCATCCATGGACCCCTCTAGCTAATTACAGGCATTACTGAAAGTGTATCAGTCATCTTCTTTTTCCTATAGGTTTCTTGTATTATAATTTTTATATCCTTCTGTTTAAAGTTCATTGCGATTTACTTGAATTAATGATGCCTTTTTTACAAGGTTATTCATTCACCATTGCAACATCTCCATCTTATGTACACGAGGGTCAAATAGACGCAAGGCTAGCCTAAAGGTGGACACCTCTTACGAGACTCTGTGAGATCACTAATCAAGTGGAAAGGCCCTGGGGGCTCACAATGCAAAGGCAGACAATCAGGGGCGGCTCGGCCATTAGAGCAGACGACAATCGCTCTCCTGCCAGCAGCGGCAGCTGCAAAACCTTTAAAAGAAAAGGATAACAAACTTTGTTTAGTCTGCCCCGCATTCACTGAATTATCTTCAGTGTGGGATCTGAAAAAAAATATCTAGTCTATGTATCTTATATTTGTAATACTCAGATGTCTTCAGTGACTCCTTCCTACAATGGTTGCCTGCTCTTCCCAGTGAACATCTGCAGAGAGTGTTCCTTTTACCTTTAAAAAACATTAACAAAACTCAGTCTTAACTCATAATCAGTTTCTACATGTTATCCCTTGAAATAATTCCTTACTGTCAAGAGCATCAAGATTCACCATTACATAAATACCATGCAGCCTTTCCTGAAGGTCTTATCTGGTAGCAAAATCGACTGCCTGAATCCATCCAAACCTACTTTGGATTTAACCCTCTAAAAACTATGGCCCTCATTCTGACCTTGGCGGGCGGCGGAGGCCGCCCGCCAAAGTCCCGCCGTCAGATTACCGTTCCGCGGTCGAAAGACCGCGGCGGTAATTCTGACTTTCCCGCTGGGCTGGCGGGCGGTCGCCTTCAGACCGCCCGCCAGCCCAGCGGGAAAGAGGCTTCCACGATGAAGCCGGCTCGGAATCGAGCCGGCGGAGTGGAAGCTGTGCGACGGGTGCAGTTGCACCCGTCGCGTATTTCACTGTCTGCGCAGCAGACAGTGAAATACATGTAGGGGCCCTCTTACGGGGGCCCCTGCAATGCCCATGCCAGTGGCATGGGCACTGCAGGGGCCCCCAGCGGCCCCGCGACCCCCCCTACCGCCATCCGGATCCCGGCGGTCCGACCGCCGGGATCTGGATGGCGGTAGGGGGGGTCGGAATCCCCGCGGCGGTGCAGCAAGCTGCGCCGCCGCGGAGGATTCAATGGGGCGGCGGTACACTGGCGGGACCCCGCCAGTGGTGCCGGTCCGACCGCGGCTTTACCGCCGCGGTCGGAATCCCCATTGGAGCACCGCCGGCCTGTCGGCGGTGCTCCCGTGGTCCTCCGCCCTGGCGGTCAAAGACCGCCAGGGTCAGAATGACCACCTATGTTTGTACTGAAAAACGATAATTATAGTCTAGCTCAAGTAAAAATTATAAAAATACCCACAGTAATAAACCCTAATATATTTCACCCCTAACCATTGTCAAGTCTTCTAGATTCCTTATCAATAGAACCCTCATATGCAAGGCCTATATTGATGAAAATAACTCAGAAAGTGTGACACTAGTTCTCACTTCTTTACAGAGTGAAATGACAGCATCTGTAGCCTTACTTCACTTTTTCACTGTATAAAATATATCCTTTCAAGCCTTACTTGGTCATTTCAATACAAGCGTTTGTCGGATCCCATCTTTTCTGGAGCAGTTTATATTTTTCTCTTGTGTTAGCATAGGTAAGGCCTACAGAGCTTGCATTTTGCAGTCATGTAAAATCACTGAATTATTTTGTCATAACGTGAAGTCTTCTTTCAGATTTTGTTCCCATGAGAAGCAAAGTCCTCTTTTGATAAATCTATTGTTTAACTGTGAAAAGTCATACCCATTTGTCTTTGAGAAGTTTATAATGCAGGAACATGGACTCAAGAATATATACATTTGTTTCAACCTGTTTGGAGTCACACAGAAAGGCTATGTTCCCTTGACAGACTTGGGAAATTGTCCAATTATTGCAACCAGGAGTCTGGTGATTAATTTTAATTGGATGATGCCCCTCAACTTAATATTAACTGACACATTTGACAAATTGGAACGCTTTTTGTGAATTGATATACCTACAGACATTCAAAATTTGTTCACGGCTGAAGTAGTCTTTCTAATGAAGCCCCAGACGCTTTCCTGAGGTTTGCAGATGCCTTGCTAACCAGATGCTTTGCTGATGGAGATTCCATGAAAGCTGTATCCATTGGAGAGTTATCTTCTTCTCTGCCATTTGCCATTGCCCCTTAAAATGCCCTTCTAGGTTAGAAACTACATTATGCTGATGCTTTCTCTTCCTCTATTTTAGTTAGTTACTTGTAGCCCAAGTTATTCTTTTAACAAATTATTTTTGTCCTTTTTGTACTTTTTGCATTTTGCCAACACGTGTTTCTCCCCACACATGTATTTCTCTGTTTTGGTTAGCTATAGGGTTGACCTGTGCCCAGCCAAAGATTATTGACTCTGCTTAACTTGAATTGAAATTTCTGAGCACCATGTAATTTCTATATCACAGACATTCTTATTGACATTATGTATTATTCTGCTTGAATGCTTAGATTTATTGATGTTATGCCTGTCACCTTGGGCATCCCTTGGTGATTATGAAATCTTTATAATTTGGTTTTGCGCATTGTTTACATGACTTTGAGCTTGTGCTTGTTGTAAATCTTTTAATTTTACTCCTGATTAGAGTTCCCTGCCCTGGTCACATTCTTCCTGGTGTCTAGGTGCTGTTGATTATTGTTGATGGTTCACCACTCATCTTTCTGTGTTAAAATGTCCATTGACCTTATTACACATTTGTTTCTTGACAAGGATGAACATAAGTTTGCAGATCTGGTAGCAGACAGATGGTTTTGTCCAAAATGAGGGGGACCCATATCTTTGTTTAGTGCTAGGGAGTTAGGATTAATCCCATGTCATTGCCCAGTCCCAGAATTGCCCACTCCATAATTCGTCCCATGGTCCGTTCCAGAGATCAATGAAGTTCCAGCATTCTGGCGCATGAGTATACATTTGATTTTGCACTTGTGATGCTTTTGGGTTGAAGATTGCAGTGAAGTGTGATGTGAAGTGTGAAGTGTGATGTTGTGAAGTGTTTTGCAGAGTCGTCATACTCAAAGTGATTGTGATGCTTTGTGATAAAAAATGTGTGTTGGTTAATTTATTGCCAGAAGTGAGGTACTTGTCATGAGATGTCGTTGACAGTGCCAATAGTTTTTCGTTGAGTGAGTGTGAGTTGTTAGTTGGTATTTAGTTACTCCTGAGTGCACATGGAGGATCTATATTAACCAGAAGTGAAAATTGCTGGTCAAGTTTAATTCGTTGTGTAATGGTGAAAGCCATAGTCGAAAGTGTAGCCCGTACAGCTTTCAAAGTGTTTGAGTTCCTAGCCGTAGTGTGCAGACAGGTTGTTTTTTTTTTCTCACAATTTTTGCATTAAGTATGAGTGAGGGATTGTGTGAGAGACAATTGCTAAGCAGTTGCAACTGCTGAGAGAAGTGAATGTGACGTCATTCTGTGTCGCACTGGTATAGGTTGGTTAGTGTGAACTCTCACTGGCATTAGCGGACAGTACTGTATTGCTATTGGTTGAGAACAGCTTGCACAAAGGATTTTGGGATTGAACTTACTTCCTGATTTGATTCAAAATTGCAGTGGTTAACTGAATTTGAACAAAAATTTAAATTTGCAAAGCATTAAGAAGTGTGCTAAGGGAAGATGTGTTTATTCCCGGTAGAGAGGGTGGAAAGGTTGCACCTGAGCGAACCCCAGCTTATGAAGTGTCCTTCAGCATGAGTATGGCTTGAACAATAAGGTAAAATAACAGAGAAATTAGCTTTTCCTCATTATGGAACCTTTAATTTTAGAGTGTTAGACAATTTGAGGAGAGTGATGTGCAAATTAAAGCCTCCCCCAAGACCTGCACAATTTGAAGTCCTTGCTGTTTGGGAAATTATTGCAGGACAGAGAGCAACAAAATGCTTTGAGAATAGAATGCAGAAAGCAGTAAAGACAGTAGCGGAAGCTAGATGGGATGCAGAACAAAAAATGTGGAGCGCAGAGATATTAGATGGAGTGAGAATGTTTCCAGCTATTACAGAAGAAGGTGGTGGGAAAGAAACAGACAGCAAAAGAAGAGCACACAGTAGATGATGAAGGTAAAAAGACAGTCACATATGAGAGTGATTCGGAAGATGAGTTCATAAATCAGCTTCTATTGAATTGTTCCACGCCGTATCATTCTATAGAGGCAGAAATGTGTAATGAAGCAGTACAGAACATAGTCCTGAATGTGCCAATTGGTCCAGTTGCACAGATCCTGAATTGTACAGTTCCAGGTACACCTGCTAATTCAGGGACACAAAAGTCTGTGGTTTATCCACTTGTTCTGACTGTTAATACAGTACAGTCCATTTCAAGTCCAGTTATGAATCAAACTGAACCAAGCCCAGTTATGAACCAGGTAATGCCAAGTCCTAAAGTGAATCAAATGGTGCAGACACCTTATGTGACTGTGCCTATGCATATGTGTACGCCAGTGCTGACAATGTCAAATTTTACCCTGAATCAAACAGGACTGACTTTCAGTACTGTTTTAACATATCAAAGTACTGAAATGACAATTCCACAGAGTCAGACAAATTTGATAGGTCCCGAGCATTAACATTTCCCGTGACTAACCCTGGAAGTAATTCCCACTCAATGAATGCTTCAGCAGTTCCTGAAATGCCAGCAGCACCTGCTGGGATATCACTGATTAGCATGCAGAGACCAGTTCATTCAGAAAATTAAGAGATAGAGAGATCAGCTTCTTTTGGTCCACCCCTGACTGTTACACAAATTGAAAAAACCTAACCAGATGTTAAATCAAGCCGGACCAGTTCTCGATGCAAGGTTCCCTAAGGGAACCCCACTTTCTTACATGCCCACACCAGATCAGATTACAGGTGTACATTGCAATACCCCACAAAATGTGCCGCAGATTAATAATAGTGTGAAGTGTCTTTCAGCACAACAGTTGACAGATTAAACAATCTGAGCCCGCACATAGAAACAGGTGCAACAAATGGCACCGTTGGATTAGAAGAGACACCAAAGAGAGAAAGGACAGTGAATGTGCTAAGATTGAAATTAGAATTAAACAATTTTTGGAACGCTAGATGCAGAGCAATTAGGAACGTACACAGAAGATGAAATGTGATTCATGTGTAAGGATGTTATCCAGGACAAACTTACGAGGGGTTAAAAGAATTGGCAGATTCATTTTTACGATGATTTAAATTTTACGATCTTGGGGGATTTCAATATACATGCAGTAAATGAGGATAAGGTCATAGTACAAAATTTTCTATCTGACTTTAGGGCCTTGGACCTCACACAAGTAATTACAGGTCCTAAACATACTAAAGGCCATACTATTGACCTGAGTTAACATAGTTAACTTAACGGTTCTTCCACCTACCCCTTTAGCCTGGTCGGATCATTTTTTAAATTCTTTTAGTCTTCCGACTATGCAATCTGGTAAACCTTTGTTAACCACATCCCAATCACAGAGATGGTGGCATACGCTTAAGGTCACTGAATAGTCTAACATATTAACTAGGACTAAACCAACCCTGAATGGGAATATGAGCAGTTCCCTATAATCTTTGAATAAATGGATTACTAAACGTGGGGTCCCCTGTAGAAAAAAAGGGCACCCTGGTTCTATAAAGAGACTGCAGAAGACTGGAAAGGAGATGGAGAAAGTCCTATAGTACTTCTGCAAAGCAAGACTTTAGGAAGGGCATCAGACGATTTCACTTGGAAATCAAAGCAGCCCAAAGACTTTGTTATACGACAATAATTGAACAGAATGCCAACTCTCCCAAAGTAATCTTTCAGCTGCTAAAATAAATTGCCTCCCCACACTCACAATCAGGTGAGGTAGAAGCCTCCAACAAGCATAGTAATGATTTAGGCACTTTCTTTAAACTTAATGGAGATAAAGCAGAGGTCATGTTTTTGGTTTTGGGCTCTCAAGCCCTATTAAATTTGTCTCCCTCTGGCCTGTCTCTTCTTGGAGATCTTCCAGCTCCCAAGGAGCATATTAAGAGCCTTGGAATCTGGCTTGATCTGTGGTTATCTATGGATCAGCAGGCAAAGAAAACTTTGGCCATTTGCTTTGTCATATTCAGACTCCTCAGGAAGGTGTTCAAAATCCTTCCATTCATGGCAAAGAGATTAATCATACAGGCATTGATCAGTTCACACCTGGATTATGGTAATGCCCTTTTTCTCGGGTCTCAAAATTATATGAAAAAGAGACTCCAACTGGTGCAGAATTCTGCCGCTAGAATGTTTTTTAATATACCTAAACACAAATCAGTCAAATCTGCATTTTTTACTCTGCACTGGCTCCCATTGGAGCAGCGAATAAAATTCAATGCCTTATGTTATATACACAGGTCCTTACATGCTAAAGGGCCTCCACAGCTGTGCTCTCTGGTCACTTTCTGTAAGCCCACGCAACATCTTAGGTCATCGTCAGCTGCCCTGACAGTAATCCCCTCAGTGAAAAAGGGCAGATGGGGCTGAAGATCTATGTCACATCTAGGTGCTAAACTGTGGAACTCGCTACCTCTTTCCTTACGTCAAACTGACCAGGAACTAACCTTCCGGTGGCTACTGAAAACATGGCTATACTGATCTTTTCGTATGAAAGTGTTCTGGAGGATTTGTTGAAGCACTGGGAGGCCCTCGGGTAGCTATGTGCTATATAAATTTGTTAACATAATGTGAAGCGAACCTAGAGAAATCTAAACCTTTAAAGAGAAGTTACAGATTAGAATTCAGCCCCAAAGACATTATGAACATGAGAACAACAAGAAAGAGAATGCACATTAAGGAATTATTCACATACATCCAAACATGGAGAGCATTAGATAAATGGGAAGGTAAATGGGAAAGGAAAAGAGATCAGAAGAAAGTGAAGCAGAATTTGTACCTGGCTGGAGCAAATCAAGCTGAAGACAATTTAAAAAATGATGCCTATGAGAGAGATGTCAGGTGGAGGTTAAGTACATATACCCTGAAGTAGGAGTGATATTCAGTCATTCACTAATGATTACCCGAGAGATTTGTGAAACTTTCAAAATCCCTGTGGGAAGATTTGAATACATTGTTTGACATTGTTGTTCCTGATGACTTGTGGACTGAATGCAAAAGAAGTTGATTAGCCTGAGCGTGAACCTTTGAGAGATCCAGTAACAGGTGCACTGTCTGTAGAGGTAATGAAAAAGTATTATAAGCTAATTGAATTCCTGAATAACAAAGTGCCCTCAAAAGATATTGATTGGCAGAAAATTGACAGGGCAGCACAGGAAACTGAAGAGTCTATTCATGCTTATTATGAGAGATTGTTGCAAGCTTTCAAACAGCATAGTAGTACAGAGAATTTAAAGCCAAAACATATGGGCCTTTTTGTGTCTGCAAGAATTGATACCAAGAATTAGTGCAATGATTCTGCAGTATGCCAAATACTGTAGCGATGAAATTGAATTGAAGCAGAAAAAGTTGAAGGAAAAGTTGATTGTGATGCAATTGAAGGCTGCAAATAGAAGTCAGAAGTCAGAGCCTACTGATAATGATGTATAGAAGTGAAATGCAAGGTGTGCAACAGCAGGTTAGTATTGTGGTTCAGCCTAGAGGAAGAGGATGTGGTGTTCATATAGGTCAGAGAGGAAATGTGGTCCATGTTCAGTCATTGAAGAAAACAAGTCCATGTCATGCTCACTGATATTATTGTCATTGGCAGAGGGAATGTCCCTATAATAAAGTGAGTAATTTGGTGCAGAATGTTGGAGTTGCTCAGACTCAAGTTAACAATCAGATTCAAATTCAGAGAGTCCAAAGAACCCGAATTCCAAATGTAAAAATGTCCCCAGTACAAGAAATGCAGATACCACAAGCCAGATGAAACAGCAGCAGGTGATTTTTTTTTCTCAGTAAAACATGAATCAGATGGCAAAAGTAAACTCGAGTCATTTGGCAAATGCAAACATAAACCAGATATATTTACAATTTCCCTTAATTGATTTGAATGATGAATTCCTGAAAACATTTCATAGTGATAGTTCTGATGGTGAAGACTGTATGTTAGCTGGATCCTTGGAGGTAGATTAGTGTCGTCCCTATGTAAATGCCAACATTATGGAACACAACATGTCATTCTTGATCGACACTGGAGCTACAGGTTCTAGTGTCAGAACCACAGAAGTGCCTGCTTGTCCCTATCTGAAAGGAGAATTCAGGTTATAGGAGCAGCAAATAAGCAATTGACAAATCCTGTGACAGAACACGTTCCAGTAAAAATAGGTTAATTGGAAGATAAGCATCATTTTGTGGTTTGCATTTCAAGTCCAGTAAATCTGATAGGAATTGGCCTGTTGTCTAAGATAAACTGTTCCATTAGCTGTACACCAAATGGAAAAGAATGTCAAACAAATGAAGACTACGATGTCCCTTGTGAAATTGTAGATCAGTACCCACATGTCTCGCTGTTTCCCCTGAAGACATGTAGTGATTTGCCCCAAGATTTGCAGGAGACAGTTGTTCCTGAGGTTTGGGATTTTTCAGGAAAGGATTAGGGCCCAGATGTATCAAAGAGGCCTTTTGCAAGTCAGAAATAGCGATTTTTAAGAAATCGCTATTTCTGATTCGCAAAATGCAATGTATCACACTTGTGAATCGGTAATAGCGATTTCTTAAAAATCCCAAATGCTATTACCGAATCGCAAATTGCGATACCGGCCCCATTCGCACCTATGGGACCATATCTGCAAAATTTTTGCATTTCCAAAATTGTGAGTCCTTAACCAGAAATCACAATTTTGGAAATGCAAAACCCCAGGGTGCTGGGGGCCTAAGGCCCCCTCTGCTGCAACCCAAAATAAGTTTTTGCAACATGTAAGGTGCACACATGCCAAAAGGGCATGTGTGCTTTACATGTAAATTTTAAAAATGCATTTTAAATGCATTTTTAAAATTTGCACATGGTTACCACCAGGTTCAACCTGGTGGTAAAAAGTGATTCCTAAATGCCCAAAATGCATTTAGGAATGGCTTCTTACATGTGCTTAGAAATCGCAAATAAGGAATCCTTATTTGCGATTTCTTATTTAGGGAGTCGCAATTTGCGACTTTCTAAACAGGGTTGCAAGTTTAAGGAATCGCTATTTTAGCGATTCCTTAAAATTGCGTTCAGAATGTCTTTCACACATTCTGAAATGGTTTTTTGCATTCGCAAACAGGCATTCGCACCATTTGCGAATGCAGAAAGCTTTCATACATCTGGCCCCAAGTCTCACAAAGGAGTTGAGCAAGTCAAAATAATTGTGAAGCTAAATGCTCTGTATCTGAGGATAACATCTTACAAAATGGCACCCGAGAGAGTTGCAGCAATAACACCCTGGATTAAGAGTCTGACTGAGCAAGGTATAAGAAGGAAACTTTGGGAAGCCCTTGTAATTCCCCTATTTTAGGATTGCGGAAGCCCAATGGAAAATACAGCATAGTTCTGGATTTGAGAAAAGTGAACAAGATTGTTGTTTCATGTTGTCTTGCGGTACCGAATCCAGTAATGATTTTATGTCAGGTTCCGTGTGAAGCAGAATAGTTTATCATCATTGAATTGTGCCAAGTCTTTTTCTCTATTCCCTTGCATGAGAAAAGCCAATTCCTCTTTGCCTTTAAGTTCAACAGTCGTATTTTGATATGGTGTTGTACTCCTCAGGGATATGCAAAACTACCATCAATCTTTAATCAGATTTTGAAGAAAAACTTGGAGTCCCTTAAAATGCCCTGTCATTCATTCTTAGTGCAGTATATTGAAGACCTTTTGCAGAAGAGATACCATAGTGCTCTTGAATCATGTAGGAGAAAATGTACCTAAAGTTACCCCAGCAAATTTGAAGTACTGTAAAAAGAAAGTCCAATACTTTGGTCGCCACATTGAGAAAGGTGCAAAGAAGGTGCCCCAAGAGAGAATTTCAGCAATCATGCAGCAGAATCCCCCAGTTACTCAGAGGGAAGTTAGAACATTCCTGGGAATGGTTGTCTACTGATGCCAATAGATTCCAAATGTTTCCCTTTTGTCAAAGACCTTACAGAGAATGGCACACAAGGATGTGTCTGATCCGATACCATTTGATAACAAGTGCATGAAAGCCTTCAATGATCTGAGAGGAAGCGTGCGCTGAGCTCCGGCTCTGGGAATACCCGATTACAACAAATGCTTTTCTTTGTTTTGCTGTGAGAGGGTTGGATGTGCTCTCTCAGTTTTGACACAGTTACATGGAAATGTAAACAAGCCTACTTGATCCTGTAGCTGCAGCTTTCCCAGCTGTCTAAGAGCTATGGCCGCATTAAGCATCAACATTGAGCAGTGCGAAAGCATTGTTATGGGGGAGCCACATAATGTTTTTTATTGCCCATTCAGTGGAGATTTTGCTTATCCATACAAAGACCCAATATCTGACCCATGCCTGTTTGACCCGCTATGAGAAAATCATCGTAGGTTCTTTTAATGTTAGTATAAAAAGATGCAATGTTCTGAATGTGGCTACTCTTTTGCCAGATCCTGTTGAAAATGCAGGTAACCCAGGGGTTGAGGTTGAGCATGACTGTCTCAATGTGACTGAACTGTGCACCAAACCAAGACCAGATATTCAAGATGTCCCCTTGGATGAAAATGTCTATGTGATTTTTGTTGATGGCTAATGTTTACAAGATCCTGATGGTGCCCTGAGAGCTGGGTATGCAGTCTGCACAGTCCCAGGTGTGATAGAAGCCTCCTGGCATTCAGGAGTCTTTTCTGCTCAAGTAGAGGAGTTGATCACTCTTACTAGAGCATGCTGTATTTCTGAACAGCTCAGAGTGACCATATTCACATAGTCAATATGAGTATAGTGTGGTTCATGGCTTTGGACAGTTGTGGTTCTATAGAGGCTTCATGAACTCTTCCGGATTATATATCCTTGGGCAATACCTATGCAAATCTATGGAAGTGATAATAGGAGAATTCAACATTTCTTTATGACAGCTATTTATACTTGGGAAATAGTTGAAAGATTGCAGGATAAAGCGACCGAAGAAGAGAAGCAGGGTCGGATTAGAGCAGAACAATGTTTGGGTATCGAGTGAGGGTAAAGCACTATTGCCAAATAGCTTATTGTCTACAATGGCAAGGTATTACCATGGACAGGCTCATTTTGGCAGTGATGCAGTGATTATAACATTTAGACAAATATAGCACAATCCTAGATTTAAATTAGTTGCACAAGCAGTGTGTCACAGGTATGTAACATGTCAGCAAATTAATGTAGGGAAATACACAGTTGTCACCCTGAGTAATATAGGTATATCATGGGGACCGTTCAACTGAATGCAAGTAGATTTCATTGAATTCCCAGTGTGGAGTGGGCTGAGGCATATTTTGGTGGTGGTGTGTGCTCTCCCATCGGGTACAGGCTTACCCAACTCAAAGAAATTACAGCCTCACCGTTGCAAAATTGCTATTGAGGGTGCTGATACCTCGATTCAGTTTTCCAACTCCTCTGGAATCAGACAGAGGAACATGCTTCAGTAATGACATCCTTAAATGATTGTGTGTGGCATAAGCTTCAGGACTGGTAGAGCAGATTCATGGAATGCAGAAGTCTTGACTGGTGAAAGTATGTGCATCAACAACACTAAAATAGCCAGATGCATTGCCTCTTGTACTGATGAGTATGTGCTGCACACCTGACAGAAAGACAGGCTTGTCACCATATGAGATCATCATGGGGTGTGCTATGAGACTGCCATCAGTGCCTGCAAATGCTCTTGTGAACATTTCAGATGACTTGGTTCTTGATCATTTTAAAAGGACTACCTGATGTGGTTCGTTCTTTGTCTCACCAGGATGGAGAAGAAAATGCACAGCAGCAACAAGAACTTTGTTGTGACCTGACTCCTGGTACCTGGGTATTAGTGAAAAAGCATGTCTGTTTAGAGCTGCTTTGGAAAGGCCTTTATCAGTTTGTTCTAGTGACAACAGATGTGAAGTGAACTGAACTTCTGAACTGGATTAATGCGCTGTATAGATGCAAAGTTCGAAGTCCTCCTGATGTAACAGCACCTGTTCCCGAAGGGTCCATTACAGTGAGAGAAATGGTCCAGGGTAGCCAAACTGTGGGGACTGGACAAGTGGCTAACGCAGAGCATGCACGGTCTAGTGAACATCTGAGTGCATCAACAGCAGTTGAAGGTACAGAAGGATTGAGACAGAGTCAGACAACTCCTGCTAGCTCAGGTCATGTTGGATCCCCACTTTTCCCAGGAAAAGGAGTTGTAACCGAAGATCAGTGCCCCAAGAAAAATCCACAACCAGTGATAAAAGTGCCTCCTACAAAAGCTGAAGTAACTGAAGAATTAGCTCAAAGTGACAGTAAAACTGAGGGTTGTGTGACAAGGAGGTGTCAGAGAAAAGGAGTGCCACATCATAGATACTCTGCTTCTGAATAGACATATTGAATGGGAGAAGGAGTTTGTTGCCTTTTGTGTTAATAATTCCTCTCCAGCTGAACATTTTGGATCTTGAAATTGCTTTGGAAACAAACTGTGAAATCTCATTGCCACTTGTTGAACATAGACATTATTTGCTAGAAGTGGTAATTAGTGATTAGCAGATGGTTGATTTTAAAGACATTTGAACCTTTCGTTGAAACTTTTGAAATTTTTTAAATAAGAAAGACTCTTGATGAACTTTTGTTTTCAGATTTTTGATTTTGAAAAGACTGCTTTTGAAAGTGCTTTGCTCAATCAAAGAAAAGGCTGAAAGAGACAGTGAAACACTTGAAAGCCGCTTTTATATTTTTGATTTTATTTTTATTTAGAAATATGCTGTGTTCTGAGACTATACAGGCCATGAAATGTGATTGAAGTAAGAGAACTAAATGTAAGGATGTGTGTGTAGGTTTAGCAATAGTATGGTTGATTGTGATCACCTCGATGATTATTGGATTGAATTTGCCTGTTAAAAATGAGAGTGAGAAAGCTTCAATCACAAGGGCCCTGATTTTAGAAAATTCACTCACAGATCAAAGTTCCCTATATGAGGATGAAATACTTTTACATCAGTTCTAAGGGAGATTTGACATCAAATGTATTTTATAAAGTTTTATATGAATACATTGAAACCATAGAACTCAAAAATTGCTATGTTTGCACGAACATCCCTTCATCAGTACAGGACAGCTGTAGGAAAGTAGCCTCTTTCTAGTTTGGTTACCCATACTTTTGGCCTGTTTGTCAGTGTGTTTGACTGTGTTCACTGGTATCCTGCTAACCAGGACCCCAGAAATGATGTTCTCTCCTTCAAACTTGGTTTTCTGGAACTCTATTTCATCCCACAATTGGCACACTGGTGCCCTATTATAAGTCCCTAGCATATGTTACCTTGGTACCCAGGGCATTGGGATCCCAGGGGATCCATATGGGCTGCAGCATATATTTTGCCAACCAAAGGGAGCCCAAGCAAAGGGTTCTGCAGGACTGCCATTGCAGCCTATGTGAAAAGGTGCAAACACTCTTTCACTGCCACTTTTCACTGCACCAGGTCACTTATAAGTCACCCCTATGGCAGGCCTTCTAGCCCAGGCGGCAGGGTTCAAAGTACCTGTGTGTGAGGGCATCCCTGCACTAGCAGAGGTCCCCCCACTCCAAACATAGGCATGTTTGGCATCAAACATGTTGGAATCATACCGTAATGCTTTTGCAAGCATTGGTTGTCTGATCCCATCACTCTGGGGGTTCCTCAGAAGAAACCGTGTATTGCCTTACAGCCTTCTGAAGGTTTCTGGGCAGCCCAAGCTGCTGCCACCTTGCAGACAGGTTTATGAACTCCTGTTGCTTGAGAAGCTCAAGCCCAGGAAGACAGAACAAAGGATTTCAGTTGGGAGTGGGGTGTTACACCCTCTCCCTTTGGAAATAGGTGTTACAGGCTTGGGTGGTGTAGCCTCCCCAAGCCACTGGTAATGCTTCAAAGGGTACATTTGGTGCCCTCCTTGCATAAAGCAGTCTACACTGGTTCAGGGACCCCCAGTCCCAGCTCTGTTACGAAACTGGACAAAGGAAAGGGGAGTGACCACCCCCCTGTCAATCATCACTCCAGGGGTAGTGCTCAGAGCTCCTCCAGAAGGTCCCTGGGTTCTGCCATCTTGGATTTAAGGTTGGCAGGGAACGCTGGGAGCATCTGAGAGGCCAGTGCCAGCAGGTGATGTCAGAGCCCCTGACTGAAAGGTGGTCACCCAGCTAGGTGACCAATCCCCCTTTCAGGGCAATTTAGGGTCTCTCTCTTAGGGGTTACTCAGATTCAGTTTGCAAGACACCAGCAGGATTCCTCTGCAAACTCCACTTTGGCTTCTGACTGAGGAAACTGCATCTGGATGCTCCAGAACCCGACAAGCTGCAACAAAGAAGCAAGATGTCTCCTGCAACATTGTATCCATGGCTACTTCCAACAACTGCAACATTTTCCAGGTTGTGCATTCTCTGAGGACAGCCTGTCTTCAGCCTGCTGCAGAAAGAAGAAGGACTCTCCCTTGGGGTGAAAAAGTCACACTGCTTCTGTAGACATCAACTGCAATGATGACTGGATCCCCTCTCCTGCTGAGCTGCATGGACCCTGCATCATGGGTGGTAGACTGAAGTGGTCCCAACGGTCCTCTCTTCCAGCTGTCCAACTTAGGTGGAGATAAGCCCTTGCCTGCCCATGCAGGACAGTACCTCATGCAACGTGTTTTTTTGTAGCTGCCAGGCTTGTTGGCCTCTTTTCCAAGGGATCTTTAGGCATCTTGAAGCTCCAGCCCCCAGCACTCCATCTTGTGATGCACAGCTCCCTGAGTGGTTCTCTGGCAGCATGGAAGTCCTTTTTGTAGTACTGCAATGGCCCCTTCTTTTACTTTTGTGTCCCTATCCTGTGGGACTCCTGTGAGTGCTACCTGTGCTTCTGCTGGCTGTCTGGGGTGCTGAGGACCTGCTCTGACTCCCTCTCCTGGGTAGAGTCCACCTGGTACTTTCTGGTCCTGGGCAGGTCCACTTTCCACTAACCGTGAGTTTTGTATGTGCAAAGGCTTGTTGCTGGAGGCGCAAACTGACTGCAATTCTCCTTCCAGTGTAGGACTCTCCTTCCTTACTGTCGACTCATCTCTTGCACCTTCACTCTGGTGGGTAGGGGCTACTTCCCTTCTTGAACTCTGCTGTGCTTGTTGGACTTCATACTTTTTGAGGCAAATCTGTGCTAAACCGGTTTTGCGTCAAAAAATGTAATGCAGGCTAACGCCATTTCTCAGTACCATCCGTGAGTGTAGGAAAGTACCATCTTGCCTGGCATGTTACCCCCAATTTTACTTGTGTTTCAGTGTGTTTTTGCCTGTCTCACTGGGATCCTGCTAGCCAGGACCCCAGTGCTTATAGTTTGTGGCCTGAATGTGTTACCTGTGTGGTGCCTAACTGTGTCACTGAGGCTCTGCTAACCAGAACCTCAGTGCTTATGCTCTCTCTCCCTTTAAAATTGTCACTGCAGGCTAGTGACCATTTTTACCAATTCTGATTGGCACACTGGAATACCCTTATAATTCCCTAGTATATGGTACCTAGGTACCCAGGGTATTGGGGTTCCAGGAGATCCCTATGGGCTGTAGCATTTCTTTTGCCACCCATAGGGTGCTCAGACAATTCTTACACAGGACTGCCACTGCAGCCTGAGTGAAATAACTTCCACGTTATTTCACAGCCATTTGACACTGCACTTAAGTAACTTATAAGTCACCTATATGTCTAACCCTCACCTGGTGAAGGTTAGGTGCAAAGTTACTAAGTTTGAGGGCACCCTGGCACTAGCCAATGTGCCCCCACATAGTTCTGGGCAATTTCCCCAGACTTTGTGAGTGCGGGGACGCCATTACACGCGTGCACTACATATAGGTCAATACCTATATGTAGCTTCACAATGGTAACTCTGAATATGGCCATGTAACGTGTCTAAGATCATGGAATTGTCCCCCCATGCCAAATCTGGTATTGGGGTGCCAATCCCATGCCTCCCCGGGGCTCCAGCATGGACCCTGGGTGCTGCCAAACTAGCTCTCTTGGGTTTTCACTGTAGCTACCGCTGCTGCCAACCCACAGGCAGGTTTCAGCCCTCCTAGGGTCTGGGTAGCCCAGTCCCAGGAAGGCAGAACAAAGGATTTCCTCTCAGGGAGGGTGGTAACCTCCTCTCATTTTGAAATAGGTGTTAAGGGCCTGAGAGGAGTAGCCTCTCCTGGCCTCTGGGAATTCTTTGAAGGGCACAGATGGTGCCCTCCTTGCATACACCAGTCTACACCGGTTCAGGGATCCCCCTGCCCCTGCTCTGGTGTGAAACTGGACAAAGGAAAGGGGAGTGACCACTCCCCTGTCCATCACCACCCCAGGGGTGGTGCCCAGAGCTCCTCCAGTGTGTCCCAGACCTCTACCATCTTGAATGCAGAGGTGCAAGGGCGCAATGGAGGCCTCTGAGTGGCCAGTGCCAGCAGGTGACATCAGAGACCCCTCCTGATAGGTGCTTACCTGGTTAGGTGGCCAATCCTCCTCTGGGGGCTATTTAGGGTCTTTCCTGTGGATTTCTCTTCAGATAACGAATGAAAGAGCTTACCAGAGTTCCTCTGCGTCTCCCTCTTTGACTTCTGCAAGGATCAACCGCTGACTGCTCCAGGACGCCTGCAAAACCGCAACAAAGTAGCAAGATGACTACCAGCAACATTGTAGCACCTAATCCTGCTGGTTTTCTCGACTATTTCCAGCTGATGCATGCTCTGAGGGCTGTCTGCCTTCACCCTACACTGGAAGCCAAGAAGAAATCTCCCGTCGGTCGACGGAATCTTATCCCTGCTAACACAGGCACCACATTTCTGCATCACTCGTCGTCTGAGTCCCCTCTCATCTTGACGAGCGTGGTCCCTGGAACAAAGGAGCTGGATCCAAGTGACCCTTACAGTCCAGTGGTCCTTCTGTCCAAATTTGGTGGAGGTAAGTCTTTGCCTCCCCATGCCAGACAGTAATCCTGTGTACTCCATGAACTGCAGCTGCTAGGGCTTCTGTGCACTTTTGCAAGGAATCCTTCATGCACAGCACAGCCCAGGTGCCCAGCACTCCTTCCTGCATTGCTCAACTCACTGAGTTGACCACCGACTTCGTGGGACCCTCCTTTGTAGTGCTGAGATGACTGCTGTGCTCAGATTTCTTGAACCCCTGTTCAAGTGCTTCTGCAGGTGCTGCCTACTTCTGCATGGGCTCTCTATGCTGCAGAGTGCCCCCTCTGTCTCCTCCTCCAAGGGGTAACCTCCTGGTCCTTCCTGTGCCCGGGTAGCACCCATTTTCTTTAACAGCAACCTTTGCAGCTAGCAAGGCTTGTTTGCAGTCTTTTTAAGTGGAAACTCTGCATCTTCCAGCACTCCGTGGGACATATTCTGTGCAAAGGAGAAGTTCCTGGCATCTTCCGTTGTTGCAGAATCTTCAGCTTCTTCCACCCGGAGGCAGCCATTTTGCACCTTCATCCGGGGTTTAGTGGGCTCCTGCCCCCCCTGGACACTTTCATGACTCTTGGACTTGGTCCCCTTCCTTTACAGGTCCTCAGGTCCAGGAATACGTCTTCAGTGATTTGCAGTCAGTTGTTGTCTTTGCAGTATCTCCTATCACAACTTTATTGTGTTTCTGGGGACGTAGGGTAACTTTATTCCTACTTTTCAGGGTCTTGGGGTGGGGTATCTTGGACACCCTTAGTGTTTTCTTACACTCCCAGTGACCCTCTACATACTACACTAGGCCTGTGGTCCCTAAGTGGTTCGCATTCCACTTTCTTAGTATATGGTTTGTTTTGCCCCTAGGCCTATTGCATCCTATTGTATTCTATACTGTTTGCACTACTTTTCTAACTGTTTACTTACCTGATTTTGGTATGTGTGTATATTTTGTGTATTTTACTTACCTTCTAAGGGTGTATATCCTCTGAGATATTTTTGGCACATTGTCACTAAAATAAAGTACCTTTATTTTTAGTAACTCTGAGTATTGGGATTCTTTTGATATAGTGCTATATGATATAAGTGCTATAGTAGGAGCTTTGCATGTCTCCTAGTTCAGCCTAAGCTGCTCTGTTATAGCTACCTCTATCAGCCTAAGATGCTAGAACACTACTAATCTACTAATAAGGGATAACTGGAACGGGCACAAGGTGTAAGTACCATCAGGTACCCACTATAAGCCAGGCCAGCCTCCTACAGTGCGTCAGTGGGTTTGATGCACAGTGGTGCTCAGAACAGGTTAGCATCATTTTTTTTACACTAACCATTGAGCTGTGTCAGGACCAGAGGAAGAGGCCAAGATGGCGGTCGGATCAGACATCTAAATCAGTCTCCGTTCCAGACCCAATAAAAATCCTGAAATGACGTGACAGCCTAATTAAATATCCAAACAGAATATGAGTCCCGAGCTTGCGACCACTGCGCCGCAGTTGATGCGGTGTGTGACCCTCGCGGAAGACAATATATACCAGCGGGGACGGACCTGGGCCTGCTTACTGGTGTTGGGCCGTGCGTTGCTCCCCGCCGGGCCTGGAATTGGGCTGCTGTGGGGCCCGAGTGGGAGGACCTGCCGTCGGAAGTAGAATTGCAGCATCCCCTGGCTCCAGGGAGATCGCCGGGGGGGGGACCTTCACTCATGCTGTGCTACTGCGTGGTGGGATCATTTGACCCGGCAAGCAGAGATGGCTGCCTACTCCAGCGCTGGGTCGCGCTGTGCTGATGCCCGACAGAGAGGCACCTGAGGACCAGACGAGGGGCCGAGGCACAGAGGCTGCCTGGTAAGAGACACGCTGTACCGGCGGGGTTGGAGTGGAGGTGTTCGCTGCATTCCTTACCTCTCCCCTCCCGCATCGAGCTCATCACTTAGGCTGGATGCGCTGGTGTGCTGTTCCCTAAGTGGGGGAGCATCGGAGAGGTGCAGTGAGTGTGGTTCCACCTGTGGGCCGCACTCCCAGCGGGGAGTGCGCACGCCAGACCCACCATGCAGCAGACACTCTATGAGCAAGTCGGAAAGCCATAACCTTGAGAGTGGCTTGGGGAGTGGTTGACTTGATCCGGTGACAGCGCAGATTGTTTTCTGTTCTCAAAATATTACAGGATGTGATGCACCAAATCCGACAGGCCTGGGATGTTGGGTCCAAGTCTGCATGAGAAGACAGAGTCCAAGGAGCCTGGGGTCTCCTCTGATGCCTCGGTGGTGACCATTTCAGCGGCGCATAAACAGAAGTTTGATTAAATTCTTAACGCAGTGCAGAGTATTAAGTCCACACTGGAAACTAAGATTGATGCTTTGCGTATTGATATGGGCCACCTGCGGAAGTATCATAAGAAATTGAAGGACCGTGTAGCAACCACTGAAAGCGCAGTATCTGAGTTGCGCCCATCGATAGCAGACGCTACCATGCACATTAAAGACTTGCAACATGAGGTTCTGCACCTACGTCAATGACTTGAGTAGCAGGAAGGGAGGTCACACCTCAACAATATACGTGTGGTGGGACTGCCGGAACAGGAAGAGGTCCCCAGCATGGATCTTTACATGGAAGAGTGGCTATCCCAAACAGTTCTACAATGTAAACATTTGTCCTTCCTCTCAGTGGGGAGAGCACATAGGGTCTCTGGCAGACCCCTCTACCGGGGTCTCCCTGTGCCCAGTGGTGGTTCGACTCTTTAATTACAAAGACAGAGATCACATCCTACAGGTGGCTCGCACCAGAGGTCCCTGAAGAATATCGAATGCGCAGGTACACATTTATCCCAATTACACTCTGGAGGTGCAACGGAAGAGAACATCTTTCCTCATGGTGAAGAGCACTCTGAGGGAGCATAATATTAAATGCACATTGTAATTTCCAGTGACCCTTCGGATCATAACGGACACCAACACCATCTTTTGTGCCAAACCGGAGGAGGGCTGGGAATGCTTGGAAGGCGGAGACATAACTCAAGGGACGCCAAGATTACCTCCATGATCCACTAGGCACAAGACAAAGGGGAGCCCTCCTGACGGGGCCCAGCGCTCATGTGCAGCCCCTTCCAAAGAACAAGCAACAAAAGAGAGAGAGCAGGCACGGGCTGAGGTGGAACTGTGAGCAGGCTCCCCCACGCTGTCTGTAGGGAGAATGGAGCAGCAAGATAAGGATCCTCCAGTCCTGGATGTGGAACAGATCTATGTAATTTTGGACGCAGGCCTGCTGGTGACACCCCAGACTGCAGAGGCCGTGATATAAGGCACGCCACACCCGAACTGCAGGGGGTTCACAGTTCAGAAACAACATAGCATATAGGGCAGGCTCATCAACGACACCCACACTACGGGCTGTGCAAGACTAATGTGTTTTCTTTTTCTCTTAAGATACCAAGTTATTAATACTTGTCTGTACTGCCACTATTCCCCGCCTACACCTCGGTGTATTTATAGTTGAACAATCATGTTTCAGTTCTGTATAAGCATTTTAGTGCTATTGGCTGACCACAAGTTGTTGTCTCAGCCTGAGAGGGGTAGTTTACTTTTATATTTATGTTTTCTTAGCAGGTTTGCTCAGTGGTTTATCAATGGGTTTGTGAAGGTGTGCAAGATGGGTCCCGTAATGGGAGGAAGGAGCTGTATAATATTGGCTTCTCGGGTTGCCTGTGTATACAGGCTGCCCTAGACACGATTTACACTATACATTTTTAGTTAAATGGCACAATACTCTTTTATAACATGGAATGTCAGGGGACTAGCGGGTTTTACCAGTCTCTGTGCAGTTTCTGTGCCACCACAAAGTACATGTGGCCCTGCTTCAAGAGACACATCTTGCGGCTCCAGATCTGGGACAAATGCGTAAAAGATGGCGAGGGACTATAATAGAGACCACATACTCCAAATATGCCTGAGGGGCTATGGGTGGCTCCGGGGGTACCATTGTTGGCACTACACACTAGGATAGTTCCAGACGGACGATACGCCATATTGGAAGGGAGCCTAGACAGAGCACTGATTTCTCTAATTTCATTATACACACCTAATACAAATCAGAATGTATTTTTACAAACTCTGCCTATATCACTTCTCCATAACCCTATGTCACCATGTTAGTGGGAATGAGATTTTAATAGCACTCCATGCATAGAGTTAGATAAATCTCGCCCACCGGTTCAGGGCACTCAGTCAATTGCGATCGCACACCAACTACGCCTCTGGGCCACACACCACCAGCTACATGTCGCATGGTGTAATCTGCACCCTACTGGGCACGTGTACTCAGGTTTGCATGTGCTGCACAGTAATATTGGCTTGGTTTATTGCAACTCTTAAGCACTGCTAAAGGTTACCAGTGCAGAGTATCTTGGAGGAGTATTTTCTGACCATTCGCCTCTGCAGTTAGGGATACAGTGAAACCGCTCCCCTCTGAGATGCAAAATATAGGGAATTCCTTAGAGGACATATTGAAAATTACTTTGAGATAAATGAGAACACGGCAACGGATGTGGGGACTGAATGAGATGCCTTCAAGGTGGTACTGGGAGGTCACGCAATAAAAACGAGCATCGGGGCGGCGCTGCTCCTGCGTAGGGAGCACCAGGACCTGGTATCCAAATTATAACACCATGAGCAACTTCTGACCATGGATGTGGGGATGGCCGCATCATTAACGAGTATATGGATAGCTCAACAGCAGGCAGTTGATAGATTAGCCCAGCTGCATTATAGAGATTACCAAGCCCGTAAACATGCAGAAGGAGATAAGACAGGCAGACTTTTGGCTTAGCTCCTACGGTTGGAACACGTTCAAATACCAATCACTGCGCTACGGGGTGGGCATGACCAACTACTGAACACACAGGAGGATATCAACGCAGCATTTCATGAGTATTACTTCACCCTATACACAGCCCCAGAGTCGGAGGTAGAGACTGACGCAATGGAGGAGTTTATGGGCTCCCTCCATTTGCCTAGAGTGTCCCCTGCAGATAGGGAAACACTGGAGGCTTCACTGCAGCTTACAGAAATAGAGGTGGTAATTAAAGGCATGGTGCGGGGGAAGACACAAGGCACAGACGGGTGGCCGATTGATTTCTACGCCACATACCAGTCAATTTTAGCCCCTAAACTGTTGCCGATGTATAATGCAGTGTATGCTAAGGGGATCCTCCCTGCAACTTTGAGAGAGGTGACGCAGCAGGGTTGCCCCCAGTCCCCACTTCTCTTTGCGCTAGCAATGGAGCCCTTGGTGCAAGCTCTGAGGTTGCAGGCACCTGATTGGCATCTGTACATGGGAGGGTTTTGGCACATTGTCTCACTATAGGTATACCTTTGCAGCTCTGCGGAGGGCGTGCCCCAGTTGATGGCATTGTTGCAGAGGTTCGGCAAGGTGTCTGGCCTCAGGGTGAATTGGGAGAAATACTATTTGTTCCCCCTCACACCCTTGACCACGGCCCAATCACCTCCTTATCTTGGGCATGCAATACTTTCAAATACCTTGGGGTCAGAATATATCACGAGGAAAAAGATCTAATAGACGCAAATATTGGTAGTGCACTAATGGGAGTGAGATCTTTGCAATTCTGGACATCCCTCCCTGTCTCTCCAAAGGGTAGGCTGGCCATCTCTAAGATGCTGGTGCACCCGAGATTAATACACCACTTCTCAGCCTTCCCAGTCTTCCTCCCGAATAAATGGTTCACCGAGCTGTGTTCCCTTCTTACAGCATTGATATGGGGCAAAGGTAGAGGCCGGGTAGCCTTAAGCAAGCTTTATGCACCTATGTCAGAGGGAGGCCTGGGTACCCAAAATTTAGAACAATATTTTGGCGGCCCAACTCCAATGGCCCATGCGTTGGCTCACAGGACAAAATTTACACGAACTATGCAACAAATATAAACAGGGCAACACAAACAGACTCCTAAGCTGGATAATGAATCCAGGCTCCAATACGCCAATAGGCGATAGTAATCTATTAATGAGAAATGCCAAGAAGTGGTCGATCAGATATACGCACAAACCAAGGCAGAATTTCCCATATGCTTCATAACTATCACTTTGGGCCTTGCCGGGCTGTGCTAATAGTTTGCACAAACCAACGGCGTCCACCTGGGAAACTGCTGAAGTTGTGGAGTGGGGTGACCTCTTAGAAGACCATATGCTGATCCCATTTAATAGATTAATAAATGATTTCAGTATATCACCGGGCACCTTCCTCACTTATGTGGCGTTAACTCGGCATGCCGCACTCTACTGGGGTACCATACGTCGGTATTGCTACAGACATTACTAATACACAGGGAGAGACAAAGGTGATCACAAACATCTACAAAGCGCTACACATAGACGATAAACGTCCCCTTGCATCGCTACAGGCATTTTGGGATGAAGTGCTCAAAGGGGACTGTAGCGGGGCCTCCTCCGTGGACGCAACCTGCAGATGCCCCGGGGGTACGTCCAAGGATGCCTGCGGCCCTGGGGGTACTTCCGGTGCCTTCTTTTCCGACCCGGAAAATCTTTCCACCATGCCGAGGATCACGAAGACACCGGACATTGCAGGGCTTTTTAAAGCCCGGGAAATCAAGGAGGGGGAGAGGCCGCCGCAGCCGACACAGCAGCCGCAGGAGCAGAGAAAGACGGACGAGCCGACCGTGACGTGGGAAGACGAGAATTCCACGCTGACACGGCAGCCAAACAATGGACCAGGCGATCAGGAGGCACCAGAAGGCTGAAGCCGGCCACACTCTAGGAAGAGCGTGGCTTAACCAGGTACGGGAAAGGGGTGGGCAAGAAAAGGGACGTTTTCTTTTTTTGTTGTTTCTTCTTTTTAGGTTTTCTCTTCATAATATAAACAGGCCCAGATAAAAGACCTGAACGTAGTGTGATTTTTTTTTTCTTCTATCCAGAAGGTTGTTTGTGTTTTTATAGTCATGTTGAGATATGGTGTATAGGTATAAAGCAACAACAAACAGAATTAAAAGGAAAAGTAAGGAGAAAACGGAAACAGTGGATTCTGTGTAGACATCTGTATTTATATTTAGAGATATACATTTCTGTCATTTTGTGTTTACTGTTTGAGAACAGTAAAAGAAACAACCAACATAAAGAGCAGAATAGAAAGAAACGCAGTAAAGACAGGAAAGCAAAATCATGACAGAAAGAAAAGTGAAAAGAGAAAAGAAAGAGAAAGAAGCAAAACAGGAAGTTAAGGAAGTTGCAGGATAGAAGTGTAACAGAGAGAAAAGCAAAGAAAGAACAGCACCCGAAAAGAAAGAGGTAGAAAGAAAAGTAAGAGATAAAAAGAAAGAGAAGGAACGTATAACAAAAGAGAACATACTTACCAACCTCCTGTGTTCTTCTTTTCTTTACATGCTCCTCCTGAGTTGGCCCTGGATAAAAGAAGAACAAAAGGGAGGAAAGCTTGAAGAAGACAAAGACGAAGAGACAAGACACATTAAGGATAAAATGATTAAGAGACTGTCAAATTCTTCTTTACTTTAATAAACTACTATAGCAAAGACACGCGTGTACCTCTATTACTGACGCTCTCCTACAGGGACTTACAGATACACAATGGGAACAAGCCCTCATGGTCCCGAAGATTATCTCAATGAAATACAAATACATACAAATACATACAATTTAATTATCTGCATCACACTTACCTCACTCCTGCGAGGTTGGCGTAGATTTACCTATCCACAGTAGATAGATGCCTACGATGCCACACCGGGAATGCCGATTTTATACACATGGTATGGACCTGTACCAGGTGATTGAGTTCTGGAAAACTATAACCGAGACGCTGAATAGGATCACCGGGTGGGATACACAACGTGACATGGCACATTAAATGCTTGGAGTAACACATTGAACCCCTAAGAACAAATCCTCAAACAAAATCTTAGACTCATCTCTCATACTAGCAAAAAGAAGCTTAGCAATGTGCTGGAAATCAGCTACAACCCAATCAGTTATGAGATGGCTAACAGACCTACGCATATGAGTACTTGCAGAACAACAAATATTACTGTAGTCACATACTCTTGCTGGCCCCTCGCCCAGACCCCCAGATTGCACAACACTTATTTAGGGAATTGAGAGGATCCTCGGCCGGCAGGGAGTGTAGGATGTTGTTAGGCAAATGTAACCCCCCTTGCACGGATGATACTCGAGTTGCTCGTCTGCTGTGCTGGGTCTTGCCCCAACTGTAGAACGGAACTCCAACTCACGCTTCTTCCAACATAACCTATCTGCGAACCTTGTTAATATCAGCTATGCTGTTATTTTATTTTCTGTTTTTTACCTTAGATATGTACATCATCCAGTGGTACTTAAACTGTAAACATGGTGACAAATCTAGCAAAAGCACATATGTCCAATTGATATGTATAGCTGTACTACAATGGTTGTCAAACATATCATATTGCATGCTAATAACTAAGTACAACATTGATATGTTGCAGCTAAATGTTTATTGTACAGCATAAATTTGCAATTGGAAATGCTTCCTAATGATGAGAAAAATAAAGAAATATGGAGTGAAAACAAACGTGGGGGGTGCAGGGGGGGGCGGCCGCACCGGGCGCAACATCTCTCGAGTGCTAAAATCCACGGGTTAGGGGGCGCAAATTACTTGCCTTGCCCCGGGTGCTGACAACCCACGCTACGCCACTGGGTAGGGTAGAACGTAAAACTGGGCTGCTGTCACAGGACAGCTTTTATTGTCAGAATGTAAACTAGAGGACAATGTCCAGTCTCAGGCCATTGCCTCAAGTGGCATTTACCATTGACAACACTTGCCACTACTACCTGTGCTGTGTGTGCTGGTCAATTAGGAAATGGCAGTTAGGTGCCCATGGCACAAACACACTCAAATGGAGAGATCAGTATGACTACGTGAATAATCCCCATCAATCCCTACCCAAGAGCAACTCCTGTCATCTGCTCATGTCAATAGACTCAATAAACATCAGGCACTGTAACTTACATTATGAAGTACACAGACGTAATCTCATACCCATTCTGCCCATTCCAGGGTCTACTCCGTGCCTGTGTTACAATAGCTGCAATGCCACCTTGCAACATCTCAAGTGTCATAGTGCTAAGACCACAGCATTGAGGGGAGGACCTATGCTTGTAGCTAGGAAAACACACCCGAACAGTCATACCAGGAAATGGAACTCTGCCAGGCTCATCAGTGCAATGCATTGTAGCACACATACGCAAACGTCAACATGAGAAACTACCAATGCTGACACCTGTATCTTGTCATGCCAATGCAATACATGGTATGGTGGTAGGTCTCAGCACAGTATAGGTATATGTGAAAAATGATAGGCTGGGTCAAGTCCATATTGTTATGTGTGGTGCATGTGGCATCATAACACCAACAAGCATTGCAAGGCTTCACCATACTAATGGTAACAGAGGGAGGGTTGAGTAGGACAAGAAGGTGACAAGACACAATTTGGGCAGAACCTACACCTAGAAGATGTAACGCAGACAATTCCCCAAACTGCCCACATTACATGTGACATGCAGGTGGGGCATAGGCCTGAGAGAATGCAAATATTAATGACAGGAACAATGAACGGGAACCAAGATTACAATGTCCACCAATAGGAAGTCAATGACATCACATTACAGCTGCCACAACAAAGACACACTAATTGCACAATATCTCATTGCAAAGGACGATGGCTCTCCTGTGGATCTGCCTGTCCTCAACTACTCTGATGACATGAATGACGAGCTGACAACCATCAGCCAGGAAACCCTCCAAGATGTCCTGGGAACCCTCCAGACACCACCTCCAGTCGCAAGGAGGAGCACACATGTAGCAGCCATCCCAGAGGACCCACCCAACACCCCAACAGTACAACCTGCCAGCTCCAACACAGCTAAGGTCCCTGATGACACTGGGACCACCTTTGAGAGGACAGTTGTGGGAGTACAGCAGGAGCTGGCCAAGGAGGTGCGGGTGGGGATGCAAAATATGTCAGCCAGCCTTGAGGGGATGCACATGTGCATGATGACATCCGGAGAACAGTCAGCAGCCATGCAAGTCCAACAATCACTACTACAAGGACTCCAACAGTGTGTGAGGGACCTCACCACTGCAGTGAGGGAGTTGCCACAACACCTGGACTCCCAAACTTTTCGCTGCATGCATGACAACAGTCAGGACTCCCTCAGGGCAGACATAGCTGCCTACCACAGGGATGTTGTTGCCAAACTCAATAACCAGCAGCTCCTCCTTGCTGCAGTTATGCCTTTAATAGTTCCACAGTTGGCAGCTACCAGGAATTCAGAGTCCACTTCTCCAAACACTGAAGTGTGTGTTGCCCCCTCAAACTCAACACCACTAAGGGCAGAGGAGACAACACACACATCAGAGGATGAAGATGTGGAACAGATCACCTTCACCCGAAGGAGTACCCGGTAGCACCAGCCCATGCCACATGGGCACTGTTTTTCCTTTGTCCTGTGCTTGGCAACATGAGAGTCTTGTTTCAGTTGGTGACATGCACTCTTCTCCGACACACTGTTAACCTTACCACTATGGACTGCAATTGTCTCTCACTACCCAATTGGTAATTCATGTTCCTCTGTACTGAATGACACTCCATTGCAACATGTCCAATGACATGTCCCTTATCATTGCACTTGTGTTGCGTCAAATAGAATGCTTCACACTAATGGACTCACAAACCTGGACTATGTAAATAATGCAGTACAGCACTCTAAAATAAACAGCACCTACACATCCACTTTGTCTCTGTGTAATGTGACACATCTACTGTGCTGGAGATTTATGATGCATATCACATGTCAATGATCACAGAATGTCAATACAAGAGCGTAGAAATAATGTGGGCTGATATCTATGCACAAGGGTCTGGATTTTAAAATCATCTGTGCTGCTGGTGCTCATTTCTGAAGTAAAAGCACCACTAACTCACAAAATATCATTTGCATTTGTAAGTTTATGCTGCTGTTGCATTAAAAAATGAGTCAAATGCTGTGTAAAATTTTTAACCAAGGTAACTACAGGATTAAACTCAATGCTGGCCACATCCCCTACAAGACAATCATTGTGTATGTGACATTTGACTCTAAACATAAATTCCACAACCACAACATACAGCAGGAATGGCTGTGTAAGAGTGTTTGGACAATAACGTCACCTGGGAGTACAATTTCAACCCATAGCTGTGAATTTTGTATACTTAACCTCATAAGAAATTGACACTACTCAGTTTATCAGGGTTCACATGAACATCAGGCTACAGGCAGACGTCCCACAGTGCCCAAGATTCCAACACATAACCCAAAGATGATGCTTAAAAAGCACACCTACCTGTCCAATACATGGGAACCATAGTCACCTTGAGTGGTGGGTACAATGGATGGCAGATTCATAGAGAAGTAGCTTTGTTGTAGCTGCCAATGTGACAGCTCAGTTGGAAGTGGAAATAAACATGTCAAGAATGGGATGTGGATGCAGGATGGAATACACAGGCAACACAAATTTGCCACTGTACACTCATGCAAAGGCCCAGCTCCCCAAGCATATGACACATACCGTAAAGGAATACTTAAAACTTTATTAACTATGCATAAAAGAAAACTTAAAACAATGCCACACACCTATTCTAACCTAACCTATCCTAACTATACATTACCCACAACTGGCCCTAACTACCCTATGCTAAACTTACCACATGTATCTGAACACTCTAAACTCCCCTACCCCCTCATCTGACGGAACACATGGAGGACAAAATATACTAACCTAAAAAGATACTAACTAACACTAAACAACAATATATTTGTTTGATTTTTTTAGATTTGTTAGTATTATTTTATTTTTTTGATAGAATACACAAAACCTCCATCATCAACAACAAGCTAACATGTAATAATATAACTCCCCCTAACCTACTTATCCAATCTAAACTAATAACCTACTCTAACCTATCACTAAACCCCCTAAACCCACTTTATAAACAGTATAAGGAAAGAGGGCGGAATTAGGGGTGAGGCAATGCAGGACTTAGAGGTTTGCCCTCCTCAGAGTTTTCTGTATAGATTTGAGCCTCGGGCTATTACGAGCAACATCATGCTGGAGACTGTCCATTCTCTTCAGGACCTTCCGCATGTCCCTTTGTAGCTACCTGAAAGCGGCCATGTCCATACCAGCTACTGTGGTGATCTGTGTCCCTGATGTAGCAACTGCAGGTGCCATGGTAGGGGGTGGTAGAATTGACGATGCAGCAAGTATTGTGGCTTGAGTGCCCAAGGTTGAGGGTGCAGTAGGTGTGGCTGAGATACTGGTGCCCACTGTTCCACTGCCTGCAGTCGAGGTGGTGGCGACAACTGTTGTGGCCAAGGCAGGGCCCCCTTGGCTAAAAGCCCACCATGCTCCAGTGGCTCTGTCACGACGATAGCATCTTGCCATCATTCGAAATCCAGACTCCATATCCAGGATATGCCTGTATCGCACTGTACGCCTCTGGAACTCTCTGATCTTTGTTGTATTCATGTTGGCAACTGTGAAAAAGAGACAGGCAAACATTAGTGTCATCATTGTGTGATGCATGTACAGATGATAATCTAACACTCTCCCTCAAATTGCACATGCAGTCCAAATCACAGAACAGATGATAGATTGTCCCCTGGGTAATGACATGGCAACGCAGCCTACCCATCAGGTATTTATCAGCACACCAAAGCACAACAAGGTATGTACCATATTTAGTGATCTGTACATTGATGCAGTGCAATTTGTCACAATGCATCAAGTACTCAACATGTTCCAGGCGAGCCAATACCTATCATGTGGATCAACTTCAAGGCACACAAGACCTATGAGTTGTTTATGGAAATGGCAGGATGGTATGTGGTTGCTAATCATAAGGGGTTAGTGTTGTTTGGGGCACATGCATGCTTGACTTAGATGTCTGTCATCTACACTGTGACCATCAAACTTACCTACATATATTTTCTCCCCCTACCCTTGTGCCTTGGGGGATGGACATGCAATACATCATCTTAACCATCAAGACTTCCACAAAGCCATGTCCAGCTGTGCATGGATTTAGTGAGTGGAACATATGTAGGTGTGAGTTAACCATTGGTCAGTCACATCTACATTCATGTTTCCATTTGTGGACAACCATCAACATCAGATCTTACTTACACATTTCCTAAATCATCCATATTGATGCAAGCACACATCTGGCCTTGACCTGCATGCACACCTATAACATACCACCTATGTGCTACATAAATGGGGTACAACATTTGGGGCTAGATGCTGGGGGACAGTCATCCATACAGTCCTACATGTACATTACAATACAGGGATGCGCAATTTAGTGTGGAAAACTGATGCATCACTGCCTTGTGTAAATTAGGGTATGACTTGCTGATAATATTCTGACACTGGACCACCTCCAACTCAAATGTGGGCCTACATGTGGCTACCAATCACCTTGTTCACCTGCTGCTGCCTATTGCACAGCACAAGACTCCCAAGATATGACTCTCTGCCAGTGAATGTCTAACTCTCACATGGAACACTATGTCAACCTCCAGTCAAGTTTTAAATCAGATCATGTACCAGCTCATCATATCTTGCAATGAGTCCAACACACAAGAGTCAATCACACAACAGCTGCAATCACAACACAGGACAGACATTTTCACACTTACTGGACATGTCTGAGTCCTCGAATCGAGCCACTTCCCCAATGATAAATGGGGCCGGTCCACTTGTAAAACATGGAAGGGAGATAAATGTTCAATGTCTGATTACTGTTCAAACGTGGGAACAACATATCACAGTGTGTGACATTTTATACGATAGAGCTGCACATCAGGCATGTAGACACTCCAACAGACAGAACACTGCAAACATGCATTGACACTGTCACTCCATTGATTAATAGACACATATATGCACACATGCACTGGCCCTAACAATCATGTGGTGCTAAACCTGACTTCACACTTTTGTGGCAAATCCATTTGAGATGGTACTCCATTTCATTATTTGTTATTGGGTGACAATTGCAATGGCACTTCCCTGGTGCACTGCAATACAAGTGACTCAGGTATTGTGGCTTTTGCATCAAGGGACAAGGAGTAACTGTAATGGACGAGGGTCGGTTTTCAATCAGGAATTATCATGCTTTCAGTGGTCCATAACAGATGTGAAACTGTTGTATGTAGGTAACATATGACCCATTGGCAGTGTCCCCTAAGCCGTATATGCCCCCTATGATAACATGATGGCAGGGATTGTGTGTGTGTAATGATGACAATGTAGTGCTAAACATGGATCGGACAATTTGCTGTTCCAAAACTGGTAAATATGGTATGCTGACAGTGTCTTAGCTGATCATCATTGACAGAATGCATGAGCACAGGTGTAGTCATTGTACCTGAAATGTGTCACTCAGGGCCATATGTACCTACATGAGGTATTGTGATTCACACATTGTGAGACTTAGCAACTAGCAATTAGCAACTTGGATGATCAGGGGTAGACCTTTAACCTTCGAAATTACACTGTTTGCAAATCAAAAATGGGGTAGCCAATGAATTACTTCTTAAATCATGACGAGGTAGGTCTCATTTTGCAAACCCCTTGGGAATCGCAGCACTCACAGGGATGATAGCCTGCTGAGCTCAGCAGACCACCATGTCTGTGACTGCTTTCATATTGAGATGTAAATATTAATTGAAATGCAACAATATTTCAGCAGGGGTGAACAGAAAGTATTTTAACAACCTATTTCATTACTAAAAGAGATTTCTGGAAACAGTCAGTGGTACGGTGCACAACTTCATGCTCAGAAAAAGTTTTTGACCATGCATTCACTAAGTGTAGGGGATCCCATGGTGACCCCTCCCCTTTTGAAAGTTGGTTAGCAACAAGTTGAAATGGATGGTAACTGCAAAAGCATAGTGCCGGCAATTGTGCCCAAGAATAAAATAAATAGGTGCCTGTGACTCAATGATAGGATTTGAATGCCTAATCCTAAATGCCACTAGCAAACCCTGTTTTGTGATTGTGGAATCTGATAGCAGAATGACAACTTTTGGTTGGTGAATTTGAATGAATATTTGTCCTGACGTAAACACAAAAATTCATGTAAATTAGCCATTAGTAAAAGTTATAAATAGCTTGGTACATATGGCCCTGAATAATGGTCGGACACAGCTCAACTAAACTCTGGACTGCATTGTTACCATGTATTAACATGTGTAATACATCTCATTACTGGTGCACTAAAAGTTTGTTAAACTTGCATTCCATATGGCCACAAACATTGCATGCAGCATGTCACGACATCCGCTACTGTCACTCAGAAGCATTCTACTGCACACATTTGTCAATGTGATACTCACCAACAGGGCCACCGAGCACCACACCCAGGTGGTCCAGCAGGTCCTGTTCTCGGGCCACCAGGTCAGCCCAGCGATGCTTCAGATGGTACTCATTCTGGGAGGTGTTGAATATTCTTTTAAGGGGGAAGAGCACCTTTGACCAACACAGCCGTCTTGCCTTCGTGTGATACCCCTGTGTCACACGGCCCCCTGCCTCCAGCATCATAGGAAAGAAGTGGCACACCACCCACACAAATGCCCCAAGCTCCTCCTCACCCATGCACTTCAGCCTCGCTCTTCCCGACATGGTGCAGTACAACATTTTTGACCAAAAAATGAAAAAGAATGGAAAAGAAAATTTAAAAAAAGGAAACTTACAAACCCAAATGACAGACCCAAACTACCCGAACTAATCTTACCCACAAACAGAGACCCAACAGTACAAATACAATTCTGACAACAATAAAAGACACAAAAACACTTACACAGGTACAAAATACAATAGGGATACACCAAAAGACAAAATATAGACCACACAAGAGACAATATACACAATCCACAAGAGAGCAAGACCAACACAGTCAAGAAAAATCACAGACTGCAAAGTGAAAGTGAAAGTACACCCACTGCACCATGTCTGTAAACAGGATTTCCTATTACATCACTTCCTGTCGCCTTTGCACCCCATTTCCCATCTTGCGTGTAACTTTTTTGACGCTTACATAGTTTGCGTGAAATTTTTGCCGCATAAGCTACATAAGCGTAAAAATCCCACGCATTACCAGAAAACTACTATTTCTATGGATATCCGCATGCTTGGGGTGCACTGATGGAATTAACCCTGGGGACCCATTGATGTTTATTGAACGTTTATGTCATTTTTCAATGCATTTGCGTCTGAATTTCCGACTAAACTGTGTTTGCATAATTTTTCATTATTTAACATGCATGCATCCTATATCTAGATGAAGATAGGATGGTATGGCCTGCAGTGTGTGTTCTAGTGTTTGGCCACATGTGGAAGACCATCAAACTGTGGCCCACATTTCTATTGCCTTTGTGCAGGATTCGCTTTTTTTTCACTGGCTCAAAAACAGCGCAAAGTTAGGTAATTTCAATGTAATTTGTAAGTTTGTGCTGATTTTGCATCAATAAATGACAGCAAGGCTGCGCTAAAAAATCTAAATCATGGCCTGTCTGTTTTGAGTGCGAATTGACTGGTACAACTATCTGTGTGCTTCTGTTGGAATGGCATGCAATACATTAGGCGTGATGTTCATGTATGAATGTGTTACAAATGGGTATCAACATCAGATGCCAATCAATGAGGTACAACAGTCATGATATGTTTGTAATATGTGTCGACTCTTTTGCTGCGTGTAGCTGTTTGACTTTGGGGACAATACTTTTCCCACAACAAGCAATACACAGGGAAGATTGAGGATGGCTGATGAGGGCTATGTCGGATATGTTAACTCTCACATGTCATTAATTGTTGCCTACCACTTCATGGTCACTTGTGTGTATACTACCCATAAGTCAGGAATTTCAACATGTTTGGAGGTTACAGTGTTTGCGACACAGAGCCTCAATTCCAATCATAAAATTGTCATGTACACATGTTCCTCCTGTGGCTGTGGTGGACCAGCAGCCCAGGCTGCATGTGTTCACATATTTTCAGAGGTGTATTGCACAGAAGTGTCCAGTTCACGTGTGTGGGCATGTGTACCCTGTGTCAGTATTGGGTTCCATGGTGTTACGGTTTTGTGCAGGTCTAGTCAGGAGTCTGTTGGGCCAAACCTTGAGTTCACAGAGTATCTTTCAAAGCAGATTTGTCCTTAAGCCAAAGATCCGCTAAAGGCATACAAGGGGATTCAGCAGCTATGGTATGGCAGATAATACAGAAGAATGAAGACAAAGCAAACTTAGTGTGGACAAATATGTAATGGATCAGTAATGGACAAACATGCAGGGCTCATCACTACGTATGTACACAGGGTAGGGCTCTGAACTTCCCATAGCAACAGGGAACATCAGTGCCTCTGTGCAGATTAATCTCACAGCTAGTCACCAAGCAAGCCCCATAGAAAGGTGGCAGCAGAATGTAATCTGTGTCTGGACCCTGAGGGCACAAACATGGATTGTCCTTACATACACAAGACCAGCCCTTGTTTGTTGGGCTGGAGGCACAGTAACAAATCCAGGAATCCAGCCATGGCACACTGTCACTGTCTGGCACTGATGAATACATGCAAAACCAGACAACGGATGGGGGATGGATTAGCCTCCTAGAAAACATGTGCCAGGACAAATACAAAATTAAACAATTCTATATAGTTGAGGACTGATCGTACACTTACCAGACACAATACCCCATGAGGAAATGGAGGGCATGGGAACCAGCTAGGAGGCAAATGCAGTCGAAGGGGACAGGCTCTGGTTTTCACAAAGAATGGAACCGGTCTGGCTAACAGGAAGCAGACTCTGTCAGGAACAAACATGAACAAGGCTGAAAAACGGGGAGCAGAGTCTGACTGGAACAAGCAGGAACAACACTGTGGAAACAGAGAGCAGTTTCAGGGGTACTCAGAACTGTCACACAAACCAACAAGGGCACTTGCGCAAATTAATTGTACTCCAATGCATGACGAGGAGCTTCAGGGAATGGCAGATTCTAAGCAGTTCCAGGCAGCAGCAAGGCCAGGACAGAGTCAAATGGCTAGGCTGCATGATAAAGCTCACAGGTGTGTGCATTTTCAGTCTCTTACAAGTCCTGGAGGAGAGAATCCAGTATAAGGGACCAACCAGACTTTTCCTAATAGAAGCTATGGACATAACATTACAGGTCTTACCAACTACCAGGCAGTGTATTATGGGACCTGAGGTCCATGCAGGCTAATGTAGTTGTACTATGGCATGCCATACAGAAAACGGAAGCAAACAGGAGTCAGAATGGGAGTCTGGGTGAGTGGTAATGATGATACCCAGGGTACAGATAGTCAATTTACAACACCCCCTGAAGAAGGGAGGGCAGAGACTTAAAACATGGCTGTGGCAGAACTTATTACCTGGGATGGACTGCACACGACATGTCTTGTGAGCATTGCTTGTCGTACCTGAGACACTCTTGCTATCCATTTCCTGGATTGATGCACCACTTGTCACACACGCTCCTCACAGGTGTGTGCATCTTCAGTCTCTCACAAGTCCTGGAGGAGAGAATCCAGAATAAGGGGCCAAACAGACTTTTTCAAATGGAAGATATGGACAGAAAATTACAGGTCTTACCGACTACCAGGCAGTGAATTATGGGACCTGAAGTCCATGCTGGCTAATGTAGTTGTACTATGGCATGCCATATAGAAAAGGGAAGCAAACAGGAGTCAGAATGGGAGTATGGGTGAGTGTTGATGATGATTCCCAGGGTACAGATAGTCCATTTACAGCACCCCCTAGAGAAGGAAGGGCAGAGACTTAAAACATGGTTGTGGCAGGACTTATAACTTAGGATGGACTACTCACGGCATGTCTTGTGAGCATTGCTTCTCATACCTGGGACACTCGTACTATCCAGTTTCAGGATTGATGCACAACTTGTCACACAAGCTCCTCACAGGTGTTACCAATGCTATTTCACATCCACTGCCTCATGTATGATGCACTTATTTATGTTATGTTTGAAGATGTCATAGTTGTGTGTCATGTCCTACGGTAGACCATGTTGGCAACATGGATGTCTGTTATAGCTGTGGTCCTATGATTTTGCCCTTCCTATGTGAAATAGAAAAGATGGTTTTCATACAAACTGTGTGTGATGTTTGCTGTACAATCATGAGCATCAAATGTGATGTGGCATCAGAAGTAGTCAGATTTGTCTTTGTGACATGCTCCCTGAGGTAATACTCAGATTCCTAAAGAACATGCAATGTATAATAAGTACCCAGAGCAGGATTGAGTGATAAAGTGAGAAGTTTAATTCCATATCGTAACAATGTGTTTATAATGACTATTGTTGAAAGACGTTTTGAACTATCTGCTGTCTGTGGCGCATTCCTGCAGCTATGTTTCGATGTTCCCCCTCATTTTCCATGGCACCATCCAACTCCTCATCCTCCTCAGGCAGTTCTTGTTCAGGTTCATATAAGGGGATGTTCCTCCTAACACAAATGTTGTGAAGGATGGCACAAGTCAATATGATCTTGCAAACCACTAATGGGGAATATAGGAGGCTGCCTCCGGTGATGTCCAGGCACCTGAATCTGGACTTCAGGATGCCAAAGGTCCATTCAACAATGTTTTATGTCCTCTGATGTACCTCATTATAGGCATGCTCTGCTGCTTTGCTTGGGTTGGGGAATGGGGTCATGATCCATGGCTGGATCCCATAACCTTACATCAGCTGAAAAAGAAAATGGTAATAAGTATTTTGTTGTCGCTTGCACCAGGAATGTCATGTAGCATGGCAGTTGATATCTTGGGTTGTCTGTTACTCATATGTGTTTGTGGCATTCTGTGGGATCCTGGGCTTATGTGAGGTTTCTGCATTGGGTTGTTTGACTTCAGAACTTGCGTTTGGCTCATTGACCTGATACCTATAGTTTAGTTTCCAAATAGCAGATCAGTGTGTAACTCCCATGCGTTGTGTAGTGAGTTTGAGTTTATTAATTTGTAAAGCGCATTGCTACCCTAGGGCATCCCAGCGCTGAGATACGTGAAGGCTCCCAAGAAGGACAAAAGAGAAGAAAAAATGAGAATAAAGGCAAAGAATTGACAGCAAAAAGAATTGTTTTTAACGTCTTCCTAAATAAGCACTCGGAAGATTTGTGTTGTTTGTGTTGTAGCTCTAAAGGAAGGGAGTTCCATAGCCGAGCAGCTTTCACAGTAAAGGAATTACCTCCCCAAGATCTCTTAAATCGTGCTATAGGGACTTGCCGGGAGGTAGATGAAGGCAGAAGTCTGGTAGGGTCATAGATGGAGAGGTGATGTCTAAGAAAGAAGGGCTTTCTGGACCAGGCATAAGGATTTAAATTGAATACGTTGTTTTATAGGCAACCAATGGAGTGCTGCAAGTGCTGGCTTGGCAGACAGATGCCTAGGTAGATTAGTAAGCAGTCTGGCTGCAGCATTCTGCACAACTTGGAGTTTCCTTATCACGTAGTCTGGGGAACTAAGGGCCAGATGTAGGTAGGTTTCCTTTTGCGAGGTGCAAATTGCGAGTCCCAGCGACTCGCAATTTGCACCTCACAAAAGGAAATGCAGAAAGGTGTCTCAGACACCTTCTGCGACTCGCTATGGGGTCGCAAAGACCCACCTCATAAATATTGATGAGGTGGGTCGCAGTTTGCGATCCCATAGCGAGTCTAGGCACTCACGGGGATGGTGGCCTGCTGGAGACAGCAGACCACCATGTCCGTGACTTCTTTTCAATAAAGCAGTTTTTTTTTTTCTCTTTGCAGCCCGTTTTCTTTAAAGGAAAACGAGCTGCAAATAGAAAAAATACCAAAACCTTTTTGTTTCGTTTTTTTTCAGAGTAGGCAGTGGTCCATAGGACCACTGCCTGCTCTGAAAAAATAATATTGTGAGCATTCACAAAGGGGAAGGGGTCCCATGGGGACCCCTTCCCGTTTGCGAATGAGTTACCATCCACTTCAAGTGGATGGTAACTGCGAGTTGATTTGCGACCGCTTTCGCGGTCACAAATCAACTCTACATCGCGGTTCGACTCGCAAATGGGAAGGGAACACCCCTTCCTATTTGCGAGTCTGAAAGACATTTTGCGAGTCGGTACCGACTCGCAAAATGTGTTTCTGCATCGCGTAACGGCTTTTGCGCCTCGCAAATGGCGTTTTTCACCTTTTGCGAAGCACAAACGCCTTCCTACATCCGGCCCTAAGGAACAACGAATTGCCGTAGTCAAGGGGGGAATAATCAGTGCCTGAACGAGAATTCTTTTAGCCACGGGTAGAAGAAGATTCAAAAGACCAAAGCACGTAGACAAGACCTTTTTAGACTGAATTTCCATAGTGAGATGGGGCTCAAGCCAAAAATCAAGGCTCTTAATATGAGTCTTAGGAGGAGGGAGGCTACTGAAAGCCTCTGTTTAGGAAGTTAGAGGAGAAGCAGGAGGGCCATTACCCACAATCATAACTTCGGGTTTTCCATCATTAAATATTAATTTAGATAGGTTCATCCAATTGGCAATGTCTGCCAAACAGCAAGAAAGGCTGGCGGAGGAGGAATACCCAGTGCTGGAAAGGGATACTACTAACTGAGTATCGTCAGAAGAGGTGGCCATAGAAAGATTATGAGGGGAGACCATCTTCGCTAAGGAGGATAAATAAATATTAAAAAGAGTCAGGCTCAGAGAGGAGCCCTGATGGACTCCACAGGTTAGAGGATAGATATCAGAGAAAAAAGAACGGTCTTAGAATTGAAAAGATCTTCCTGTGAGACAAGAGGAAAGCCACAAGAGAGCAATGCCTCCTATCCCCATCTTAGAGAGTCTGTGACAGAGGAGGTTATGGTCAACAGTATAAAATGCTGCACTAAGATCAAGTAATATAATAGCAGCATGGCCTCCTTGGTCCAGAAGTTGCCTGGCAGATTCAGTAACTGCTAAAAGCAGACTCAGTGCTATGCTAGGCTCTGAAGCCCATCTGAGAGGAATCCAAGAGTTTCTGGTTCTCTAGATAACCTGTCAGTTGATGATTAACATGTTTTTCCAGGACTTTTGCTAAGATGGGAAGAAAGGCAATAGGCCTATAATTATCTAGAGAGGGGGGATCCAATTTGGTTTTTTTGATAATGGTTTGATGACGGCATGTTTAAAAGACAGAGGCAAAGTGCCTAAAGACAAAGAGCGATTTAAAGTTTTTGTCAATGGGGGAACGATAATATCTGAAGCCAACAGCAGAATGGAAGGAGGGGCCGGTACAAGAGGGAAACCAGATTTAATATTAAGAAGCAAATTAACTACCAGAGTATCTGTAAGGGGTTGAAAAAACATTTAATACCGCACTCAGGACAGACAGATCAGTTGATTGAAGGTCCAGAAATTCTTGAGAAGAGGCAGAAAGAAATGAAGAATATATTTTGATAACTTTGTCCTGGAAATGAGTGGCTAATAGATTACTCTATTTAATAGATGCCTCTATAGGGGAGTCAGTTTGAGGAACCAAAGCCAGTTCCTTGAAAATCTGAAAAATTGCTTTGTGAGAGTTAGATGATTCTTCTATTTTAGTACTATAGTAAGTCATCTGAGCTGCTTTAATATTCTGATGGTAACATTTGATGGCTTGCCTAGAGGCTTCTTTAGAGGGAAGACTATAGTTCTTTCTCCAAATTCTTTCAAGTTTTTTACCGTTCTTTTTGAGTTGTAGCAGAAGAACCATGGGTTAGTCCTATAAGTGGGCTTCTTAAGTCTAGTTTTAATGGGTAAGACAGAGTCTAAGGAGGTAGAAATCCACTTATTAAATGACTCTGCAGTGATCAACGATGAATGAGGAGAAGTACAGAGTGCCTTATGCCAATCTGTGGGAACTAACTTGGACCAGATACGTCCCGCTGTTTTAGTCTTAGTATGAGCACCTGAGGTATGGTTGTATGAAAGAGAGAAAGACAGGAGATAATGATCTGTCCAGGGCAGGGGCAGAGGAGTAAAAATTATAAAATCAGGGATATTGCTAAAAATAAGATCAATAGTGTGGCCTTTAAGGTGAGTGGCATCAATCGAATATTGTACCAAGTCCAAAGCAGTCAGGGAGGCTAGTAAGGATTTGGCAGCAGGACAGTCTACATTCTCAGAATGAATATTAAAGTCTCAGAGAATGGTCAAGTTGGGAGTATTACAAATGAGACTGGCTACGGCATCAGGTAAGGATTCTAGGAAATTAACACAAGAACCTGGAGGTCGATAAAGAAGAATACCAGAGAAAGTGGAAGTAGGTGATAAGTATAGTGTAAAGGTCATGCTCTCGCACCCTGCAATATCAAATGACGAAGCAACACATTTAATTGCCATCTTATGAATTATAGCAATACCGCCCCCCCTTCTGAGGGGTCTATCCACATGAATTATAGAGTAAGTGGATGGTAAGGTTCTACAAATATCAGCAGATGAATTATCTGTCAGCCATGTTTCAGTAAGAAATAGTGCATCAGGTTGGAGATCTTCTAACAGGGTGTAGATGTGTAAATAGTGTGCTGGTAGAGAGCGACAATTAAGCAGGAACATTCTGCCCAATTGATGAGAGGAGTTTATAAGAGAAGGGGAATGAATGGGTTTCCAAGGGCAACTACGGCATAATGGAAGGTTGCAAGAGCACGGAGTGTTAGAGAGGCATAGTCATAAAAGATTTAGGTGCAGGTGATGGTAAAGGGGAGTAGATGGGCCTATCAATATCCAGAGGAGCAGCATTTCTGGGCTCTGGGCTCGTCTAGGCGTGGACGGGCGCAGACGGCCTTGCCTCTGGCACGCCTCTGGCGCACCCGCTGCCGGCCGGCAAACAGCAGGCTTTAAATCCCCCATCAGGGGAAGCCTGACACCGGGTAAACTAGCGGCTAGACCGCTAACAAAAATGGCGGCCGAAAATGGCCTCCCAAGTAAAGGAGTGAAAAGTAAAAATGGAGACTGCCGGACCACTAAACACGGGAACCGGCAGCTTCTTTATCAAGAGAAACTGCCCCAAAAATTACTATGCCCACAAAAAAGATGTCCCCAAAAGCACCAGAATGATTAAAATAGTTAAGAGCAAGGTAAAAATAATTAAAAGCAACAATTATTTAAAAAGAATGACTCAGGAGGAGTCACATACCTGAGTCGACCGGCAAACAGCAGGCTTAAAATCCCCCATTAGGGGAAGGCTGACGCTGGGTAAACTAGCGGCTAGACCGCTAACAAAAATGGCCGCCGAAAATGGCCTCCTAAGTAAAGGAGTGAAAAGTAAAAATGGAGCCTGCCGGACCACTGAACACGGGAACCAGCAGCTCCTATATCAAGAGAAACTGCCCCAAAAATTACTATGCCCACAAAAAAGTGAGCAAGATGTTTTAGTGTGCGTTCACTGGAGAGGACATGATACTTCCACACACACAATAGATTCCAATGTGGTGGTAACATGGTTGCACTACATCTCCTGGACCTTTGATTGGGCTTGGTGGCAATGCCAAACACATCTCCCTAAGTTGGTAGCACGGAGGTGTTGAGTATTGACAATGCACAATTGTCCCATGTGTGAATTGTTTCTATGTAGACCTTTGTGGTTCCCTCTGCCAGTGGCTCATGTGCAACCGTCCACCTACACTACCAAACGTACTCCAGGTGAGCAGGCTAACTGGCTTGTGGAGGTGGATGTGTGTGTGCAGGAAGGGCCATCTCCCTGCACATCTGTTATTTAAATAGAAAATTGGTTCTTTCAGTATGTGCAGCAGTGTGCAGTTTGCATTAGTGTCACATCATTATGTGTTCATATCACAGTCCACTTCCTTATTTCTACCTGGCAATGGCACCCAAGGAGTGATATGATGTTGGAACTGCCTCAGTATTTCTGTGTCAGCTACATGTGAGTCAGTATCAGCATGCTATGTGTCTCATGGTGTTTGACCTGCAGCAACACACATTGCGCACCCTTTCCACAGTACTTATTGCTTGGGACGGTGTGGGATTGATTATGTGGCCTAATGTAATAGTAAATGATTCATCTTCCAAGTTGTACTTCCAGTGCAAGCCATGTCATTGTCACTGTGTCGTTTGAAATTGTTCCCTTGTAGCTCTGGAGTGGCATCTATTGTTATTGGCAGCCGTCATTTGTCGATAGGTGTGTATCCCATTGGGTCAGGGTGTCAAACATAACTACATGAGTCACACCTCAGTGTCTTACTGGCCACGTGTCAATGTAGTGTTGTATGTATTGTGTGTCCTACAGGGTTGCTGTGCCATGTGTATATTGCTAGGTTTATGAACTTACAGACAAGAAGGCCATTGCCATATCATCCATCCTGGAAGTGCCGATTGATGGTGCTGTGGCGGAAGATGAAGGAAACATGTACACTCCCAGGATACTTTGCCAAGATGCTGGTGAACATTCCCTGGTGGTCAAGAATGGCCTGCACATTTGTGGATTGGGTGTGCTTTCTGTTGCGGTATAGGTGCTCAGTTGCAGCAGGTGGTACAATCCGGACATGGGTGCAGTCAATAGCACCAAGCACATGCAGGAAGCCATGTATTTGATAAAACCCCGTTTGGTCTCCTGCTGCTTCTGCTGTGTGTTGGGGAAGCTGAGGAGGCGGGGTCTGAGGGAGATGATGGCATCAAGGACATTGGGAAGAAAGACAGAGAATGAGGGATATGATACCCCAACACGCAGGGCATCTGTAGTTTGGAATGAGCCACTTGCCAACATGTGCAGGACAGCTAGCAGCTTGGTCTCCAGTGGAATATTGGATGGAATCTGCAGGCTGGCTGTTATCTGTGTCTCAGTTTGGCACAGCAGCTGCTGTATTATTGTAACCTTATAAATAGGTAAATTACAGCAGACCGTATCAGCATAAGACATTGAAATTCTGAATTGTCTCATTGAAATGAGAATTTTACCTATTGTGATGGTGTATTTCGCCATCAAAGGAGGGACTGATAGAGCGTAAATGTTAGTGCTGTCCCTCATGTCACTAAAGCCATTAGACTGTGATGTGTTTATGTTTATGAGCGAAAAGAGTGGACAAACTAATGGAGAAAGCTGCACTGACACGCTTTTTAAATGTGCATTAATTTGTATTTCAAGGTTCGAAATAGGTGCCTTTTTAATTACATCACATGCTAGAAGGTTAAAGTTATTGTTCCGATGTAATTTAGACTCCAGGCTAATAGCCCAGGTAGAAACAATATTACATTTTGTGTTTTCAATGACAGATCAATGACTTTGAAAATATGTGAAAGTGAGAAAAATGCAGCTCCCTCTTACACCCAATGTAATGCAATAACAAAGCCTTTCGTTTCAAATGAAATGTTTTACATATGCTGATGAAATATTATTGATGATGAAGTTATATGTTTGCATATTAGATATGGTGTTAGCATAACTAAGGCCTACAGAGCTTGCTTTTTGCAGTCATGTAAAAGTATTGAATTATTTTTCCATAACGTGAAGTCTTCTTTCAGATTTCGTTCCCATGAGAAGCAAAGTCCTCTTGTAATAAGTCTATTGCTTAACCATGAAAGTTGAATCCATTTGTCCTCAATGACTTTGTAGGACTATGGACTGAAGATGATATACATTTGTTTCAACCTGTTGGAGTCACACGGAAAGGAGATGCTCCTATGACAGACTTGGGAACTTGTCAAACTGTTACAACCTGTCTGGTGATCAATTTTAGTTGGATGATGCCCCTTCAACGTAATGTGAACTGACACCTTTGACAATTCAGAACGCTTTTTGTGAATTGATATACTGACAGGCATTCAAACTTTGATCAGTGCTGAAGCAGTCTTGTCTTTGACAGCCACAGACTCTTTTCTGATGTTTGCAGAAGCCTTGTTGACCAGATGCTTTGCTGATGGAGATTCCCTGAATGCTGTATCCCTTGGTGACATATCTTTCTCTTTGCCATTTGCCCTTGTCCCTTTGTTAGACCTGACAGCCTTATGGTGGTCATCCCCCAACTTTTTGCCTACCTCCCTCCACTTTTCTGACACTGTTTTTGCTGGTTTTAGGACTCTGCATACTCTACCGTTGCTAACCAGTGCTAAAGTGTATATGCTCTCTCCCCTAAACATGGTAACATTGGTTTACTCCTGAATGGCTTACTTGATTCACTTATAAGTCCCTAGTAAAGTGCACAGTATGTGCCCAGGGCATGTAAATTAAAAGCTACTAGTGGACCTGCAGCACTGATTGTGCCACCCACATCAATAGCCCCTTAGCCATGTCTCATGTCTGTGATTGCAAGGCCTGTGTATGCAGTTTCACTGCCATTTCAACTTGCTATTTTAAAGTACTCGCCAAGCCTTAAACTCCCCCTTTTCTACATATAAGTCACCCCTAAGGTAGGCCCTAGGAAACCCATAGGGCAGGGTCCTATGTAGGTCAAAGGCAGGACATGTACTAATGTGTCTTATATGTCCTGGTAGTGAAAAACTCCTAAATTCGTTTTCCCCTACTGTGAGGCCTGCTCCTTTCATAGGCTAGCATTAGGACTGCCCTCATACACTTTTTGAGTGGTAGATTCTGATCTGAAAGGGGTAAACAGGTCATATTTAGTATGGCCTGAATGGTAATAGAAAATCCTGCTTATTGGCGAGGCTAGTTTTTATATTACTATTTTAGAAATGCCACATTTAGAAAGTGAGAATTTCCTTGCACTTAAAAAACATCTGTGCCTTATAGCCTGTCTCTAATCAACGTCTGGGCTGGGCTGGTTGTGCATTTCACTTAGACAACCGCAAAAACAGGTCACTCAGTCAGACCTGCAATCATGTGCATATTGAATGGGTCTTTCTGGGATGGAAGGGTGGAGGGCCTGACACTTACATTTCAAAGGCAAGTGGCCTGCCCTGATATAATGGACTGCTAGACCCCCTTCTGGGACCCTGGCAGACAAGACTGTATTGAAAGGGGAACTTGTGGACTTCAAAACCACTCTTTGAATTCTTTCCCACTTCAAAGGCATTTTTGGGTATATAAACTGGGTCTCTGACCCCACCAATTCAGACACTTCTGGACCTGCACCTGAAACCTGTCAGAAGACCTGCCTGACTGCCCAAAGGACTCTCTGGACTGCTTTGCTGAGAAGGACTGCTGCCCTGCTGTTGCCCTGCTTCCTGCTGGCCTCTGCCTGTGTTGGATGGACTCTGCCTTACCCCAAAAGTGCTCTCCAAGGGCTTGGATTGAGCTTGCCTCCTGTTCTATGGTCTCAGGGGCTACAAAGACCTCCACAGCTAGCTTTGTACTAGTACACCGACTTCAGTGAGTCCAGAACGACTTCAGTGACACTAGCGATGCCACAGCTTGCTCCCGCTCCGTGGACCTCGCTGCATGCAACGACTTCTAAGGAAGTCTGGCATTTCAGCGACTCTGCTGATGTCAAACAGGGTCATTGTGAGGCTGTGAAGTCGACACATCAAGTCCTGACAGACTGGAACCAGTGACCCTGCCAGGTCACCAGGAATCGATGCATCGCAGATGATGCCACAGCATCTCCCCCTGCATCTGGACGGGACCAACTCCACACCTCCACCTGTTACACAGCGTGGAACTGACCCCTCTCTCCTCGGACACCGTAAGGGACTGACACCGCACCGACTCCAGCGACTCCCCTTTCTGACTCCTTGTTCTTTGTTTTCAAAAGGTATTGTACCTGGGGGTCCATGTGACTCCGTGACCAACACCGGTGGTGTCAGATTATTGAGAACGACTCCGACAAGGATGCCGTGATAGCCCCAGTTGGAGCTATTGTGTTTTCTAGGCACTTTAGTTGGATTTAATCTTTGAAAATTCATAAGTTTTCTTGTGTACATTGGATTTTCATTGTTTCAACAGTATTTAATTCAGATGAATATTCTCTATTTTTATAAACCAGTGTTGTGTCTTTTTGTAGTGTTTTTGCTACGTCATTGTATAAAGTTCTACACTTTGTGCTTGCAAGAGACAATTGTTACTTTTAAGAACTAAAGACTCTTCTTATCATTACAAAAGTGATATTTAAACTTGTGACTATCAAATCTTGATCGGTTTGATCTCAATTTATTCAGATAAATATGCTATATTTTTCTAAAACTGTGTGGTGTATTATTGTTTTGTCTTTACTGTGTTATTGCATGATTTATTGGCCAAATACTTTACACATTGCCTTCTAAGTGAAGCCTCACTGCTCAGTGCCAAGCTACCAGAGGATGGGCACAGGATCAATTGTATGTGTGTGACTTACCCTGACTAGGACTGTGGTCCCTACTTGGACAAGGGTGTATACCTCTGCCAACTAGAGACCCCATTTCTAACATCCTGGATATGGTCTTATAGGTTAGAAACACCACTATGGTGATGCTTTCTCTTCCTTTATTTTAGTTAGTTAATTATAGCTGAGTTATTTTTCCAAATTATGTTTGTCCTTTTTGTACTTTTTGGGCCATATGTGTTCCTCCCCACACTTGTATTTTCCTGATTTGGTTAGCTTTAGGGTTGACCTGTGCTGAGCAAAAGATTATTGCTGAATTTGAATTGACTAATGATTGCAATTTCTGAGCACCATGTAATTTCTGTACCACAGATATTCCTATTTACTGTATGTATTAGTCTTCTTGAATGCTTAGTTTTATTGATGTTAGTACGCCTGAATCTATTTTGCCGCCTTGGGCAACCCTTGGTGATTATGTATCTTTTTTAATTTTGATTTGTGCATTGTCTACATGATTTTGAGCTTGTGCTTGTAATAAATCTTTTAACCTTATTCCTTATTGGAGTTTTCCTTCTGTGGCCACATTGTTTATTATGTCTAAATGTTTGGTGTGGTGTTGATTATTGTTGATGGTTCACCACATATTTTTCTGGGTCAAAAGGTCCGTCAGCCTTGTTGCGCATGTGATTCCTGTGAAGGATGAAAAATGCATCCTCATCTGTAAAATCCGCTGCTACATGTTCAAGGTAATTGATCCAGCACACCAGCTGACTTGTCAGACTAGAGTTCTGATTGCCAGCACAACACGCACAGCCTTGACATTGTCAGGCTCTTAACCAAGTAGTACAATAAAGAGAAGACCAGAACCTATATTCACCAATGATCTAGAACTCACCCTTACACTGACCTAGCACACACCATCATTCTGCCACTTTAGGAAAGTACTAAAGACACATCTCATTTTGGAACACTTTTGCTATTGAAAACATTAATTTCAGGCCTGAATGCATGCTATCAAAAGAAAGCCCCCTTTACGAGTAAATAAGTACAGCTGGATCCCTTCCTTACTGTACTCCAGACTCCTATTCTTTGGCTATGCTCAAGATCCCTTCTTTTTGACTATATGCTAGACCTCTTCACTCGGACCATGCCCTGTTGTATGTGTGTACTTCATAAGTGTTCTCACACTTACATAAATACGTTATTTTAATGCATGCCAATATATCAACAATTTATCTCAACACTTCATCAGAACTAAGATCCTTTCATTCAAGTGTTACCAAGACAAAATATGCGCTTTACAAGCAAATTCGCTAATCATGAAGGCTGTAAAAATGAGGGATCAGGTAGTGTGAAAATATCTGATAGAAAAGTAGTATTTTTCAATTACAATGTTCATTTCATAACAGATGTAGCAAATTTGAGGAACAGAAATTATATGTAAACAATTTCATTTACACAGCCTGTATATATTCTACTCCCATGGCAATTAAGATGATTATTAGGTGTTCAATCTTCCTTTAATAAGTTTGAGGTTGATGATACTAGTAACAAGCAAATGAATAACATTAATTGATGCACAGCAGGCTACCATTCCAGTGGTGGCACAGCAGGCCACCATCCCTGTCATTGTAGCCATTCGTATTGGCTCGCAAATTGCGCCCTACCTCATGAATATTGTTGAGGTAGGTCCATTTGTAAGCCCTGGCGAATCGCAGTATGAAACTCCTTGAGTTTCATACATTTCAATAGCGATTACTTAATTGCGATTTGCTAAAAATCACAATTAGGTAATCGCTATTGTGAATATGATATATCTGGTCCTTAAATTCTTAGCCCACAAACTCTAGAATGCGCTCCCCTTGCACATCAGACAGGAGAGATCCAAAACCTGTTTCAGAAAGTTACTGAAAACCTATTTGTTTTAACAATAAGCAGATGTCTCTTCATTCAGAACTAAAAAGAACTGATGATGGTTGGAATGCTGAACAATGCAAACATTAACCCCCGTCACAGATCTAGGTTTAATCCATCGTTTTTTTCTCACTATGCTACTCCAGTTTTGACCCAGCCATATGCATATCAGTCTTGATCCTGCTCTCCATGGGAACAGTCAATCCCAAACTGCCAGGCTAGATTGTTCCCCTGGTGGACTGGAAATAAGCATCCTGGTACCAGTTTCAAGGTACCATCCCCTCATCAGCCAAGTTAGTTTGAATCCAGTGGCAAAAAAAGCAAACAAACACAAATGATTGACTGAATGCGGAACCAATCAAACATTCACCCCCAGTCACAGATCTGGGTTTAATCCTTTGATTCTTTTGCTCTCCATGCCATCCCGGTTTGGACCCAGGAATGTGCAAATCAGTCTTGACGCTGTTGCCACTGGGAACAGCCCAGCCCAAACTGCCAGGTCAGGTCCTCCCTGGACCGGAAACAAGCATCCTGGGACCAGTTTCAGGGTATCACCCTTTATCAGCCAGGATAGCTTAAATACAGTGGCATAGTGAGCCTGGGAACGGAACCATGTCTGGGCATGCCCTTCCCACTTAGGGCAATGGAATGCTGAACAGTGAAAACATTCACCCCCATCACAGAACTGTGTTTAATCCATTGTTGCACATGGCTGGGCGGAAACTGGAATGGCATGGCGAGCAAACAAAACAATGGATTAAACCCAGATCTGTAAATGGGGGTGAATTTTTGATTTGTTCAGTATTGTGTCCATCATCTGTTCTTTTTGCATTTGTCACTCAAAGTGGGAATGGTACGCCCAGGCGTAGGTCCTATGCTTGCTATGCCACTGGATTCAAGCTAACCTGGCTTATGAGGGGTGATACCCCAAAACCAGTCCCAGGATGATTTCTTCTGGTCCATTTAGAACTTGGCCTGCCAGTTCGGGCTGGACTGTTCCCTTTGGGTGCAGGGTCATGACCAATTTGCATATGGCCGGGTCCAAACTGGAGTGGCATGCCAGGCGAAATTATGATAGATTAAACCCAGATCTGTTACTGGGAGTGAGTGTTTGATTTGTTCAACAGTCCATCCATCAACTGTTCTGTTTGTCTTTTAATTCAGAGCGGAAGTCATGCCAGCACTGGGAGGCCCTTTGGGTAGCCATTTGCTAAATACATTTTGGGGAATTGCATAGAAATCTTAAAAGTCAGACTGTGAGGATTTGAGTACACTATATGATATGTCTGTGGGGTCTTATAGTGCAGTACACTCTCAAATACTGTCTTGGGTCCAGTCAGGCTCGTTTACCTAAACTTTAGTTCAACCCTGGGTAGCTGTGGCTGCCAACAGTAAGGCTTGGCAAAGGAGCTTAGTATAAAGCATTTAACAGCACCAAACACTGACATCAGAAAGTCACAAAACAGGAAAGAAATATAACACTAATTTATAAAAAATAAATTATAATTGCATAAATGTTTGGAGACCTTAATAAACAAAATCCACCAGAAGATTCTGAGGATGCAGGTTTTAGAATATATTATCACTTTTAAATGCAAACACAAACAAGCACTAGTCAACAAAAAGTTTGTAAAAGTTAGCTTGATTACTCCTGCCAGGTTTTGGTGACCAATTATGACCGGACAAAAGTCTAGAGGGCCATAGTGGACACTTTGAACAGTGTCCTGGCCACCAGAGCAATTTAAGGTAAGTATGAAATTTTACAAGATGACCACCTTAGACATCAAAGGAGTGGTCCTGATGCTGAGGTTAAAGGCAAACGATGCTCAAAGGATGCTCTGGTTGTGGTGCGGTCGATGGGGGTGCCTTTGTGGTTCTTCCTCAGTTCACGAGTAAAGTGAGGTGACTTTGGCCACAGAGATAGAGGTCCCTCAAAGTCCTCGACACTGCAGTAGCAGGCGAGCTAAAGCTGGGCTACTGGTCTTCTTGTTCTGCGGTTGGGGTGAAATCCTAAGGTAGTTACTAGTGTCCCTTGGGTGTGATGAATCTGGTCTTGGACAGCACTCCTGGGTCAGGCAGACTCAGATGCAACTTTTAGCTATCTCAGATTTGTCCTTTTTGAGTGCTCAGCCATTGGTGGTGGCAAAACGTCTGCGGTGGCTACCAACCTGTGAGTTTGGGTTTCTCCAACTCTTGTGTCCCAGGAATGGGTTCCAGGGGATCAGCCAAATGATCCTTGGAGTCACTGCTTTGATTTGAAGCCAGGAATTGACTTTAGTCTAAGCAAGGAGTCACAGGCGCAGTCATAACTTCACTAGTCCAAAGTACAACAGGTGCACAATGTTGCATCCTGTCTTTGTACAGCTCCAAAGTCAGCTTGCCAGTCCTTCTTTGGTCCTCTCTCCAAATCCAGCATGATCTGAGGGGTAGGGTGCCAGAGGTGCCATATTTATTCCAAGAAGGAGCCCTGAGGGGACAATGTGGTCACTAGCCAATGACCTAGTAGGGCACCTCCTCTTTGGTGACAGAGTAATGTGTGGCATATGGCTATCCCAGAGCACAACGTTCTTGCCTCCTTCAAGATGCCTTCATGCTTCCTTGGTTGTCAGGAGTTTGTTAGCACAACCTAAAGGTGTGGCTATCTCAGGGCTGTATGTCCATGGAATAGCTGATTTGGGCACTATGTTTCCTTTCCTTCTCTGTCTCCAACGTGTCTATATGAACAAAAGGCTGTATGCCTGGGCATGTTATCACAATTTGCCCAACAAAAGTGGGTTCCCCTTTACAGCTTACTTTTTGGGCTAACACTCCGGTGGCCATTCTGAGAGAGGAATTCACACCTCACTCTGCAGCAGCTGCCTTTGTTCTTAAGCCTGGGAGTAGTTCACATGGTTACCAAGGCGGGCAGAATGCTGTCATTCTGCTAGAGCCCATGTGACGCGGCTGGACCATCTGGGGCTAAGAGTGGCAACGTTCTAAAAAGTGTTTAACCTTAGTTGTGATATTTAATTCAACCTGAGCATCACGTTGAGTTTAATGTCATGATTAGTTTGATACCTTAAATGACCCAGTTATGTAGTCCCTTTCAGAAGTTAGCCAGGCTGGGCAGCAAACTGGTAACCCCTTGTTAGCCAATGGACCTACTAACTTATTCACGGCAAAACAACAATTTGGAAGTGTTGCTGTTAAGACATATGAGAATTATATGCTCTAGTTAATAGTACACAGCTCCCTGCTATATGGCTCTATAGGCCTTCCTTACAGGAGACTTATATATATTGTTAAGGGAAAGGGTGGCTTTGCCATTGGATTGAGGCAAAGTCGAGCTGACAGTATAAATACTGTCTTTTTGTACTTTGTCACACACATGGAGGCACACACATGTCCTGGGTACCATATACTAGGGGCTTATAAGTAAGTCAGTCCTTGCCAATTGGGTATAGCCAATTTGACATGCAATTTAAATAGGGTTAGAAAACTGTACTGAGGTCTGATTAGCAGGCTCAGTGCAGTCTTAGAGGCAAGAAACCAGAAGCTAGTAGTCCAAATGAGGGCACAAAGTGGGGGAAACCTGCAAAAAGCCAGTTTCCTTCCAAAGACATATAGAAATGTAAACGTTATAGATCCTCACAGTGTACAACACCCAAAAGCTGATTTCACTGTAATAAGGCTCTGACTGCCCCATGGAAAACATTGGGAAGCAGGAATAAATGTAAATTCTGCTAGATATGGATTGGGACTAGCTGCAAATATGAGTAAACCACTCTTTCAGATTTTTTTATTAAAACCCATCATATTGGTCAGATTTGAAAAAATATTAAGAAAAAGTAAGTTTCAGAAAGTTACCTTTTCCCTTCCTGAAGTTCCTGAAGGCTAATATGTATTAGTTCTCCGTTAGTGGCCCAGTGGGTGATTAGCACTGATAAGGTGTGAAAACTGCTCCCAGAGCAGAAACCATAGCTTTGGTGTGGGGAGCTATTTTCTCTTCCCCTGGCAGGAAGACCACTTTGGGTATACCCAGGAGCCTAATTCAATTCAAAGGGAGCCTCACTGCCACAAGCAAATGTTAGGTGACATCTGGAAAGGCCCCAGATTTTGCCCTCCTAGTCAGACAGGCACCAAACCCAGTGGGTGGGGAAAGCTGCCATCAGGACTGGCTTTAAGTGGCCAAATAAGAGGGCCATCCTCATTACCCTGGCCAGACCTCTGGTTGTGCACACTGGATCTGCGCAAGGAGAGAAGGGTGTATCCATTTTGGATTTTGAGAGTAAGGGGAACTGTAGAAGTGTTTGAAGTAGGGCAAAAAGGAACTGCTGCAAAGTCAGTACCCTAGTAACTTTTAACCCATTGGTTAGGGGGGGCGGGAGTCATTCCTACCCACTAGCTAGTGCCAGGCATAAATGTAGCATCTCAAGACACCATCTTCCAAGCTCTTTCTGGACCTGTACTGAACCCGCTGTCCATGACCTGAAAGGAGCTCTGACAAATTGGAGCTCTGAAGAACTGGGTCTGCTCTCCTTTGTGTCCAGGACAAAGAAGAGGACCCCAAAGAACAGCTAGCTGACCTCCTTTGTTTCTCTAAGGCTACCACAAGCTACAGGAGTACTTTGCCGGAGTTCCAAGCTGGCCAGTACCAACTGTACTGGACATGAATGCTTCTGGTCTCCTCTTCTGGAGTGAGTCTTCACCTCCAAGTGCTATTCATGAGGTCCTGATTTTCTTGGCTTTGGCTAACTGGATTTTCCCTATGGGACAAACCACCCCAGACTCTCCGACAAAGGCATGACCTTGCTGGAAAACAGGGTTCTTCCACTCAGAGCTTCTCAGCAGCAGCAAATCTGATTCAGCTGACCCTTGGTGAGAAAGTATCTGGTCTTGTGGAACTCAACATCAGATACAGCCACAGCCTTGCCCTCTTGAAGGATTCTGAGAACTTGAATAATAAAATGTTTAACAAAAGCTAGAATCTAAATCATGCTAAAACATCTTCATCAGACTCACCAACACGGAACCTAAAACCTTCAAAGCAGCTTTCAAAGGGGGATAAACAAGTCAATATAGAATATTGTGGAAAGCAACTCACTTGATTAGTGTCCATGAAGGGACAAACATTCTGTGCTGTCATGTTAGTGCTGTTATGTTAAATAAGAACAAAGCACTGATGGAAGGACCTGTGACATGCAAGTAAGATGGGGATGCACAACGCCCAAGCCTGTAAATGAAATAAGAGTTCAGGCACCACCAGTCCCAACCCCCAGGTCAAGCATATGAAGCTGTTGGCCCTGTGCTACAGGACATTCACAATTGCCTAGAAAAGCTCAATCTTGTAGACTTGCCTTCCGCCTGTAGCACATACTCATTCAAAACATCAGGAGGGGACAGGAGAGATGCTCATAGGAACTCTTAAGTACAACCTAAGAAATAGTCCAGCAATTCAATAAACAGATATATCTGCATAGGATATTATCAGAACCTGACTACAGATGTAGGCACCCGGTCTCCAGTCTGGAAACGAAAAAGCCATATATATTGCCAGTGCATCAGAGCCGTTTTGCACATTATAATATGTTACTGGGTCCTGAGAGAGAAAGAGAGAGAGAGAGGTAGCCACTGGAGAGAGACCTGGCATTTCACATCTCACCACTCAAAAGTCAGTAGAAGGAGACACATTCAAACTTGTGCTGCTGATCAAAAGCTTAAACTTTAGGCTTGAGGTAGAGTAAAATTGGAAAACATTTTTTTACAGATTTACAAGAGAAGTCTTCAACTAAAAGTTTAGTTTTAGCAGAGGTTTTTCCCAGCTATTTTAAAAGCTGTGCAGCATTTATGGTATTTGGAAAATATGAAAAGTTTTTGCAGAAGCGATATGAGATCATGCAAGTTCAAAGCATCACGTATGATAAAAGCAGCTTTCCTTTTGCCATAGCAGCCTTTGACTTCACAGACATCACCATCAAGTACCCATACAAATGCAAATTATCATCACTACAACACATGTGCTAGTTTTACCTCAGAACTGGTATGTGATACACAGTGATGATTCACTGCATACTTTAGCACATACTCTTAGCATTTTTCTAGCACATGGTGCAACTCTTTCTGTGAAGAGCGTGACACTGCTCATGTAGAAACATTATACCTGAATCTCCAGTTTGGAATACAGGAAGTAATAGATATCCCTTAATGGTTTCTTACGCCAAGTCAGACACTTGGAAGGGAGGAGGTACACCCGCACAGGAATCTGTAACAGATTCTCTAGGGGATTCAAAGCAATTCATTGCACCAAGGGAACTGTGGGAGCCAAGCGCACACCCTGAAGTCATGGAAACTGCTGCATGTATTCCTCATGCAGTAGAATAATAGCCAATAACAGATGACTCAACAAACTGGACATGCCCTGCAAACCTCACCACCGCAACTGGGAAAACAAAGGTTGCTCCACCGTCATCCTGGAACTGCTGATTATTTGAGGACACCACTGCCCCAAAGTATATGGTCTCTCTCTCACTCTCATGCACAGATACTCCTCAAGCTTTATGATTGTATGGAGGCTAAAAGGTTGTTCTTCTGCCACACAGTTGCCTGGATAGTGCCTTTCTTTCACACCCATGATCGCTCTTAACTATTCTCAAAGGGGTCATGAGGGTCACAACAATGATGCTAAATCCAATCACATCTCCATTAACCATGTTTACATGGTTGTATGACAGAAACACGCATGCCGGAACAAGGCATGCCTTAACGCGGTCGGAATCATGAATGCGTCTTTTCCACACATACCTTTACCACGCATGCCTTTACAACAAATGTCATTGTAAAAGCATGCCTAGTAAAGGCATAGGTGTAAACGGTATGCATGGTTCTGTCATACAACTCCCCCACCCGTCCTGAGGCCCAAAACCACCCCACTCTAATAACTAAACTACCCCGACCCCCACCCACCCTAAGCCCTAAAAAAAATCTACCCCATCCCCCCCAAATTAAACTACCCTGGCACCCCCACCCGCCCTGAGCCCTAAAGCCCTCCCCCACTCCTAATACCTAAACGACCCAGACCCCCACCAAACCTAAGCCCTATAAAAAAACCGACCCTGTCTCCACCCCTAAAAACGAAACTACCCTGGCACCTCCACCCGCCCTGAGCACTAAAGCCTTCCCCACCCCTAATAACTAAACTACCCTAACCCCCACCAACCCTAAGCTCTAAAAAGAAAACTACCCTGACACTCCATCCCTAAAAACTAAACTACCCTGGCACCCCACCGCTCTGAGCCCTAAAACCTTTCCCCACCCCTACTTAGTAAACTGTCCCGAACCCCCACCCACTCCAAGCCCTAAAAAATTAAACTATCCAGACCCCAACCCCCGGCCCTAAGAAAAAAACGACCTGCATCCCCACTTCCCCCCTTAATAACTAAATTGCGCAGAATATGCCCTAAAATTAAATGACCCCAACCCCCGCCTCACCCCTAAAATATAAACTACTCCGCCCCCCACCCACCCTCAGCACTAAATCCAACCCCACTTACCTCACCACGTCCTCTCCCGATCCTTCCTGTTCTCCTCCTGCCCTTCCTTAAACCTTCCCCAATAAATAAACGCCCCCACCCTAAGCCCTAAAAAGAACTACTCAGACCCCCCAAACCCCAACCCTAAAAAATAAACTACTCAGTCTCCCCAACCACCCTAAAAACCAAACTTCCCCAAACCACCCCACCCCCAACACATAAAAAAAAGAAATAACCCGACCCCCCACCCACCCGAAGCCCTTAATCCACCCCACCCCTAAAAACGACTCCCTCCACCCTGCCCTAGCTCACTTACCTCACCGCGCACTCTCCGGATCCACTCTGCCTATGTATAGTTTGGCACATCGTGGTTAAGGCACAGAAAAAGGCAGTTGTTGTTCTGGCAAGCATGGTTAAGCTTGCTCAGTAAATGTATGAGTTGTTTACAACAGGTGGTAAGGACATTTCCTGCATAAACGGTTGATGAAATGAGCGGGCGTACTATACAAATAACAAGCTTGCTCACATTGCACAAATAACCGATGTTTCAATAGTATGGGAGAATAGAATGAGCTTACATCTCATTGAGGCAGTGGATCATGTTAGATAGAGTCTCCATTGTTTGATCATGCAAATGACAGTGGTGTAACGAAATTTGAGGGGGTCCCCCTGCAAGGTACATGGAGGTTCTTCCCTCGCAAACTCCCTGACAAGTTCTCACGCTAGGGTACTGTAGTGAGGGGGCACCCTGGAGCTCAGGGGCCCCTCTGCACTGTGGGGGCTGCAGGGGCCTTTGTTACACCACTGGCAAAAAGGCTATGATTAGTGTGGTGAAGTTTGCAGCAGTGTCACTCCTAAAAAGCATCAAGAGTTTTTTGATTGCATGTGGCATGCAAAGTGCCATGATGCATGATGTATCTTGGTGTTCACATGAACATACTTTGTTGTCTTGCAGCACTGTTTTGATCACAGGTGGTACTCCCTGGTCTGCTCTTGACATCAGTAGAGGTTTTTTTTTAAAGAGAACAAAACACACAATATGTTACATTTATTCCAACAGCAATTTAGCATCATAAGCGAATCAAAGTGCTGAGCGAGCCCAAAACGAAAACTCCTGGTTTATCTGCACCTCTCGGAGGGTATGATAAAAATAAGGTATGCTGAGTGACTTTAAAGGAAAACTTACCCTTGCGCTGATAAATCAACCCATTCCTCCCAATGTTTTATGCATAAGCTTGCACTCAAACATGCCAAAACTCACTATCTCCTGAATAAAATCATAGCAGCAGACGTTTTGGAGTATTTGGACAAAACATTGAGTCCAAAATATTGTGTGTACAAAATACTGTATCAAGCATATTGAGGGCAAGAATATTGTGAAGGTGAGTTTCTGTGGGTATGTAAAGTTTTACTATACTTGACTTGATGACATATATCTCTCCAATGCACCTAGATGTGCAGTTAAAAATGATAAATCTATACTGACCTAATTGCATTTATCCCCTCGATATTTTCATCATTCCACCCAATATTTTTGTCTTCTGTATTCCGTCAGTGATTCTTTTTTGGTTTACCTCTTGTTTTTTGAAGCATAGCTGTCTGGTTAGCAACAACTCCACTCTCAGAAATACTGTAAACTCTATGTCTTGCATTTCATTTCTAAAATCTAATCCATCTATGATGGCATCAAGTAAAATCAATCTCTTTCCGCTTCTTTGATCAGTCTTGATTTGACTGATTGGCCTGGTCTTACCTGGATAGATTTTGAAGTTCTTCAGTATAATGAACATTTAGATCTCAGTATAGAGGTGAAGTTCAATCTCTATTTGGGCTCACATCCTGAGGTTGTATTTCGTAAATTATCTCTAGGGTTATGTTGCCCCATATGAAACTGTTTATTCTCAGTTTGTCTATGGGCTTTGTTCAGAACGGGAAAGTGGGAGTGGTATCCCCCTTGCTAAAAAAGATAATCTCACGCAAAAACCCCATAATTTATCACCCTATCACGCTGCTGCTAGCCCTTATCAAAGTCTTAGGTTTGTAGTAACACAGCTATCAAATTTCCTTGAGATGACAACATTCCGCCAAGGGCACTGGACTGAATCCGACATTCTACTTCCAATCGAAGACATTTGGATGATTTATGATGAATGTGACGCCACAGTTTTACTCCTCTTAAAACTCTCAGCCATGCCTGATACGGTTATCCTTTCTATATTACTCGAATGCATAACTGAGTTTGGACTACAAATCAAAATATTCATGTCATTAAGTGACAGACTGCTTGCAGTGCAGCACTGTAGGAATACTAACTTCCTAAAACTTAATGTCGGCTGCCTTATTTCCTTTTTTCTTGCTAGTGCATGTTATTAGTGCAGCACAATTCCACAGTGAAGGAGATGCTCCTTGCAACAGTGGGCTTCTCCACATCTTTGTCTTGATATCTTCTATGTATACTGGCATTGACTATGCCATGGTCTCTCTGAATGTGCTTCTCCAACCATGATTGCATGGAGGAGGCGAGTCCAGGCTGCCCAGCAGAGGAGGAAGAAGCGGAGAGGATATACAGAACCAGGCAGACCATAGTTCAACAAACTGAGGAAATATATGACAAATACAGACTGAACAGCGCAGTTATCATAGAGATTATTGAACTGCTGAAACCTCAGCTAGAACGCCAGACCTTGTGCAGCTGCTTCATCCCCACACATGTGCAAGTGCTCTGCTCACTGCACCTCTTGGCCTCGGGTAGCTACCAGGGGGTGATTGAAGATGCTGGTGGCGTGTCCCAAAGTGCCCTGTCACCATTTTTTAGGCGGTTTTTAGATGCCATAATCACACACATGTCCAGATACATATACCTACCCAGGAATGAGGAGGAAATACACAACACCAAATTGGACTTCTACAGAATTGCAAACTTTCGCCATGTAATATGGTGTGTGGATGGAACACATATACCCATTTGCCCACCTGCAAATCTGGAATATGTGCTCCGCAGTAGGAAATGTACTCACTCACTCAACATCCAGGTGGTATGTGATACCCATAATGTAATAACTGATATAGTGGCAAAATTTCCAGGGAGCACACATGATGCATACATATTCAGACACAGTGGGATACACCAATGCCTAGAACGTGGGGTGTTTGGTGAAGGATATTTATTAGGTACTGTGTAGTACACACCAATGTCATTATTACATGTCACTGCATAGCCATGTGAAGCCATGCTCATATCTGCTGTTTTGTTCCACAGGTGACAGTGCATATGCTCTGAGGCCGTGGATACTCACCCCATATCTAACACCTGCCAATCAGAATGAGAGGCGCTACAACATTGGACATCGGCGAACCAGAACCGTCATTGAGAGGACCTTTGGCATGTTAAAGTCACGTTTTCCATGCCTGCACAAAAGTAGAGGGGCACTCCAGTATGCCCCACAGACTGCATGCAAGATTGTGGTGACATGTGCCATCCTACACAACATAGCAACCAGACGTGGGCTACATCTCCCCCATATGACACAGATTCAGATGATAAGGAGCAAGAGCCACCACAACGACAGTTTGGGGATGGTAGCATCACACTAAAGGGGAAACGGAGACGGGGCCACATTGCAACTCACTACTTTGGCAGGTACATGGCAACTGTTACAGCACTCACAACTGTAAGACACACATAGCCAGGTTGTCCAACAAAAAAAATCCTTTAATGTCAGGAGTGTATTATTGAACTTTTGATGTTTAGCTAGCAGTAAAAAAGTAAAATGTAACAACGTCTGACACATTACTATCATGTGCCTCAGGCAAATCTCAGGTAGGCAACATCACACCCTTGTATGGCTACGCCCACCATGGCCCCTGCTTGGTTGGTCTCCTGAAGTCTGGTGGGCACTGCTACCATGCACAATGCGTGCATCTGAGGCAGAAACGCTGCTTACGCTTGAGATTTCCTCACTGTTCTGAGGGGTGTCACAGATACCCGTTGCTGCATGGGAGGTCAGTATGAGGTCAACTGCAGCACTGATGCGCCCTAGTCCCCTTGCCATATCTCCGGTAAAATGGCCTAGTTCCACCTGTAGCGTAACAGTGTTCCTTGACAGGCAGGTGGTTGTGGTGGCTAGGCGGCCAATGGAATGACTGAGCCAGTCCAAACGGGCAGCTGTGTTGCGCTGTCTGCGGCTTGCATGGGACCGATCTGCAACCATTTCCCTACCCATGTCATTGATGGCGGTGGTCAGGTTTACCATGTTGTTGTTCATGTTGGTAAATTGTGTTTCAACATTGGCACATCCCTGTGTGAGGGTCTGTTGCAGTCTGTGCAGGTTCCGGTTCATCAACCGCATTTGAGGTCGTATCACCTTTTGCGAACCTCCTCGATGGTGCAATGTCTGACTCCTATCGCATTGATCTTGCTCTGTATGTCCAGCCAAATCTTCTTTTTCTGTGTGTCAGGGACACTCATTGCTGTCTTGCCGAACAGGATCTCATGGTGCAGGCAGCACTCCTCAGTCAGGACCTTCAGCTCCTTATCAGAGAATTTGAGTTTTCTTTTCCTACCTGCAGTGGTTGCATCCATAGTCTGAGTTGCCATGGCTACAGTTGCTCCTCTCAGCTGAGTGTGCCTCTGCTGTCTGTGCTGGCTAGTTCCATGGGGGGTACTTCCTGGTTCTGATGTCATCAAACAGCACCAGGAAGTGTGTTTTCTCATTTTCTTTTGCACCCGTTCAGCACAGAATCGCAAAATGGAATTGAGATTTTTACTTACATTCAGTTTTGTGAGTCGGAAATAGCAATTCCCATTGAGTCGCTATTTCCGACTCACAATTCTGCATGAAGTCCTTCATCTTTGCTGAAATCTGGAATCTTCATTGTTCCACTCTGAGTTTTGAGGCACTCGTCCTATTTTTTGTTAGTTGTGGCCTGCTGGTCAGGTTTTTTATGTTGCTAGTGCTCTCCTCTGTGGTGCCTCTAAGGCTGCCTTGTGATCTATTTCAGTATTGCAAATCTTTAGGGAGAATTTTGTGTGACTCTAAAATGTAGAAGTTTCATTATGTAAAACCTCTTATAAGTGAGCTCATACCCGTTTTCGTGGTGTGGGCCATGTGGTCTAGGTGCTTACTTTAGTTACAAACTTCACTTGCCAGTTTTAGTGCTCTCAGCAAATCATACCTGATATTTTATAGTGAATTGAATGGAATGGTACTTAACCAACTTTAGGTTCTATTAACCCTCACGTATAAAATATATCCTAAATCACTTGGGCTCTCTCTGCTCTTATTCTTGTTGCCTTTGACAGTCCATGATGCCAACATTATTGGATTACCATTCCAAATCATAATGAATGACAATTAAGTTATATTTGCTCTATTATTTTAATGGATATGAATCTCTCCTCTTCATGTTATAGGTGACCTTAAAGAGAGTTCACTTAACTACAGACCTTACTAGATGTGACAATGTTTCACAATGCCTGGGACAAACACTTTGGGATTCTTGACAGGTTTCTTTTTACTAAGGTAATCCAAATATATCATATGAACATGCCAAGTCAAAGTGTCACAAGTTAGCTCTAGCCGTCTTAAATCCCATTTTGTACTGCCATGCTATCATAGATGGCCGTCTAGTTTAGTGTAAATATAGAACAATGCATTACACTTAAGTATGGTGACAACATTCCATAATGAGTGCCTTTACTTGAGTGTCTTTACTATTATGAGCAAAGGATAATTTCCACTAAATTTACAGCTTATGAATTATAGGTCAGATGTAGTAACATTGGGAATAGCCATTTCCAAATTGTAATATTCCTTACCATTGCTATTGTATGGAACTTTTATTTTTTTTAAACTGATTCCTAGTAGATTGCAAATCGACCTACCTCATGAATATTAATGAGGTAGGTCGCAGTTTGTGAGTCAGTTCACCATGTCTGTGATTGCTTTTAAATAAAGCAATCTTATTTTTAAATTTAGCCTCTTTCCTTAAGGGAAAAGAGAATGCGTGTAAAAAAAAATAACTGTTTAACTTAAATTTTTTATGAGCAGGCGGTGGTCTGTGGGAAAACTGCCTACTCTTAAAAATATATTTTTTAATATACTCAAAGAGCAAGGGGTCCCTTGATGACCCCTTCACGTTTGCAAATAGCTTACCTTTTAGGAGGTGTCAAAGTATTACTGTTTTTGCGACCGGAATTCAGACTCAAAAATATTAATACACACCACAAGGAATTGCTGTTTGGAGGAGGCACCCTCAACACGCCCATTCCAAATAGCAATACCTTATGATTTCCTAAACCCATTTTGTCATTTGGTAACATGTTACTAAATCGATAAATGGGTTTAGTACATTTGAACAAGCCATTAAGTAGTTACAAATCCTGTGAATTAACAAATCACAGGTTTTGCAGCCTCTAAATAGCTTCACACATCTGTCCGTCTCTGCCTAAATAGGCCACCTACCACGGAAATTACAACTGTATACAAGAAAACTAAAATGTCTCCTGTCATGATACTGATCAGGAGGAGTACAAACAAAGGTCCGGGATGAGTAGATGTTATGTGGTGATTTAATCTGACTCTTGCACAATTCAATAGGATCCTCTTAGTAAGGGATAGTGCCATGAGCTGCAGGTGTCTCTCCTTCACAAGATCATATCTTTTCTGAGTCTGGATTAAGCTTGTACAGGCATATCTTAACACTGTTTAAGTTTGAGTTCTGAATGATCTGGATACGGTCCTTAGATGTGGCTTTGGTGTCTGATAGTAATCATTGTCTGATTTGTTGTACCCATGCTGAAGCTATTGGAAGTGTTCATGTTGCAATGACTGATGTTGTCTCCTGTCCTAGGTAAATGTGGCCCTGATAAACCAAGTGTGGTCTTTTTATACCAATCTTTATTGATTTTCATTTAACTGTGTAAATACACATCATCTGCAGATGCATTATAATTACAAGATCATATTAGCTATTCCCAAAGAGGATATGTACATATTATGACAGCAGGAATTGCACATCAGGAGACAATGGTTCTAACATTATAAGGGTAAAAAGAACAACATGAACTACCAGGTCACAACAGTTGCAACTGGGATGCAATTACTTAGATGATGAGCATGTGCACTAGCCTTTGGGGCAAATCCCAAATCCTGAAACATACTCAACAGTGTGGGGTTGAAAAACATGTATACATCAATCCTGACATATCACATGTGCCAACTAATGTGCAGGGGAGGTAGACTGAGGATACATACTGAATAATAAGTGAACATAATGAATGACCAGATACCTGAGGGGTTCTCCTGACTGGAACTCTTCCGTGAGTGTTTGCAGTTCATTTAATGAGGGGCTTTGTAAAGGCTATGAGCTTCCTCTCACCTCATGAAAGGTGAGAGGAAGCTCACCTCTCATGAGGTGAGGGCCACAGATCCTGCCTTTCCTCATTTGACAGTGGCTGCACACCAATTCTGCAATTCTGTAGGCTCCTGGCCTTCCAATGCATCATGATTCATCTCTGAACTAGTAGCAGAGCCAAGGTGGTGCTTTCTGATTTTTTGTACTTGAAGAGTTCCATAATGCCACTTTCCATGGAGCACAGCCTGATATGTGACCATTGCCTATGGTGTGATGTGTGTGCACTAAGGGATGTGATTCTGGCTCCATGTCTGCTATCTACCAGAGGTGTTGCATTTCTCAGCCAATAACATATTATATGCCAGGAAGTGGCCCATTGGTAAATTATGGTTGAACTGTAGCTGCGTAAAGGGAATGAGTGCAGTGTTTGAAAAAGACTGTTGACCCCAGCTGTCTCCCATGTCTCTAGGCCATTTCTTTTGAACAGTTCCCTGAAAGGGCAGATAGATTTGATGGGTATCTCCTGAGCATATATGGTGTGAGGGCCAGTAGTAGCCACAGACATCTGAGATAACAGATGTGTGCTAGTTTTAAGAGATTGCTGGGCCAGTCAGGGAGCCTAGCCTGTAGTCAGAATGCCTCTTGCACCATGTGCTGAGCTCTACTAGCTTGGGAGATGGCCATTGCATGATCATGCTCAACATTATGGGCTCCCAATCCTCCCCTCTCTACTGAAAGCTAGAGTTTCTGTAATGCAGCCTTTTTCTTTATTCCAGAGAAAGCTCCCAATCATGCCATGTAATGTTCGGAATGTGTTTTGGGATGTATGCACAGGAAGGCTTTAGAAAAAGTAGAGGTGGCGAAGGAGCATAACCATCTTGGATAGAGATAATCGATTGCTGTCAATTAAGTTGTGCGTGCTATGCTAGATCCAGATACCTAGATACCAGAATGTGCATGGCTCCCATCGTACAGTATGGATATCGACCGTTAAGAGTTGTGATTGGCAGTCCAGTCTGAGGGGAAGCAGGTACAACTTAGCCCAATTCACTCCTAGTCCCAAGGCAGCCTGAAACTTCTCTAAGGCAACTCTGATCTCCTCTATCTCTTGACATATGTTTAGGGACATAAATAAGCATGTTGTCTGCATAAAGTGAGATGACCCATGTCCTCCCATCCTGCTGCAGCCTTTGTGCTAGTGGCTCCATTGCTAGAGCAAAGAGGAGTGGAGATAGAGGGCATTCCTGCTGTGTTCCTCGGCTGATTTTTAAAGGGTTTGAATTGTACTACCCAGTCTTTACACAGGCCAAGTGGTCTGTATGGAAATGAAGTATGAGGCATGAAAGCTTACTTGTGATGCCAAATTGTGACAGTGTTGCAAACATGAGCTCTTAATCCATCATTTCAAATGCTTTCCCAAGATCTAGTATTAGGCAAGCTCCTGGTTGAGCAGTTCAAAATGAAGCTGGTTTGGTCCTTATGGACCGAATGAGGTAATCATTGTAGGCGGTGCCCAACAAGTATTTTATAGTAAGTCCCCAGTATGGATAGTGGGTGGTATGATGTCACCTATAGGGGGTCTTTGTCTGGTTTTAGTCAGGAGACAATCAACGCTTCTCAGAATGTCAGGGGGAGGGACGGTCTTCCTCTACGGTGCATTGATATACCTAAAGCACCTTGGGGGCCAGAAGATTATCTTAGGCTTTGTAAAACTCAACTGGGAGTCCCGGGGTTTAGCAATTGGCAGACCCTTGAATGTCGCCCCTTATCTCTTGTTTAATAATGTGTGCATGGAGGTCCTCAAGGATTGTGGTATCCATGGTCTGTAGTGTGACTCTCTCAAGGTTGGTATGTACATAGTTGTCTCGATTGATGGGCGGAGGATTGTATAACAATTTGTAGTAGGACATGAACATTGTGTGAATGTCTGATTGGTTGGTGGCTAGGCTGGCTGAGGATTGTTGAATCATGGTTATCGGTGTGGCCAGCACTGCACTGTGCAGTATACATGCCAACAATCCACCTGATTTATTAGCGTCTGCATGCATTTTAACCTGGTAAGCTCGGAATTCAAGGCACCTTATTTACTCGATCAGGCAGCATGGCAATCCCTGGTCGCTTACAGTGCATGCCAAGCAGTAGGAGCCATGCAGGCCTCCACCTCCAGGGTGCCCAGAATTCTTTTTAGGTGAGATAAATCTTTATGAAGGTCTGCTCTCACACCCAGTACTTCTTTTTATAGTGTCCGTGAAGTACTACCTTTAAGGCTTCTGATTCAGTGGGTCTCATGGTGGCTGTGTCCCAGATTTCCTCAAGGTAGTGAGACAGCACCTTGCATGTCGTGTCATGAAATGTAGTATCGTCTAACTTGGCCATCTGTAGTCGCCACGTGGGAAGGGGTGGGTGAGGTACTCCCTACTCCAGGTGGAGATGGAGTGTGTTGTGATCAGAGAAGGTCTTCCTTAAGTAGTCTGCACTGGTGACTTGTGAATAAATAGTCAGGGTGAAAAGAATGTAGTCTAGGCGCATGGGTAAATCATGGGGGTGTAAAAAATAGGAGTAGTCTCTTATGTTAGGATGAAGGGTGCAGCAGCTATCCAAGAGAGACCAGTATGTGAGCCATTGTGTGGGGTCCCTCTGTGGAAGCCATAACAGGATAGGTTGGCAGTGGGGGGTGAGAGGTCCATCCTGGGGTTTAGGATACAATTGGAATTACCTCAGATAATCAATGGGATGTGTGCCTAACTGGTGGGGACCACCGAGAGGCGGGCCAGAAAGGCTTGCTGTACTACTTCGGGTGCATAAATGGTACCTACGAGGAGGGGGCAACCATCTAATTGTCCCTCCACCAGGACGTAATGTCCCTCAGGGTCCACCTCAGTGGCAAGACAGTGGAAGGGGACTGTGGAGTGAAACCATACAACGGCACCATGGGCAAAGCCTGAATATGCAGTGCAGTAGCATTGCTATACCATCATTTCTGTAGTCAGGAGCATTCCCCATCTGCAATGTGTGTTTCTTGAGGAATGCTGTCTGTGCATGGCACTGCTTAGTGTATTGCTGCATAGTGTGTCGTTTACGTGCTGTCCCAATACCCCAGACTTTCCACTTAATTATCTGAAACCTGGCCATGACCACGTAGTAGTATGAAACGTGTGTTTGGCCCAGGCCTGGCATGTGACGTGCAGCATGACCTGTTTAACCTGTGTAGCCATACTCCAAATCCAGACCCAGAGCAGATGTGGAAACTGCAACTGCCCAAATGCTTAACTAACAGACCCATAGGTGGGGAACCCTGAGATATAGAACCACGTAAGGGACTCCAACCACTGTAAATGAATAGGGGGTGACCAAAGATCTCGACCTAACACTGGTCAGCCGAAAAGTGGGTATAGGTGTGGGCAGGCCATAGGCTTGGCACTGCGAACAAGAGAGTCATCAGAGATATGCAGTGGGGGGATGGCATTCTGAGGCCAGGCTGGTTACTGTTGACAGTACCTGGATCTGCTCCTCAGGGACCTGGGCTGGGCTGGGCAGGGGGCAGCTTCCATTCATGTCCTTCCACCTTTACAGTCTCGTTGTTGTTTTTTACCAGCCATGTCCATCTGGTCTAGGGCACTGTGCTGGTGTGGATGAGGTAGAGGGCTCATAACGGTGTTCTTCCACCCAATGCCAGGCATCTGCAGGCTCTGAAAAGAAATAGCTTGTTTGGTTCCTCAGCACTATTAGTTTAGCTAGAACCAGTAGCAGATGAGGAGTAGGTAAAACTCACCTGATGCAGTCATTTCTTGATTTCCATAAAGGAGGCTCTTGATGCTGTACCACCAGCTTATAATCAGCAAATAAGAAGATCCGTATGTTATTGTATAGCAGCGGAGCTGCTGAGTGTACCGTCCACAGGATAGTTTCTTTGTCTCTAAAGTTCTGATCACGACTGTTCAGGGAGGCGGTCCTGGCGGATGTCGATGGGCGTGTTCAACTAAATAGTGGGCTGATAACTTTGTGGGCACTATTGTTTGTTCCAGCCATGTCTCAAGGAAAGTTGCTTGGTCTGGGCCTTCTGTTCCTTGAGGTAATCCAATAATTCAAGTTTTTATGGTGGGATTGCCCCTCGGCGTCTTATGCTGTGTTCTGAAGTTCCTGGACCTTAGCGACCAAAGAGCAGACCTGTCCTTGAAAATCGGTGACAGCAGGCCAGATTTCATCTATTGTGTGCTTCAGTTGGGTGACTCAACCAGAGAGTTTTTTTATGGTTGTCACAGAGTAGTTCCACCTCCACAGAGACTGCATCTACTTGGATGCATAAATCCTGCAGGGTGTTCTCTATTGCAGCTAGGATCCGGTTCAGTTTGTCGTCTGCAGAGGGCGCAGCCTTGCCTGCTTTTGGTGTCTCCTGTTCGGACTGAGACGACTGGAGAGTGCATTGGTTGTTTTTGGGAAAATTGCAGACTGTAGTACCTTTTGCTCATTCCTGACAGAAGTGAGAGGAAGAGTCCTGTGCATTATTCATTAGGCATTGACTAGGCGAGCTATCTTACCATCCACTCCCCGGATTCCCCATTCAGAGGGTCTGATTGCCTACTATCCTTGGTTGCTCCCCCGCCCTCCCCAAGTCCTAATGAGGACCTTCCTTGATGGTTTTGACTTTTGAGTAACCTCGCAGTTCTTAGGGTTGAAACGTTGATGCTCTTTAAATGGTCTGAACATACTTGTTTTGCCCCCTGGGATCTTTTAAGGATTCCTCCTAGTTGCCCTTGTTAAATTGGGTCTCATTTTGCAGTCAGACAGCTAACAGACAGCTGATGCACTGTACTTATATTTTTCTTAGTGTATTTTACCCTCAGTCAACTTCCTTATTACATACGTCACTTTGCACAAGCACTTTTTGCACATTTGTCACACACACTGGAGCAATCAATAATTCATATGTAAATATATGACCTTGAAAATTAATACATATTGTATGTAATAGTGCCTTTCCAGATACTGTGATTCCTTTTTTTCTTGTGATTTTTAAGAATAATGTCCTTTGGGTTCCTTAAAGCAGCATAGGGTCCTGAAGCTATTGTTGTAGGAACCCACACAGCTCTATTATTTTTGACCAACTGTTACCTGGGCCCTGAGGTTTACTGGGTTACCTCATCAAACTGTAATGGTCCTGTTCGGTCTGGGCAGTGGGTATTGAGTCTAGGCAGCCAAATGATTTGGCCCTTCCTCTGCCTCACCATCCCATCTCTGATTAGTTGCCTCCTCTGGTTGCAGTGTAGAGCGCATCATCTAGATAAGGCTCCTGTATTCCCTAATTTTCACCAATATCACTCCTCCTTCACAGTAAAAAAGTTTCACCTCATATCCATATCCATTCCGTGGACACTCCCTTACCAATCTGGAGTAAATTGGAAGAATCTCAGATTTTCCCATTTCCTTTCAGTCCCTAGCCTGTTTCCCCCATTCTCCAAAATCCTTTACATCTCCCACCATTTCACATTCTATAAAGGCCATTTATCCAGTCCTTATTAAAGCACTATCATTAATGCAAACCTTCCTTAACTCTTCTATCAGGCACAATGAAAATATCAAAATATCCAACTGCTCTATTTCTTTTTGATGGACTGGGTCACTAAAGATGTTATTCAAGTTCAACAACTATTTCAAGATATGCAGCCCCTTTCTCCTACCAAGCTCCAGTCTATATTCCCTCTCTCTGCTACCTCCATGCTAAAATATAATTTCCTAAGCAAATCCCTTGCACAACAGTTATCCTCTCTACTTCTTCCTTTGCCATTATCTACTTATACACCTATTAAAGCCTCATACATATACAAATATCTACACTACCAACTTCCTAATTGTCATAAACATAAAATAGAACTTATATGGGAATCTGAACTACAATTTTCTCTGTGTTCAAACATAGTATTTCATATGATCAAACATACATCACACAACCTGTAATGCTAGCATCACACACGCTCTTTATTATTTTTTATAATATACTGTTTTTAACTCCTTCTTCCAGCTATAAATATAATCCAGATTTAGTAACAATCTGCTGGATATGCTCTAATTCACCAGGAACCTATTTGCATGCATTTTTTTATATTCCAAATATTGTTTCCTTTTGGTGCACGCTATGCAACACAATTTCATTAATTTGCAATAAGAAGTTTCCTTTTGTGATTACAAATATTTTTCTGGGAAGCTTTTTGCCTATTTGGATGGGTACTCATAAATTTGGCAAACTTGTTGATTTACTTATAGCTATAGCATTTCAAATCATAACTTCAAATTGGAAAGACGCTACAAAAGTCACCTTTAATGGACGGTGGAACCTGCTTTGTTATCATCATAGACTTGATAGAGCATCTGTCACTTCCAAGCAATGACTTCTCCAAAAAGAATCTTTCTGGTCCCTCTCACTTTGTATCTATGTAACCACTCTTGTCATAATGAAAAAGGCAATTTTGATTTTCAACCATGTATAGGTTCTTTATACCGCATTAAATTCTCAAATAAGTTGAATTAGGATATATTGTGTTACGTTTTGATACTCAATAATAATAGAGACCAATAAGGTTGTTTTCACTTATTTGATTTATTTATTTTCTATATATTCATTTTTTTTTCTATTTCTTTATTTTTCTTCTTACTTTTGTATTCCTCTTTCCACTGTCTTCTCTTTCATTTTCCTCTGCTCCCTTCTACCTTTCTCTCTTCCCTCCTAATAAACAAAAATGAAAAACAAAAAATGCAATACGCTAAGGTACCTTCCTATTTTCTTTTCTTTATTGCTACATAGAATACTAAGCTGTATTAATTGCTTACGAAGCATACCAAATTATACATCCATGTAGTAGGAAAGTACCCTCTTTTTTGGCATGGGTACCCCATTTTCTGCCTGACTGGCAGTGTGTTTGACTGTGTTCACTGGGATCCTGCTAACTGGGACCCCAGTGGCTATGCTCTTTCCCTTCTAATTTGGTAACTGTACAGTTTTCTTCCCACAATTGGTATACTGGTCCCCCCATGTCAGTCCTTAGTATATTGTACGTAGGTACCCAGGGCATTGGGGCACCAGGTGATCCCTATGGGCTGCAGCAGTTATTCTGCCACCCATAGGATTCCCATGCAAAGGGTTCTGCAGGCCTGCCATTGCAGTCTGCGTGAAACGGGTGCATGCACCCGTTTTCACTATAGGTCACTGCACCAGGTCACTATAAGTCACCCCTATAGTAGGCCCTACTCAGTCCAGAGGGCAGGGTGCAGGTACCAGTGTGTGAGGGCACCCCTGCACTAGCAGAGGTACCCCTACAAACTCCAGATCCATTGTCCTGGACTTTGTGAGTGTGGGATGACATTTTACACATGTACTGGACATTGGTCGCTACCTATATCCAGCTACATAATGGTAACTCCAAACCTTGGCATGTTTGGGATCAAACATGTCGGAATCATACCCCAATACTATTGCAACTATTGGAAGTATGATTCCATGCACACTGGACACTTCTTAGAAGACTCCCAGCATTGCTACCACCAGTCTTGCAGGGTTTTCCGGGAAGCCCACGCTGCTGCCTCCCCTCAGACAGGTTTCTTCCCTCCTGCTGCTTCAACCGATCAAGCCCAGGAAGGCAGAACAAATGATTTACTTTGGGAGAGGGAGGTGACACACTCCCCCTTTAGAAATAGGTGTGACTGAACTAGGAGGGGTAGCCTCCCCAAGCCCCTGGAAATGCTTTGAAGGGCACAGTTTGTGCCTTCCTTGTATAAATCAGTCTACACCATTTCAGGGACCCCCAGTCCCTGCTCTGGTGTGAAACTGGACAAAGGAAAGGGGAGTGATCACTCCCCTGTCCATCACCACTCCAGGGATGGTGCTCAGAGCTCCTCTAGATGGTCTCTGGGTTTTGCCATCTTCGATTCATGGTTGGCATGGAACTCTGGGAGCATCTGAGTGGCCAGTGGCTATTGCCAGCAGGTGACATCGGAGCCCCCTACTGATGCATGCACCTGTTTTCACCATAGGCCACTGCACCAGGTCACTATAAGTCACCTCTATAGTAGGACCTCTCAGTCCAGAGGGCAGGGTGCAGGTACCTGTGTGTGGGGGCACTCCTGCACTAGCAGAGGTACCCCCACAAACTCCAGATCCATTGTCCTGGACTTTGTGAGTGTGGAGAACACCATTTTACACATGTACTGGACATAGGTCACTACCTATACCCAGCTACATAATGGTAACTCCGAACTTTGTTTGGTATCAAACATGTCGAAATCATACCCCAATACTGCTGCAAGTATTGGTAGTATGATTCCATGCACTCTGGGCGCTCCTTAGAGGACCCCCAGCATTGCTACCACCAGTCTTACAGGGTTTTCCGGGCAGCCCAAGCTGCTGCCACCCCTCAGACAGGTTTTTTCCCTCCTGCTGCTTGAACTGATCAAGCCCAGGAAGGGAGAACACCCTCTCCCTTTGGAAATAGGTGTGACAAAATTAGGAAGGTTAGCCTCTCCAAACCCCTGGAAATGCTTTGAAGGGCACATGTGGTGCCTTCCTTGCATAAACCAGTTTACAACAGTTCAAGGACCTCCAGTCCCTGCTCTGGTGCTAAACTGGACAAAGGAGAGGGGAGTGATCACTCCCCTGTCCATCACCGCCCAGGGGTGGTGCTCGGAGCACCTCTAGAGGGTCCCTGGGTTTTGCCATCTTGGATTCAAGGTTGGCAGGGAAATCTGGAAGCATCTGAGTGGCCAGTGGCCATTGCCAGCAGGTGACGTCAGAGCCCCCTACTGATAGGTGCTTACCTGGTAAGGTGACCAATCCCCCTTTCAGGGCTATTTAGGGTCTCTCCTTTGGGTGGTTCCTCAGATTCAGATTGGAAGACTCCAGCAGGAATCCTCTGCATCCTCCACTTCCACTTCTGACCAAAGAAACTTCATCTGGACTCTTCAGGACCCTACAAGCTGCAACAAAGAAGCAAGATGCTTCCTGCAACATTGTAGCTCTATCTCCTTCCAGCAAACGCAACAATTTCCGAGTCGTGCATCCTCTGAGGACAGTCCGTCTTCAGCCTGTATCAGAAGAAAGAAGGACTCTCCCTTGGGGTGAAGGAGTCACTCCCCTGCTTCTGAAGGCACCAACTGCAACGATGACTGGCAGCGTGGATCCATTCTCCTGCTGAGCTTGGTTGATTCTGCATCACGGGTGGTAGACTGAAGTGGTCCTGACAGTCGTCTCTTCCTGCTGTCCAACTTTAGTGGAGGTAAGACCTTGCTCCCCAGGCAAGACAGTACCCCTGTGCACCAGGCCTTTTGCAGCTGCCACGGCTTGTTGATATACTTTCTCCAAGATTTTCATGCATCTTGAAGCTCCGGCCCCCAGCACTCCATTCTGTGTTGCACAGCTTCATGAGTGGTTCTCCGGCGGTGTGGGAGCATTTGTCGTAGTGCTGCATGGGCCTCTTCTGCAACTTACTTGTCCCCGTCCTGTGGGACTCCTGTGTGCGCTGTCTGGTCTTCTGTGGGCTCTCTGAGTTGCTGAGGGTCCCCTCTGACTGACCCTCCTGGGTAGAGTCCACCTGGTCCTTCCTTGTCCCCGGCAGTGCCATTTTCCGCTAACTGCGAGCTTTGCGTGTACCAAGGCTTGTTGTTGGACTCCAAAGATGCAAATCCAACTGCAGTGGGATATCACTTGCATCCTCCAGGACCATCGACTTCGTCTTCTTGGGGGCAGTGCTGACTTTTCTTCTTCACCTGGTTCACCTTTTGCACCTTCATCCGGGTTAACATGGGCTCCTGCTCTTCCTGGACTCTTCTGTGCTTCTTGGACTTGGTCCCCTTCTTCCACAGGTCTTCTTGTCCAGTAATCCACTGTTGGTGTCTTGCAGCCTCTTCTGGGTTTTGCTGAATTCTTCTTGTTGTTTCTGTGTGTGTTCTCGGAAAGTTACTGTGATTTACTCCTGCTTTCTTGGTCATAGGCTGGGTTGTGGTACTTACCTTAGTGCTCCCAGCTCCCCTCTACACACTACACTTGCCTAGGTGAGTGACCGACTTTCACATTCCACTTTCTTAGTATATGGTTTGTGCTCCCCCTAGGCCCATTTCTAACCATTGTGATTTTTACTAATTGCACTGTTTTCTAACTGTTGTGATGCCAATTTATGCATACTAGCGTATGTATTTTGTGTATGACTTACCGCCTACAGTCTCTATGGTATTTTTGGTATTTGTGTCACCAAAATAAAATACCTTTATTTTTGTAAAACTGAGTGTTTTCTTTCATGTGTGGAAGTACTAAGTGTGACTACAGTGGTATTGCATGAGCTTTGCACGTCTCCTAGATGAGCCGTGGCTGCTATCTCTAGAGGGACTGGCTTCTAGACACTGACTACACTACACTAATAATGAATACCTGGACCTGGTATAAGGTGGAAGTACCATAGATACCCACCAGGCCATCTGGAAATAGGTGTGACTGTATTGGGAGGGGTAGCCTCTTCAAGCCCTTGGTGCCCTCCGTGCATAAACCAGTCCACACCGGTTCAGGGATAACCCCAGTACCTGATCTGGCACGAAACTGGACAATGGAAAGGGGAGTGACCACTCCCCTGTCCATCATCACCCCAGGGGTGGTGCTCAGAGCTCCTCTGGAGGGTCCCTGGGTTCTGCCATCTTGATTCCAAGCATGAGGATGGCCAGGCAGGTAAAGTCAGAGTCCCCTCCTGATAGGTGCTTACCTGGTTAGGTTACCAATCCCCCTTTCGGGTCTATTTAGGGTCTCTCTCTTGGGTGGGTCCTCAGATTCAGCTTGCAAGAATCCAGCAAGATTCTTCTGCAACCTCCACTTTGACTTCTAGCCACTGGAACTGGGAAAGGACCCTCCGGAAACCGACAACGCTGCAATCAATGAAGAAATCTCTTCTCCATCTTTGTTTCCACTATTCCTGCCAGCTTTGCAAAATTTCCCCAGCCGTGCATCCTCAAAAGACAGCAGCTCTTCACCCTGCCCAAGAAGAAGAAGGAATCTCCTTTGGAGTAAAGGAGTCACTTCCATGCATCTGCAGCCACCTGCTGCAATGATGACCGGCTGCATGGATGTCCCCCTCATCTTGAGCTGTGTGGATTCTGCATCAAGTATCATGGTCTGGAGTAGTCCTCTCGGCCCTCTCTGCCAGTCGTCCAACTTTGGTGAAAGTACCCTTTGCCTTCCCACGCAGGACAGTACCCTGGTACACCATGTATCTTGCAGCTTCCAAGGCTTGTTTGCATCTCCTGCAAGAGAGCTTCATGCAACTTGTAGCTATAGTCCCAGCACAGCCCTCTGCATGGTCTCCTGTTGCGTGGAATCCTTTCCTGTGGTTTTGCATGAGCTCCTTCTACGACTTCTGTGTCCCCATCCTGTGTGACTTCCGTTAATGCTGCCTCTGCTCCTGTGGACTCTCTATGACAATGAGGGTCCCTGTGGTTCCCCCTCCTGGGTTGAGTCCTTTTGAACCTTGCTGGTCCCTGCAAGCACCACTTTTCCACTAGCGGCAAGTTTGCCTTTTCCAAGGCTTTTTGGTGAAATTCCTGCATGACACCCATTTGCAATCTTCACTCCAGCGTGGGACATCTTCTGCATCTACCAGGAACTACTCTCCGGCTCCAGGGCTGCAGTGCTAACCTGTTCTTCCTTACCGTCGACCAACTCCTGCAAGTATAGCTGGGTGGGTATTAGCTCCTACTCCTCCTGGACTCCACTGTGACTTTTGGACTTGGTCCCCTCTCTCCACAGGTCTTCTTCTTCAGGAATCCACCACTGGTCTCTTGTAGTCTTGTCTCAGTGTCTTATTTTCTTATTTTTCCTCCTTTTGAGTAGTTTAGGGAAAATACAGTAATTTACTCCTGCTTTCCTGGTCGCTGGGGTAATGTGTTACTTACCTCTGTGGTTTTCTAGCACTCCCAGGTCCCCTCTAAACATTCCACTTACCTACATGGAGGTCCTGTGTTCGCATTCCATTTTTTTAGTATATGGTTTGTACTCCGCCTAGGGTCACTCTTGGTTATTGCTATTTGCACTGTTTTACAAACTTTTCTATGCCTCTTTCTGATTGCTAGTGTATATCTCTAGTGTATTACTTACCTCCTGTTGGAGGGTTTCCCTTCTACTATTTTGTGGTATTGTGTTCCAAAAATAAAGTGCCTTTATTTTTGTACAACTGAGTGTTTTCTTTAATTTGTGTAAGTGCTGTGTGACTACAGTGGTATTGCATGAGCTTTGCATGTCTCCTAGACAAGCCTTGGCTGCTCATCCACAGCTACCTCTAGAAAGCCTGGCTTCAAGACACTGCCTACACTTCACTAAAAGGAGATACCTGGACCTGGTATAAGGTGTAAGTACCTTAGGTACCCACCACACACCAGGCCAGCTTCCTACACAGGTATTTCAACTTTGTTATTAGTATTAGCCTTGTTACACTATATTGTATCTTCTTTTACAATCTTTTCAATACAGCACTCTTAAATTTAAAAAAGACTCCTGTAAGCAGAGGGGGCCAAAGAAGCTCATCATTGTGTTTTGATATAAAAACGCTGAGACCAGCCTGACCTCTGGCACACCATAAGGAATTCTGTGCCAGAGTGGCATAAGCAGTCTAAGCACTATGGGACAATGGTAGCTTCTCTGTGTCCAGGCATGTGGTCAACACCAGGAAAGTATAGTAAGGGCTTGAGCACAGACAGTCAGGAGCAGAGGGGTAATTATAGCAGCAAGAAAGACCTCAGGATGAAGCTCCCAGGGTGCAAGTCCAGTTTATGTAGGGACCTGCCACTTCCCCCCAGGTGTGATCCAGGAGTGAACAGGGATTGGGCCACATCAGTCTCAATTACTTCTACTTGTCCTGCAGAGTCATAAGGGTGATATAGCTGAAAGGTGGTTTTATAATTCTGGCCCGTCAAGAAGAAACATCAGTGGCCCCTTTCTCCTTTCAGGAGTGCTGAACTGCATTGTATGCCATTCCCCTCGTATTGGGTTCTCGCCTGCCTTGAGTCTCCTTGGTGCAGGGGCTCGGAATGTGTTACAACATCTTTGCATGTATAGAAGCTATTGATACAGGGTATGTTAGACCTGACAGCCTTAGGGTGGTCACCCTCAATTTTTTGGCTGCCTCCCTCCACTTTTTATACTGTTTTTGCTGGTTATAGGGCTCTGCTCACTTTACCACTGCTAACCAGTGCTAAAGTGCATATGCTCTCTCCCTTAAAACATGGTGACATTGGCTCATACCCAATTGGCTTATTTATTTTACTTATAATTCCCTAGTAAAGTGCACTACATGTGCCTAGGGTCTGTAGATTAAATGCCACTAGTGGGCCGGTAGCACTGATTGTGCCACCAACATATGTAGCCCCTCAACCTTGTCTCAGGTCTGCCATTGCAAGGTCTGTGTGTGCAGTTTCACTGCCTATTCGACCTGGCATTCAAAAGTACTTGCCAAGCTAAAACTCCCTTTTTTTTACATATATGTCACCCCTAATGTAGGCCTTAGGTAACCTATAGGGCAGGGTGCTGTGTAGACAAAAGGCAGGACAAGTGTCTGTGTAGTTTATATATCCTAGTGGTGTAAAACTCCTAAATTCGTTTTACAGTGCTGTTCATAGGCTAACATTAAGGCTACCTTTATATACTGTTTGAGTAGTAGATTCTGATCTGAAAGGAGTAACAAGGTCATATTTAGTATGGTCAGAATGGTAATACAAAATCCTGTTGACTGGTGAAGTTGGATTTAATATTACTATTTTTGAAATGCCACTTTTAGAAAGTGAGCATTTCTCTGCACTTAAATTCTTCTGTGCCTTACAATCCACGTCTGGCTGGGTTACTTGACATCTCCCTTGTGCATTTCACTCAGACAACCCCAAACAAAGGATGCGAAGCTACACCTGCACACATCTGCATACTGAATGGGTCTTCCTGGGCTGGGAGGGTGGAGGACCTGACACTTACATGTCAGCCTTCATCGCAGTGAGAAAATCATCGCATGCCAAACCGGAATGATGCAGCCCGGCTCCATGGGTGGAGATTGACGCAGCTCCTGTGACTTCATCCTGCATGCCCAGGACTTCTCCGCATTGTCTCCGGTGCGTCCAAATACCCCACAACCCAAAGAGGATCCAAGTTTGTGTGCCGGAAATTGATTCAAGGCCCTGGTTGCGTTGATTATTCCACACAATTGCTGTGGTCCACACCCTGGCCGGCAGGTAGGCAAGTGCAGTCTCATATCGTGGGGGAAAGCCACCCTAGACCACTGTCCGATTGAAGGGGGCCATAGGTCAGTATGGATTGAGTGGTACTCTCTGCCAAGTGTAGATGCCTTTCACTGTCTGGGGCTCGAGTAGCAGCCAGGCTGCCCCAGTGTTGTAGGGGGGCTGGCTCAGGTCTCCCATGTAGGTCTTAGGCCGGAAGCCAGTGCGGGCGAATGATCATGTTCCTGGGCCAGGGAAACGGCACGATGGAAGCCAAGGGGGGCCAGCACCCACTGGCTGTCATAAGCGGCGTCAAGCTCGGCCTGTAACAGGAAGAATGATAACAGATCTTGGGTCAGTGTGCGGAGCTGGGCCAAGGAACATCCACCAGTTCTGCGGTCGGCCACACCCCCAAACAGGTGTAGTCTTGTTGTTGTGGATATGTGCCACTTCTTTCAGGTAAGACGCAAGTAGAATGACCATCCATTATAGAACAGTGGTGATTTGTACATGTCATATTACAATCCATCAAGTGGATTGTGCAGGTATTGTAGCCCCTTCTTCGTGAGCTGTGGGGGGACCTTTTTTATCTCATGTACTGTGGGGATTGTTTATTGTATATGTTTGTCTCCTACTTCAGCTTCTCGTTTTGGGATGCACCTGTGGTCCTTGTAATCTCTTTTCTTACCGTATTGGGGCCCATGTTTTGTATCCATGTGTATATCCCTATGGTTTCCTGTGGCTTTTGGACAATAAATGCGTTAATAAAATAATTTTGCCATTTACTACCCCGCAATGTCTCGACCCTTGCCTTATACTTGTATTGATATAATTAGTATTAAACTGTATAGAATCACATACGTGTATTCTGTTATCACAAAATGTACGCACAAAAAGCTGAAAACAAAACAATTTTTGTTACATTCTCCATAAAATTACATCTCATTTCCTCTGGTCCTTCTGATCATCAGGAACATATCGAGTATTTGTAATAAAACAACGAGAGAGAAGAAAATGATTGTTTAGCTGTGCTCTTCCCATTATTCAAGCTTTTTTAGGTCGAGTATTCGAGGCCTCTTGTATATACTTTAGCATATACTTCTACTATACTTCTTTGTAGGGTCTCTGCTTTTTCACTGGTTTGTTTCAGTGTCCTTAAAAAATCCTTCCTTGCTAGTGGTCAGTCCTTGCTCTTTGTCCCACCTTTTCCACAGTTGTACACTCCACTGGAGCATGGCCCTAGTACTTGTACCCTTCCACTTGTGCCAATGTAGCATGTGCTTGGCGACTACTTTTTCTGAGGCTAATAGCATTTGACCAGAGCGCTGGATGTTTCCAGTGGCTCCAGTCTGTTTTTGTTAACAGGGCTATGAATCATGTCCTTCTCAGGTTACATGTGCTGTGCATTTGAAAAACCGAGGGCAAAAGTTAGAGGCTGTTTTATGAGGGCGCCTATTTCTGCCCCCTGCCTCCCTCGTGCAAAGACAATTGATTTTCTTACGCACTGCCGATGCCGATGCATAGAGAAAATCGCCACCGGTACAATATTCATTCCGCCAGTTCAAAATGGCTGCCGCACGTCATGCGCGATGACGTAATTTACGTCATGACGAGGCCGTCTGTTTTCTTCAATGGCACACGTCCGGCACAGCATTGAAAGTGTTCGAGTTTAAGCATAACATTGCTCGTTTTCAAACTGCAACTCAAGCAATTTGGTAAGTTTAAGACGCTGCTTTTATACTGTTTTGCAATGACTGGCATCCAAAACAGGAGTTACAATTTATCACAGCGTACACAAGTCCCGTTTTTAAAGGGGACCGGGTTCTAGCATGCCTTTTTCTATAGAGTTGTTCATGGAGGCGATTGTGTTAACTTTTTGAGTAAACAACTGACATTTTTTTTTTTTTTATCTCGTTGGCATTGCTACTGTCTTAGCTTTTTATGTGCATGCTGTGGCATATCTGCACTATTTAAGCTCGGCTTGCACTCTTTACCCATATACCCCTATTGGCTAAATGCAGTGTTCAGGGGTGACTGCCCTATCCATTGACGAGTTGAATAGGAGGAACTTCCTGAAGGCGTGCAAATACATGCTGAGTTGACGTTGCATTTTACCATACTGGTAGATCGGACAATGCTTAACGTCACACGTATGTATTTTAAGCGTACTTGTTTTCAATCCACGGAAGCCCATGAAGCCTGCTCCTACACGGTGCCAGATTCAACATTTTACTTAGTAGCATAAAATATTTTTCACGTTTACCAGGGTGCTTGAAAAATGTGTGATTTAGCGAGGAACCGTTTTTCGTTGTCCTTTTTCGTTTGTTGTATCACTCACTGCCACGCCAAGTTTTTATTTATAGTCATCTCTCTTATGCTGACATTGTCTTAGTATTTATTTTGACAATAGTGACCTTATCAAACTTAAACATGAGTTTAAAGCAATGACCAACAAACACCATCCACGCCTGTGCTTCACATCAATAATTCCTAGCCATATTTAATTTTGTTCAATGCAGGGACACTCGTACCAAATAGTATAAAAAATAACTAAATAAATGACAATATTTACATTTTTTGCAGCTCATAGAGGAAGCAGGTTAATGGGAGTGCTTTACTTATATGGAGGGTCACTGCAATTATGTGGCAGAGAGGACCAAATTATACCGCAGGGTTGACCAATTTATGTGGCAAGAAAATTCCGCTTATGCATTCACAACGCCAATAGCTCTACCTCAACCAAATGCGAGACCTATTGCATTGCAAATGCTTGTTTTCTTATGTCTTCACCAGTAGCCTGTCTGGCCTGCCTTGCCACTATTCATGTCTAACCCTGTTTCGTTTGAGTTAATTAATTAGCTTCTGGAAGGGCTACTTGCGCTGACGCTGACTGTAAGCGGGTGTAATGCTTGATAGATCAAATTGGCACACATTACCAGTACACCCCTCAAGTAAGGTTGTGGGGCTACCTGAAAAAGGATGTGTCAGTGTGGTGAACGCCGTTTACACTCCAATAAAGCACACTCGGTCATTGCCAGTGCAGGGCCCCATTAAATACCCCAGTAAAGACTTTAGATGGAGGCAGTTTCTGTGATTATTGAAATTAAGATCTCATGAATTCCTCAGTTATCTACTATCCAGGAGTGTCCATTCACAGAGTAAAAATGCATACACCATAACATAGATCTTCCTCTCTATGTATTAAGGGGATATACGTGTGTGAATGTACTCCTGCAGCATGACGTTATGAAGGTGGCATGTTCGATCTCGGAAAAAAATAAATTCTCGATCTGTTAGCAACAATGAAATAAGGCTAGACTGAGCCATCGGAAAGCACTCAGGCCGGATGTGTCCGTGCAGCAGAGTATGTTTAACTGATGGACCCTCGAGAGATTGATACCGTGTGCAGCCTTGCATTTGGTGCATGCCAATAGCCGGCGGTGCAGCGAAATGCTGTCAGAACACCAGCAGGGCAGAAATCACTGTCATAAGTTAAGCAAGAGTGAAATACACAGCACCCAATGAGAAACAGATGTTCAAAACAGCTGTGTAAGATAAAGGCTTACAAAGCAAACAAACGCAGAAGATACGGCATCAATCCAATCTCATGTTTCAAAACATAATTTCGGACTATTTCATTACTTGGATGCTATGTACTAAAAGAAGTTCTGAATATTTGGTTTCCATAGTTGGAAACATGTTTTTATTTATTTTTTATTCACATATCTTTATTCGTTTTTTTTTACAAGGGAAACAATGCGGGGAGGTGGGACAGAGCTATTCAAAACGGTGGAAACAATAGCCCATCATAACCAATACCCATGTGGATGCACTAAAAACTTGAGCCCAGATTAGCCACCCAAAGGCAGATTAGCCTGAGACTCAGGGTGTTGAGGGAAGGAGCGGGGTAGGGCTGGGTGATAAGGTGGTGGAGACGGGAGGGGATGACGGAAGCCCCTGAGCCTTTAGGAGATCGCGAAGGAGAGGAGAAATGGGTTCGGTAGGGGGGCAGAAATGAGAGAGTGTGAATTAGAAAGGGACGGGCATGGGGTATTGAGTACAACAGTGATGCAGGAGAGATGTGGCTGCTTTCTTTCTGTCACAATATGGTTCTAAAAGTACATTGAATGTACTAATGCCTAACAATTTAATTGTAAAGTGGTGCACTGAAAACCATATGGAAGTGCATTTATTGTAACATAGCGCTTTGAAAGTTGTGCGGTATTGACTTAAAACTTTTGGCCAAATTTGAAAGAAACTGGCACAGGGCAGTGCTGTGCCAAAATCAACAGCACCGCACTCCACCTGTTTTGAAACGCATGGCTGCTGCATTCCCCCCTGGGCTAAATTAAGCGGCCTGAACCAACACAGGCATCTTTGCACCTCAGTGCAAGGGTGCCTGTGTTGAGGGGAGTGATTGTTTATGTGCAGGAAGGTACCCCTTCCTGCACATCTACAGTCTACAATGGCGATTTGGCTTTTCCATGTGGAACAGAGAGGTACCAAAGCGTCATTTTTGAATGATTGTTTATATGCAGGAAGGGACACCTGCCTGCACATAAACAATTATTCACAGGATTTTGCTTCTTCTATGTCTGCTGCATTCTGCAGCAGACATAGAAAAGTACAAAAACTAGGAGAAATAAAAGCATTCCTCCTCGTTTTGCTATGCTGCCACAGATTTACAATTTCTCGTAAATCTGGTGCAGCTTCAAAAACAGTTGGTTTTGCGATGGGACGCCCACTGCAACACTCATAGCACGCCCCTCTGACGCAGAAAACTGCCTCAGAGCGGCCCATATTTATAAGGAGGGGTAATGCCAGAAAAAGTGGCACTCCTTCTAAATATGGAGCAGTGGTTAGCGCCACTGGAGCGTCATAAAAAGTGATGCTCCGGTGGCGATAGGGCCTTGTAAACCTGGCCCTTTGTTTGGAAATCCCTTTTGATGGTTTTGGTTTCCTTATAATTTTAGTTAACAGCTTGCATTAAAACAATATCAAGTTTTAGGGGGTCATTACAACATTGGCGGTAAAAGCCGCTTACCGCAGTGCAGAAGACCGCCAATACACAGCCGCGGCCGCGGAAATCCGCCACAGATATTATGACCCACATCTCGGAATCCGCCGAAATTCAGACACCCACACGAGTCCGCCACACCAAAGGTCAGTGATAAACTGGCGAAAACAAAACCTCCACCGTCACGCCAACAGAAACACGCCCATGCTATCATGACCCACGAATCCACGCGGCGGTCTTTCAACTGCAGTATTCACACACATCTCCAAAACACCGCCACATTGGACAATTCGAAATACACACACCTGATACACATACAAACACCACTCCCACACAATCAATACTATATAAAACACACACCCACATCACCCACAAACCCCTACGACCAAAAATTTTGACGAAGGCCAGAGAGACTGCACAGCATAGACAACCCCACCACACAGAGGCACACAACACCATCACCCACACAACATCCACGCACAAAACACCACACACCACTACACATCACCACACTCATCACCACATACACCACCCCACACATCACCTACACCACCCCATGGCACGGCAAAGACACACCAGGTTCTTGGAGGAGGAGCTCAGGGTCATGATGGAGGAAATCGTACGGGTAGAGCCACAGCTATTTGGATCACAGGTGCAGCACACCTCCATAGCTAGGAGGATGGAGCTATGGTGAAGAATAGTCGACAGGGTCAACGCAATGGGACAACACCCAAGAAATCGGGGGGACATCAGGAAGAGGTGGAACGACTTACGGGGGAAGGTGCGTTCCGTGGTCTCCATGCACAACATCGCGGTACAGCGGACTGGCGGCGGACCCCCACTTCTTCCCCAACAACTAACAACATGGGAGGAGGAGGTCTTGACCATTATGCATCCTGAGGGCCTCGGAGGAGTCCGTGGAGGAATGGACTCCTTTAAGTCAAATCTTAACTATCATATCCCCCACCCTACCTGCATGCTATCACAGACCCCCACCCTCACCCCCTTCCCATCACTCCAATTCCTCACTAATGTACTAATAACACAAACCACCCATCCCAACACCAAGCCCTGCATGACACAACAAAGCATGGACACCCCTTACTAAAGCATGCCAACTGCACATACCCATAACACCCCCACAACCATCATCACATAAGCCCCCAAACAGGAATGCTAGCACCGGGGTACACACTCACCCACCCATTGCACACCATGACACACACACATGCAATAATCATGCTTTTACACCCCTGCAGGACCACTACCCAACGTCACCAGACAGGAGGGTCCAGACATCTCTACACCACCCACAGAAGAGGCCCACAGTGATGACAGCAGCTCTGGCCAATTGGATCCAGATGACCAGCCCGGACCATCGTGGGCCTCGGGACAGTCGGTTCCCCTCGCACAGGCACAGCCCACCACAGACCTTCCACCCTCTGGTAACACCAGCACAGCACCCACCCAGCGGGCCCATACCTCCGTCCCCAGGACACGTCAATCAGCTGTGTGTCCACCACTACAGGGAACCCAGGATAACCCACCACCCCAACAACAACAGGGACCTGGGGGCAGTGGTAGTGGGTACACGGTCCAGGGGACGGAGGCCCAGGAACCCAGGGGAACTGGGAGGGCTGCTGTGCGACAGGGGGAGGACAGGCCGAGGGAACCCACTCTCCACGAGGCCCTCTCCTCCATCATGGGAGCCTACCACCACTCCCAGGAGATGATGGCTACGGTCCTGGCCAAGTTTCAGGAGACCCAGCGCCTGCAGGAGGAACAGTATTTGGGCTTCAGGGAGGAACTCAGAACCATCAGCTCCGCCCTGGGCACCTCGTAGGGGTGCTGAAGGAGATACATAACACCAGGAGGGACACCGTGGCACTCCAAGGGGCCCCTGACACTAGCATGGACGAAGAACTGCCCACCACCTCTGCCGGCGCTAGTGGACAGGAGGCACCGCCACAGGACCATCACACCAGCACCCCACCCCCTGCAGACGGAGAACCACCCCGCAAGCTGTCCCTGAGATCCAGGAACAGGACAGAGCACGATGGCAAGACCCCCGCCAAGAAATGAGACCACCCTGATTGTCATCCCACTGTCCCACTTTGTAACCCTGTCCAAATTGGAACTGCCCCAGCTCCACTTCCTATGCCCATATGGGCAGTGCACCTGTGAGACTAATAGACTGGACTCTGCCATGGACATTCCTCCACCATCACCCCTCACCATTTTACCACCCCCTCCAATATTTAGCACTTCAATAAACACCCTTGAAGCACAAAACAATCTGGAGTCAGTCTGTGATTTTGAAAATGTGTATTAGCAATGACAGTGACAAAATCCGTTCTCAAATGTAATGTCAACATACCTATGTCACACATCACAAGTCCATGAGGAATGTAAGCAGATGACACACGTTGGTAACCACACCTGTGAAACCGTAATGGAAATGTACAACTCAGTTACCATATACTGGTTGAAATTGACAGACAGGATAGAGTTAGAAGTGTGAAAGTACTTGTAGTAGGTAGGAATGTGTTCTCACCTGTGTGTCACTGGAAATATTGCTGGATAACTGAGTCCCTGTTGTCAATGTCTTCTTCCTCTGCTTCCTCCTCATCACTGTCCACAGGCTCCACAGCTGCCACAACACCGTCACCTGGACCATCCTCCTGCAGAAAAGGCACCTGGCGTCGCAAAGCCAGATTGTGAAGCATACAGCAGGCGATGATGATCTGGCACACCTTCTTTGGTGAGTAGAATAGTGAACCACCTGTCATATGGAGGCACCTGAACCTGGCCTTCAGGAGGCGGAAGGTGCGTTCGATCACCCTCCTAGTCTTCCCATGGGCCTCATTGTAGCGTTCCTCTGCCCTGGTCCTGGGATTCCTCACTGGGGTCAGTAGCCATGACAGGTTGGGGTAACCAGAATCCCCTAATAGCCACACAGGGTGCCTCTGGAGTTGACCCATCACATAAGGGATGCTGCTATTCTGCAGGATGTAGGCATCATGCACTAAGCCAAGGAACATAGCATTTACCTGGGAGATGTAGTGGTCTGCCTAACATACCATCTGTACATTCATTGAATGATAACTCTTCCGGTTCCTGTACAACTGTTCACTCCTGTGGGGGGGACCAGAGCTACATGGGTCCCATCAATGGCACCTATGATTTTGGGGATATGTCCAAGGGCATAGAAGTCACCTTTAACTGTAGCCAAATCCTCCACCTGAGGGAAAACGATGTAGCTCCTCATGTGTTTCAGCAGGGCAGACAACACTCTGGACAACACGTTGGAAAACATAGGCTGGGATATCCCTGATGCCATGGCCACTGTTGTTTGAAAAGACCCACCTGCAAGGAAACGGAGCACTGATAGCACCTGCACTTGAGTGGGGATCCCTGTGGGATGGCGGATAGCTGACATCAGGTCAGGCTCCAACTGGGTACACAGTTCCTGGATTGTGGCACGGTCAAACCTGTAGGTGATGATTAAATGTCGCTCCTCCATTGTCAACAGGTCCACCAGCAGTCGGTACACCGGAGGATTCTGCCATCTCCTCACATGTCTCTGCTGACGGTGCCTAGGAAGGACAACAGCGACCACAGAGTCAAGCAACTCAGAGGTATGTACCCACAGTCTACACAGAACACGAAACATAATCCAAAAAGTTGTCTGTGTGTGTGTTGAGTCCAGGCCTAGGTATGTGTGACGCAGTTGAAAATGAAGCCATGTGGGCCCCTGAAATGGCGGCTGCCTGACCTCTAAACTGAGACAATGGGATGTGAGGTAACTGCGCTGGCGTTGTACACCGTCGCGGTAGGCGGCTTAAGCAATGCTGCATTGGTTAACATTGAACCCTATGGGTCCCAGGAGCCAATGACGAAGTGCGCCAACGGTGATGATACTCACCACCGCGGATGTCACCGCCGCGGACGTGACCGCCATTTTCTATCTGTTGAATCACTCGATACCTGATCTTCAACATGAGAGAGGACCTACACTGCAAGTGCTGCTGTGACCTCAGTCTGGAAGAGACTATGGGGGTCATTCTTAATAACCCCGTCAGAACACCGCACCGCGGTCGAAAGACTGCTGCGGTGATTCTGAGATTTGCCCTGGGCTGGCGGGCGGCCGCCAAAAGGCCGCCCGCCAGCCCAGGGCAAATCAACCTTCCCACGAGGACGCCAGCTCAGAATTGAGCCGGCGTAGTGGGAAGGTGCGACGGGTGCAGTGGCACCCGTCGCGTATTTCAGTGTCTGCATAGCAGACACTGAAATACTTTGCGGGGCCCTCTTACGGGGGCCCCGCGGCACCCCCTACCGCCATCCTGTTCATGGCGGGTTTCACGCCATGAACAGGATGGCGGTAGGGGGTGTCTGAATCCCCATGGCGGCAGAGCGCGCTCCGCCGCCATGGAGGATTCAGAAGGGCAGCGGTAAACCGGCGAGTGACCGCCGGTTTACCCTTTCTGACCGCGGCTGAACCGCCGCGGTCAGAATGCCCTTCGGAGCACCGCCGGTCTGTCGACGGTGCTCCCGTGGCCGGTGACCCTAGCGGTCACCGGCCGCCAGGGTCAGAATCAGGCCCTATAGCTCATACGTCTGGGGAAAGGGCCCCTGCCTTTACAGCACAGGAGTTGAAGAAGCTCGTGGACCGGGTCCTCCCCCAGTACACGCTACTCTACGGTCCTCCAGACCAACAGGTGAGTACACAGGGTGCAAGTTGTATGGGCTATGCCTGTGTGGAGAGGGCTGGTTGTAAGAAGGAAGGGGGCAGAGTTCTGCGTGCATGAAGGACTGTGAATGCATGTGCCACATGGCAAGGGTAGGGATTTGGGCAACTCATTTTGACAGTGCAGTTCGTAATTACTTCTCTTCTTCCCCTGTACATGTCATGTAGGTCAGCGCCCACCAGAAGAAGGATATTTGGCGTGCCATCGCCAAGGACGTCCGGACTGTGGGGGTCCACCAGAGATGGAGCACCCACTGCCAGAAAAGTTGGGAGGACATTCGCCGCTGGAGCAAGAAGACGGCGGAGGCTCAGCTGGGGATGGCCTCCCAACGTGGGAGGGGTGCCCGTCGCGCCATGACCCCACTGATGTTCCGGGTCCTGGCGGTGGCCTACCCTGAGTTGGATGGGCGCTTGAGGGCATCACAGCAGACACAAGGGAGTGAGTACAACATCATTCTGCCGACTTTGCGCGCAGTGAAGGTGTCTGGGTGGGGGAGGAGGGCTGTGGATTTCCCTAGGCCAGGGCGAGTTCCGTAGGCTAGGCCCCTCCGTAATGCAGGCCATGTGACACTCCACCCCACCTCTGTAGAGTGCCAAGTACAGGTATACATGCCCCTGTGTCATCTATGTGTGCTGATGTCCACCATAGCCATGTAGGCCATATCCCAGGAACTGCATGTATAGAGCCCAACAGCGCGGCATAGTGCAGGGGGCTGCTGTGTCTGTATTGTCCACGAACGGTAGCGGTAAGCCATACACTCAACCTGTCTTTCTTCTGTTTCCTCACCCCTTTTTGTGCTCTCCATGCTCTTGTGCGCATCAGCATCATCAGGCGGAGGTACAGTGACACCGGAGCACGAGGGAGCTGCATCCCACATGGCCATGGAGGGCCACACCACGGACTCTGAATACACCAGTGGGACGGAGGGCGAGGGGAGCTTCACGGCAGTCACAGGATCAGCAACCAGCGACACGGACTCGTCCTCCGATGGGAGCTCCCTTGTGGTGGCGGCAAAATCTGTGCCCCCCACTTCTACAGGTAAAGCCACCACCCCCCCTACCAGCACCGCCCTCCCAGCAGCCCCTCAGCCTTCGCCCCTTGCCCACTCACCCAGGAGGGCGAGCATCACCTTCGCCCCAGGCACCTCAGCCCCTGCCCCTGTCACCTCTGCTGCCCTCAGTGAGGAGGCCATTGACCTCCTCAGGTCACTCACTGTTGGGCAGTCTACCATTTTGAATGCCATCCAGGGTGTAGAAAGGGAAATGCAACACACAAATGAATTCCTGGAGGGCATTCATTCTGGTCAGGCTGCCCTTCATCGAACCCTGCATTCTCTAGCCTCAGCACTGATGGCAGCCATTGTCCCTGTCTCTGACCTCCCCCCTCCAACTTCCTCCTCCCAGACCCAATCCCCTGTACCCCAGCCTATCCCAAGCACACCATCAGACCAGCCTGAACACACATCAAAACACAAGGGAAGCTCAGGCAAACACAAGCACCACACATCCCACAGGCACTCACGCAAGCATCACAAAAATACAGACACAGCAACATCCACTGCCTCCACAGTGTCCCCCTCCTCGTCGTCTCCCTCCTCCCTCCCAGTGTCGTCTACACTCTCACCTGCATGCACTACCACTACAGCCACTAGGTCCCGTGCCAGCACACCCACCACCACACCCAGCTCACCTGCACTCACCACCCCAATACCATTTACACATCCCCTGTGTCCTCTCCCAGTGTGTCTGTGACGCTCCCTCCCAAAGTACACAAACGCAGGCACACACCCACACAACAGCCATCCACCTCACGACAGCCTCCACCGCATGCACCTGCACCCAAAGCACAAAAGTTACACCTCCTACAACCACCTCCTCTTCCTCCACTCCCAGACCCCCTCCAGCTACCCGTCCCAGTGCTCCTAAGAAACTTTTCCTGAGCAAGCTTGACCTCTTTCCTACCACTGCCCCCCTCCAATTCATAGGTCCCGTACTAGCACCTCAGCCAAAAAATTGCCGGTACCAGTGGTGCCTGTTAGAGGTATGTGGAGTGCACTGGGTACCAGGGCAGCCAGTGTGACACGGAGCCACAGCACAGCCAGTTCCCCCCTCCCCCTGTGAAGCACCAGAAGTTGGTCAGTGCCCGGCGGGAGAGGGGGAAGACTCCAGCCAGCAAAGCCGCTCACAAGGGTCCCAGGGGGAGTGTCCACTCAGCTGTGACTCCTCCCAAGGTGGGGAAGGGGCATAAGAAATTGCCAAAGTCTGGGAAGAGCAGCACGGCGGAGAAGACCGCCATCATCCCCGCTGCCCAGGAGGCCACCGCCAGCCTCATCGTCACTGGCCAGGAGGCCACCGCCAGAGTCAGTGCCCAGGAGGGCAGCCCCATCGTCACTGGCCACGAGGCCACCGCCAGGAGGGCAGTCCTGTGGTTCTAAAAATTCTGGACCCATGTAATTTACTTTGCCACAGCAGTACGATTTTAGTATCAAAAGACCGATAATGACTAGTACACTAAGCATGAGCATTTTCGCTCAATTCCAGCAGCGTTTTCACCTCGAAATCGCCATTTTCGTCCTGCACTCGTGGCTCCCATTTTATGCACGGCAGCCATTTTTAAAAGTTGCCCTCACATAGGCTTATAATACAGTCAGATTTGATTCCAAGGACACGTACACCTTGATTGACTTTTCTCTGACCTGGGCAAGCTGGAACCATTGCCTCAGGCCAAACCTGTTTGGTCAGTCCCTCTCCCAGTGGCCGAATCAGATAGCATCAAGGCACACCATGCTATAAAACCCTTATTATCGCTCACACACCCTGCCTAATCTTGCTCACACCTGCACCTGCTCTTTTCTTCTTCTTACTTTACGAGGGGGAGGTGCCCGTTTTTATTGGGGGTTCACACTTATCTGATGTAAAATACTAGGCCTTGCCGGGTAATTTATTATGGGTTAGATGACATGAAATATGAGGTTTCATCATGACACTGTTTTTTCCTTTGTAGTGAAAACATGTGAATGACCAACCAAAATGTCAAGAATGTTTGCCTGAAGCTTAAAAAACTGTATATAAGGAAACCTGACTTTGCATTGAAACACAGTCTCCTGAGAACATACAAACCGTGCTGTTGTACTTCTAGGATGCTTGTTACTTGGCTGCAGCCAATAAATTCGATCTTTGACTTCACCTAGAAGACTCTGAGTTTCTGTGGTCTGAATCAGGAAAGTACCCGAGGTCTTTGGGTGTACCCTGGCACCGCTGGGTTACCGGATCAGTACCGGTTCTGAAAAACCCAGTACCTCAGTCCCATCGTCACTGGCCAGGAGGCCACCGCCAGAGTCAGTGCCCAGGAGGGCAGTACCATTGTCACTGGCCAGGAGGCCACCGCCAGAGTCAGTGCCCAGGAGGGCAGCCCCATCATCACTGGCCAGGAGGCCACCGCCGGAGTCAGTGCCCAGGAGGGCCCCGGCAGCCACAGCCCCGCTGGGCAATGAAGGACCGCCATGGCAAGCACCGCTGAACAGGGCATGCACCGCTGAACAGGTCATCAACAGCAAAGTCAAGCACCACTGAACAGGGCAAAGACCGCCATGGCAAGCACCGCTGAACAGGGCACAGACCGCCAGGGCAAGCACCACTGAACAGGGCATAGACCGCCATGGCAAGCACCGCTGAACAGGGCACAGCCCGCCATGGCAATCACCGCTGAACAGGTCAGAAACTGCAAAGTCAAGCCCCGTTGAACAGAGCAAGCACCGCTGAACAGGGCACAGACCGCCATGGCAAGCACCGCTGAACAGGGCAAAGACCGCCATGGCAAGCACCACTGAACAGGGTAAAGACCGCCATGGCAAGCACCGCTGGACAGGGCACAGACCGCCATGGCAAGCACCACTGAACAGGGCAAGCACTGCCAACTCAATCACCACTACCCCATGTGCGGCAGGGGCAGTGACAGAACTGGGATCGTCACAGGGAGAGTGATGCACTCTGGGCACCAGTCCCCCTCCAGAACCAGTGGAGAACAGCATCCACTCCGTCCGTCCTTACCAGGATGAAGCTCTCTGGGCACCAGTTCCCCTCCAGAACCAGTGGAGAACAGCATCCACTCCGTCTGTCCTTAACAGGAATGAAGCACTCTGGGCACCAGTCCCCCTCCAGAACCAGTGGAGAAGAGCATCCACTCTGTCTGTCCCTACCAGGATGAAGCACTCTGGGCACCAGTCCCCCTCCTGAACCAGTGGAGACTGTTATCCACTTGAGAGACTGTGGCTTTGCACTCCCCAGGATGGTCCAGTGGACAACCCACCCACTGTAGAGACTTGAGATACTGTGGCTTTGCACTCCCCAGGATTGAACAGTGGGCAAATCACCCACTGTAGAGACTTGAGAGACTGTGGCTTTGCACTCCCCAGGATTAAACAGTGGGCAAACCACCCACTGTAGAGACTTGAGAGACTGTGGCTTTGCACTCCCCAGGATTGAACAGTGGGCAACCCACCCACTGTATAGACTTGAGAGACTGTGGCTTTGCACTCCCCAGGATGGTCCAGTGGGCAACCCACCCACTGTAGAGACTTGAGAGACTGTGGCTTTGCACTCCCCAGGATTGAACAGTGGGCAAACCACCCACTGTAGAGACTTGAGAGACTGTGGCTTTTCATTCCCCAGGATTGAACAGTGGGCAAACCACCCACTGTAGAGACTTGAGAGACTGTGGCTTTGCACTCCCCATGATGGTACAGGGGGCAAACCACCCACTGTAGAGACTTGAGAGACTGTGGCTTTGTACTCCCCAGGATGGTCCAGTGGGCAACCCACCCACTGTATAGACTTGAGAGACTGTGGCTTTGCACTCCCTAGGATGGTCCAGTGGGCAACCCACCCACTGTAGAGACTTGGGAGACTGTGGCTTTGTACTACCCAGGATGGTCCAGTGGGCAACCCACCCACTATAGAGACTTGGGAGACTGTGGCTTTGTACTACCCAGGATGGTACAGTGGGCAACCCACCCACTGTAGAGACTTGAGAGACTGTGGCTTTGTACTCCCCAGGATGGTCCAGTGGGCAACCCACCCACTGTATAGACTTGAGAGACTGTGGCTTTGCACTCCCTAGGATGGTCCAGTGGGCAACCCACCCACTGTAGAGACTTGGGAGACTGTGGCTTTGTACTACCCAGGATGGTCCAGTGGGCAACCCACCCACTGTAGAGACTTGGGAGACTGTGGCTTTGTACTACCCAGGATAATACAGTGGGCAACCCACCCACTGTAGAGACTTGAGAGACTGTGGCTTTGCACTCCCCAGGATACATCAATGAGCATGGAGCCCCCTCGTGGATCTGGCGTGGTGCAGTCATCCGGCTGAGGTGCCCGCCTTTCCCTTCCCCCTGAGGTGCCTGTTGTATTTCTATCTGATGCCCCAGAAGTGTTCTCTCCGTTTTGATCAGGTATCTGATGTGGGCCTCGCTCATACATTTTGGGCCTAGTGGTCCACGGACATTGAATGGTGCATTACCTGCACTACTAATCGTGATGTATATTTTGTTGAATGTGTATATTTATCTGTATATATTTGGTTACTGTATTTTGATATATTACAATGGTTGCACTCATTTCCTTTTGTCTTTGCATTCTTCCGGAGGGTTTGGGGGTTGTTACTGTAATGTTTGGATATGCATTGGTGTGTGTGTTGTAGTGGGTGAGGGTCGGTGGGGTGGGTGTGTTGCGTGTGTGTGTCCCTGACTTTTGCCTCCCCCTCCCCTATGTCGTAGGAGCAGTACTCACTGTTGTCTTTGGCGCCGGCGTTGATGATGGTCATCAGGAGCAGGAAGACTATCGCAGGGAGTATTTGGAGTTCCGGTTCCATGGTGTCCTCCTTCCTCGTGGAGTGTGTAGAGGTGAATGTTTTCCCTTTGAAATGGCTGTTTCCGCCGTGTTTTTATCCACGGTGAATCCGCTCCGGAAAAGGTGGCGGATTGGTAGGTTGTGACACTGTGGGCGGTACTTTGTCTTCCGCCTGTCTGTTGGCGGTGACCGCCGCACTGTTTACCTGTACTGCTGTGGCGGTCGGAGTGTTAAAGTGGCTGTCTTTGTTGGCGGTTTCCGCCACGGTCATAATTCTCATTTTTTTTCCGCCGGCCTGTTTGCGGTCTTACCGCCGCTTTAACACCGTCCGCCAGGGTTGGTATGACCCCCTTAGTGTTTATTCCTTGAATACCACCTATGTATTGTGACTTAATGGAGTTCTACGGAATACTGACAGCCATGACTTTAGAGGTGTTTTCCCTTCTAAATGCACTGTAACATAAATCCTGATTAAGAATAATTAATGACAAGTAAATAACTTAATATTAAATGTTTTAAATTGTGTATTACAAATGTGCCATTTAATTATATTTGCTTAGTTTTGCCCTAATAATTTGTGAGGCCTCTGACTATGTAGAAATCATGAGAAGCTGTCTCTCACTTGCTAACGTGACATTTCTTCAAGGCTCTGTTCACATGAAGTGTTTATGTTTCATAAATTATGTTCTCACCGAATATTTGCTTGACAACTAAATTTCCTATTGTCTTATGTCCCGTGAGTTTGGGAAATTGCCCTGGGATGAAGAACATGGAGAAACTATGGACAAGTAAAATACAATTGTTAAAAAATTGGTAGGAACGAGAAGGAGATAGTCCCCTTCCCTATGATGGTAATGGAAATTTTGCAAATGTTGCAGATGTCCAATGTGTGATGTCCCCTGATACGATGATGGAATTGTCTGAACTGATCCTAAATTGTGAACTTTCAGCAAAGCAAAACATTTCATGCTCTTTAGCTTTTCGTACCCTGATGGACTGAGAGGTAGTCCCACCTTGACTCTGCTTGAGCACACTTTATTTTTCTAGGCTCATGGGATTGCCCTTTCCCTATGGCCACTGCCATTTTTCCCTTATGCTGATGACCAGAGCCTTTTCTGATTCCTTCACCCTTTGTCACTATTGCTGGTGGCTACTACATGAACTGTTCTGTGGACATTTGTAGGTATAGGACTATGGGCCAGATGTATCAAGATTCCAGTTAGCGATTTCCAAATTGCGAATTTTAAGAAATCGCAATTTAAGGAATGCAAAATGCGATGCATTACATTTGAAAATCGTATATAGCGATTTCTTAAAATTCTCAAACTCAATTTGTGAGATGCAAATACCGAATCGCAAAAAAAATTGCGATTCGGTAATTGTAAATCGCAAATAGCGAAAACGGCATACCGGAACAGCCTGATGACATCACAACCAGGAAGTGAGTCAACCCATGCTGTTTCCAGGAGCCACACCCACAGGAGCAGGGAGAGAGACACAGCCCAGCACCAGGGAGTCGGCATTGTGAGTAAGCCAGGAACAAACTGCAAAATGTCCAATGCTGGAAATGGGAAGGAGAAGAGAGACATGAAGAGGAAGCTAACATTCAGTGAGCAAGAATTGGAGGTGCTCATTGAGAAGGATGTTGGGAACCATGACAGACTCTTTGGAAAAAACTCACTCCAAGTACCTGAGAGCAAGAAGCGGAAATTCTGGTCTAGCTTCCAGACAAAAATATGCGCAGTGGGTGTTGCGCAGTGCTCTGTGGAGGAGATACGCAAGCAATGGTACGACTTGCGGTCCTGTGCCAAGGAGAGGGTGGCCAGCAGGCTTAGGGAGGCAAGGAGCACAGGAGGCGAACCATCCACCCACACACCTTCCACCCCTATGGAAGACCTGGTGGAGTCCACATTGCTGCCAGAAGCTGTCAGTGGTGTAACTGACATTGACACCTCAGGGACACCCAGCACCAGCAAAGGTAAGGCCAGTGATTATGTGTATCCCCACATGTGCAAGTACACATGCCCCTTAGGAAATAGAACATAGCTTGTGGCACAGTGAAAAGTAGTCCATGTCACATCTTACATACAACACAACAGTGCCTTATGGGAGTGGTAGTACACAACCCTAAGGTGACTACACAACATAAATAGCAAGATAGTGGTCAGCCACATAGAGAAACACCACAAATGGCTCAGGGCGACACAATTTAACTGTACATTTAAAGCAACACGTCAGTCAACTCCCCTCAGGAGGCGCCATGATGCAGGCAGATAGGGCACAGAAGAAGGAGTGGGGCCATCAATCTTAGGCGGCGTTGAAGCTTCCATGCTGAAGGTGCAGCGCCTGCAATTCAAACATTTGAAGTCACTGCACAGACAGTTTGTGTCTCACAATAGCAATATGGGGTTACAAAACAAGCTCTTGGAGACCCTGATTGAGGGACAGCAATGAGCTGCTGAAAACAGCAAGGAGTTGACACAGGCCATTGGGGAACTCTGCACTGAGATACTGCAGGAGCGCGTCAGCCAGCGCAGGCACCATCACCAATACTTGTGAACGTTTGATAGCTTCTGTAGATCAGTCAATCGGCTTGCAAGTTCAACAGCCCAGATATCACGCCATGCCGTTGGCCCACAGGTGGAGATTGCACATTGCAGTCTGGCCATTGCACAGGGACAGGTGTAAATTACCAATGTAGTGGATGCCATGCAACAGCACGAAGTTCCACAACCAGCTAATTGGGTGTTGGGGACAGTGAGGAGTCCTCTAGCCAGTCTACAGTCTGACAGTCCCTGTGATTTATCCGAGGCATCGCAGTGCCAGACACAGTACTGCATGTGAACCTGCTACTAGAGGTGCCAGTGAGGGCAATGAGCACTCAAGTGGAGTGCATGGACGTAAGAAGTGATGTTGAGGGCTACAGGGGACCATCTAAACATGTAGAAATAAAGTCATGCTATGATGCTAATAGTGTGACACTGTTAATAGTTCATGTCTGCCCACTGTGAATAGCTATGTCCTAATGACACATTGTTTACGTGAAGTCAAGGTAATAAAGATGCTAAGTACTGAAATACATTTCATTTAAGTGGATTTGGCATTTAAAATGGTTGCGCATGATGTCAGCACGTCTTTGTCTGCAGTCTGCTGCACTGGTCCTGTCTGCTGGTAGAAGGGGTAGTAAGGGTTCATCATCCTCATCTGAGTCTGGCTCCATGAGTTCCACTGGTATGCCCCTGGTGGTTGCTCTGTTGTGCAAGGTAGCACATGTGACCACAATTTTGCATGTTGGCTCAGGGCTGTACTGTAGTGTACCTCCACTCTCATGGATGCACCTGAAACGGCTCTTCAGCAGCCCAAAGATGCGCTCCACCACATTGCGGGTAGCCCTATGTGCAGCATTGTACCTCCTGTCTGTTGGAGTTGCAGGACCCAGGTAGGGCGTTAGCATATAGGTGCGCACTGCGTAGGCACTGTCTCCTGAATGCACAAAGAGTAAAATGAGTACATTTGCTGTCTGACGTCATGCTTACATCAATGCATTATTCTGAACTATAAAATTACCTAGTAGATATCCTTCCCCAAACTCCCCAGCTAGCAGTCTTGTGTGTATCCCGCTGTGGCGAAAGATGTAGGAGTCATGTGTGCTCCCTGGGTATTTGGCCACAAGATTGATAATGATGTAGGAGGCATTGCATATCACCTGTATGTTCGTAGAATGATGGTTTTTATGGTTGAGATACACATACTCGCTGTCAAATGGTGGACAGATTGCTACATGCGTCCCATCAATGGCACCTAGTAAATGTGGGAACTGTGCTATCTGGTCAAAATTAACTTTAGTTTGTTGTAATGCCTGTGGGGTGTTGGGAAATCTTATGTACAGTTGTATTCTGCTCAGCATGGCATTCAATCAATCAATCATTGAATTTATAAAGCGCTCTACGTACCCGCGAGGGTTTCAAGGCGATGGGGGGGAGTGCTGTTGTTACTGATCGAAGAGCCAGGTCTTGAGGAGTCTTCTGAAGGTGAGTAGGTCTTGGGTCTGTCACAGGTTGGTAGGGAGTGTGTTCCAGGTTTCGGCGGCGAAGTATGAGAAGGATCTGCCGCCAGAGGTCTTTCGTTGGATGCGGGAACGACGGCGAGGGCGAGGTTTGCGGAGTGGAGCTGACGGGTGGGGGTGTAGAAACTGAGTCTATTGTTCAGGTAGGTTGGCCCGGTGTCATGTGAGCGTGGGAAAGAAGCTTGAAAGTGATCCTCTTGTCCACGGGGAGCCAGTGAAGGTTTCTCAGGTGGTGGGAGATGTGGCTGCGGCGGGGTACGTCAAGGATCAGCCGGGCGGAGGCATTTTGGATGCGTTGGAGGCGTAGTAGGTCTTTTGCTGGGAAGCCTGTGTAGAGTGCGTTGCCGTAGTCTAGCCTGCTGCTGACGAGGGCCTGTGTCACCGTTCTTCTTGTTTCTGTCGGGATCCAATTGAAGATCCTATGGAGCATGCGGACTGTGTTGTAGCAGGAGGAGGAGACTGCGTTGACCTGTTTAGACATGGTGAGGGAGGAGTCGAGGATGAAGCCCAGGTTGCGTGCGTGGTTGGTGTCGGTGGGGTTCCTAGTGCGGTAGGCCACCAGGAGTTGTGCCAGGTGGTGGGGGTGGGGCCTAGGATGAGGACCTCCGTCTTGTCCGAATTGAGTTTCAGGCGGCTGCTTTTCATCCATTTGGCGATGGATTTCATTCCCTTGTGGAGGTTGGTTTTGGCTGTGCGCGGGTCTTTGGTGAGCGAGAGGATGAGCTGGGTGTCATCGGCGTAGGTGAGGATGTTGAGGTTGTGTTGTTGGGCCACTTGTGCGAGGGGGCCATGTAGATATTGAACAGTGTCGGGCTGAGGGATGAGCCTTGGGGGACGCCGCAGATGATGTCGGTGGCTTCGGAGCGGAAAGGGGGGAGGCAGACTCTCTGGGTTCTGCCAGAGAGGAATGAGATGATCCAGTCGAGGGCTTTTCCTTGGATACCAATTTCGTGGAGGCGTGTTTTCAGGGTGCGGTGGCAGACTGTGTCGAAGGCGGCAGATAGGTCCAGGAGGATGAGGGCTGATGTTTCGCCGTTGTCCATTTGATGTCTGATGTCGTCTGTGGCAGCGAGAAGGGCAGTCTCAGTGCTGTGGTTTCATCTGAAGCCGGATTGGGAGGGAGCCAGGATGTTGTTGTCTTCAAGGTGGCTGGTTAGTTGCGTGTTTATGATTTTTTCAATCACCTTCGCTGGGAAGGGGAGTAGGGAGATCGGTCAGACGTTTTTGAGGTCGTTGGGGTCTACTTTGGGCTTCTTGAAGAGGGCGCGGATTTCGGCGTGCTTCCAACTTTCCGGAAAAGTCGCTGTTTTGAAGGAGATGTTGATGACCTTCCGTAGTTGGGGGGCGATGATGGAGTCGGCCTTGTTGTATACGTGGTGGGGGCAGGGGTCTGACGGAGATCCTGAGTGGATGGAGTTCATGATCTTGGGTGTCTCTGTGTCGTTGACGTTGGTCCAGGAGGTCAGGTGGTTTGCACAGGTGGAGCTTTCGGGGGTGGGGTCTGGCGTGGGAGTGGCATTGAAACTGTTGTGGATGTCGGTGATCTTCTGGTGGAAGAAGGTGAACAGTGCGTTGCAGAGTTCTTGGGATGGAGGGATGTCATTGACGTTGGCGCTGGGTTTGGAGAGTTCTTTTACGATGCTGAAGAGCTCTTTGCTGTCATGTGCGTTGTTGTCCAGGCGGTCTTTGAAGTGGGATCATTTGGCTTGTCTGATGAGTTGGTGGTGTCAGCGGGTGGCGTCCTTGTGGGCTGTGAGGCTGTCAGGTGTGCGTTTGAGGAGCCATTCCTTTTTTAGTTTCCGACAGCCACGCTTGGAGTTTAGGAGCTTGTCGGTGAACCAGGTGGCTTTTCTTCTGGCTTGGTTGTTGGTGGGTTTCTTGAGTGGCGCGAGGATCTTGGCGCAATCGTTGATCCACAGAGTGAGGTTGTGGGCGGCGGTGTCTGGGTCGGTGGGGTAGGAGGGTGGGTTCTGGGTGAGGGTGTTGGTAAGCTGGTCTTCCGTAACTTTGCTCCAGCATCGGGGTGGGTGTCGGGTGCGATGGTGCTCGGTATGCTTCTTGTAGGTGAAGTGGATGCATTGGTGGTCAGTCCAGTGGAATACGGTGGTGTGGTTGAAGGTGACGTGGGCGCTTGAGGAGAAGATGGGATCAAGCGCGTGGCCGGCGATGTGGGTTGGTGTGTTTACGAGTTGTCTGAGGCCGTGGTTGGTGAGGTTGTCGATCAGAGTAGTGGAGTTAGTGTTGTTGTTGTTCTCCAGGGGGAAATTTAGGTCCCCGAGGAGGATGTAATCCGTTGAAGTGAGTGCGTGGGTGCTGGTGAGGTCGGCGATGATTTCGCTGCAAGGTGGTCCTGTAGATGAGCGTTCCTCTGAGAGTGGTGTTGGGGTCGGTGTGGATGCGGAAGTGTAGGTGTTCGGCGGTCGTGAGGGTGTCGTCAGTGTGGGTGGAGACCTTGAGGGTGGATTCGTGGGCGATGGCTATTCCTCCTTCGAATACGTTGCTGCGGTCCCTTCGGATGATCTTGCAGCCGTCTGGGATGGCTATTGCGATGTTGGGCGCCAAGGAGTCGTTCCACCAGGTTTCGGTCAGGAAGGCTACGTTTGGGGGGTGGAGTCGAGCAGGTCCCAGAGCTCGATGGCGTGCTTGCGTGCAGAGCGGGTGTTGAGGAATATGCAGGGGAGGTGGTTTGTTCTGGTTTTTGTTGGTTTTGATGTTCTGTTGCAGGTGAATCTGCAGTTGCGGCATGAGAGGAGCCCGTTGGTGTTCCTTGGTGAGGACTGGAAGCATGCTGTGATGCGGCCGGGGTTGAGGGCGCTGAGTTGGTCGGGCTTGAAGCGGCGTCTGGGGATGCAGCGGACCAGGGGGTGTGGCGCTGGGCGCAGACGGGCTTGCCTCTGGCGCACCTCCGGCACGCCAGCGGCGAGTCCACTGCGCAGACGCGCAGCGACCTCCATTAAGAAGAGAGAGGGGAGCAGCTGGGAGGCGGGAGGGAGCGGCGAATGGGGGTGCGAGGGGGGCAGGCCGCAGGGAGGCAGCGGTGGGGAAAACGGCTCGGAGAGAGCTGGTGGCAAGGGGAGCACACAAGGGGCAAAAGGGGCAAAAAAACTGGAAAAAGGCAACGAAGGAGAAAACTGAGGGTTGAGCGGCACACTAATACAGGGCACAAAAAACGAGTCACAATAACATGAACTGCATGAACAGCACAATAATACGAGGAACAGAGAACAAGTCACAATGGCATGAACGGCACAATAATACGAGGCACAGATAACAAGTCACAATGGCATGAACGGCACAATAATACAAGGCACAGAGAACAAGTCACAATGGCATGAACGGCACAATAATACGAGGGACAGAGAACAAGTCACAAAACTTATACGGTACAAAGCACAGGTCTAGTGACGCTTACCAGAGCCCACTAGACTCCAGGGATGAGGCGCAGGTGGAAGCCTGCAGGTGGAGGAGGGCCTCGAATGTGCGATTGGCAGAGCGTGCAGGGTCAAGGACAGGGGAACAGCTTGGTGGTGCTGCGGACGTGGGGGAGCGGTCTCCTGACCAAAATCAGGTGAGAAATGCATTGAAAAATCTGGAGAGGGCATTCAGTGATACCCCTCCAGCTGCTGCTATGACCCCTTGATAGCTCCCACAGGCTAGTAGGTGCAGGGAGCATAATATCTGCACATGGGTGGGTATGGTATTGGTCCTGTGTGTTGTGCGCTGCAGCATGGGTTGTAGCTCAGCTATCAGGTCAAATATCATGGCTGAGCTTAACCTGTACTTCTCATAAATGTCCTCCTCAGTCTGGTCAAAAAGGGATATGAGCACCCTGAAAATGCGCTCCTGTCTCCTCCTCTCTCTCCTCAAACCTGCCAAGATCCACATTCTCCTCGCCAGGATGTAGAGTGCAGTTATTGTGGAAGAAGGGGTGAGGCATTCTGGGCCTCTTTATATAGGTTGCACCTGGTTACTACCTGGTTTCAGTTTGTGGTAAATTGCATGTGTAAACGGCAATTTTGCGAATAATCGCAATTTGAGATTTTTTGCTACATCGCATTACGAATCCGTTTTTTCGTGTCGCAATCTGCGTCTTGCAAATAGCGGCACGATTTAGATCGCTATCTGCGATTTGCTAATCTGTATCGCAATTAGCGTTTCACAAAATGCGATTCGGTAAATCATATTGCTATTTGTGATACGCTGTTTGCAACACGCTAAATCGTGTCTCAGTCGCAAAAATTTGCTATTTTTGCGATTTCTTATTTTCACACTGCGAATGCCTTTCATACATCGTAAAACACATTTTTGCATTCACAAATGGACATTCGCACCGTTTGTGAATGCAAAACCGCTTGATACATTTGGCCCTATATGTTTTATTTCCTCAAATCATCTGTGCTGAAGAGTAAGTAGACTTAAGATTTTCTGACTCTTGAGAAAACATTTGACAGAGCCACAAAAAGATGATTTCTATTTTTACTTAATTGTTACCATCCTTAGTCAGTCTTCAGTTGGCACAGATGTCAATCTTCCAAATAATTTTTGTCTTGTCTTTGCTTACAGATTTTTTGTTCCACAATTTGATTGGTCAATACCTCAGCTAGTGACATTTCTGTAGGGATGTCCCTAACTTGTAACTAACTTGATGTATATAATCTGTTTCCATGTTGACTAGAGTTGGTCTCCATGTGTTCAGTGACCACCAAGTCTTGTTGTTACTCTCTTGTGCTGCTTGCATTGAGTGTTTATTATGTTTAATGTTGGTAAAGCTTTGTTTCTTTCAAAGACTAGGGCCCTCATTACAACATTGGCGGTAAAAGCCATTTACCGCTGTGCAGAAGACCGCCAACACACCGCCGCGGCTGCGGAATACCGCCACAGCTATTATGACCCATAGTTCGGAATCTGCCAAAATCTAGACACCCACACAAGTCCGCCACACCAAAGGTCAGTGATAAACTGGCAAAAACAAAACCTCCACTGCCACGCCAACAGAAATACACCCACACTATCACGACACATGAATCCACGCAGCGGTCTTTCAACCGCGATATTCCATTGGCAGTACACACTGCCGCGCTCAAAATACACACACTTTTACAAAACACAGCCACATTGGACAATGAAATATACACACCTGATACACATACACACACTACTCCCACACACCCATTACAATATAAAACACACACCCACATCACCCACAAACCCCTACTACCAAAAATTCCGAAAGAAGGCCAGAGAGAGACTGCACCTGCAGGAACAACAGCATCCACAGGCACACAACACCATCACCCACAGAACTTCCACGCACCTCACACAACACCCCACTACATATCAGCACACTTATCACCCCACACTCCACCCCACACATCACCTACACCACCCCATGGCACGGCAAAGACACCCCAGGTTCTCAGAGGAGGAGCTCAGGGTCATGGTGGAGGAAATTGTCTGGGTAGAGCCACAGCTATTTGGATCACAGGTGCAGCAATTGCAAGGAAGATGGAGCTAAGGCGAAGAATAGTGGACAGGGTCAACGCAGTGGGACAGCACCCAAGAAATCGAGAGGACATCAGGAAGAGGTGGAATGACTTACGGAGGAAGGTGCGTTCCGTGGTCTCAAGACACCACCTGGCGGTTCAGCGGACTGGCGGCGGACCCCCACCTCCTCACCCACAACTTACAACATGGGAGGAGCAGGTCTTGGCGATTCTGCATCCTGAGGGCCTCGCAGGATTAGGTGGAGGAATGGACTAAGTCAAATCTTAACTATTACATCCCCCACCCTACCTGCATGCCAGCACATACCCCCACCCTCACCCCCAGAACTCCAACTCCTCACCTATTTCCCAACATCACAAACCACCCATCCCAACACCAAGCCCTGCATGCAACAACAAAGCATGGACACCCGTCACTAAAGCATGCCCACTGCACATACCCATATAACCCCCTAAACCATCATCACACAAGGTCCCACACAGGAATGCAAGCACTGGGGTATACGGTCACCCACCCATTGGACACCATGCCACACACAGATGTAATAACCATCCTTTTATACCCCTGCAGGACCCCTACCCAACGTCACCGGACAGGAGGGTCCACACATGTCCACACCACCAACAGAAGAGGCCCACAGTGATGACAGCAGCTCTGTCCAACTGGATCTAGATGACCAGCCTGGCCCATCGGGGACGTCTGGACAGTTGGTTCCCCTCACCCAGTCACAGGCCACCACAGACCTTCCACCCTCTGGTAACACCAGCACAGCACCCACCCAGCGGGCCCATACCTCCGTCCCCAGGACACGTCAATCAGCTGTGTGTCCACCACTACAGGGAACCCAGGCTAACCCACCACCCCAACAACAACATGGATCTGGGGGCAGGTGGCAGTGGGCACATGGTCCAGGGGACGGAGGCCCAGGAACACAGGGGAACAGGGAGGGCTGCTGTGCGACAGGGGGCGGACAGGCCCAGGGAACCCACTTTCCATGAGGCCCTCTCCTCCAGCATGGGAGCCTACCACCACTCCCAGGAGACGATGGCAACGGTACTGGCCAAGTTTCAGGAGACCCAGCGCCTGCAGGAGGAACAGTATATGGGCTTCAGGAAGGAACTCAGAACCATCAGCTCCACCCTAGGCACCATCGTAGGGGTACTGAAGGAACTTGTGAACACCAGGAGGGACACTGTGGCACTACAAGGGGCCCCTGACACTAGCATGGACGATGAACTGCCCACCACCTCCGCCGGCGCTAGTGGACAGGACGCCCCACCACAGGACCACCACACCAGCACCCCACCCCCTGCAGAGGGAGAACCACCCCGCAAACAGTCCCTGAGATCCAGGAAAAAGACAGAGCACGATGCCAAGACCCCCCGCCAAGAAATGAGACCACCCTGATCCTACTGTCCCACTTTGTAACCCTGTCCATACTTAAACTGCCCCAGCTCCACTTCCTGTGCCCATATAGGCAATGCACCTGTGAGATAATAGACTGGACTCTGCCATGGACATTCCTCCACCATCACCCCTCACCATTTCACTACCCCCTCCAATATTGAGCACTTAAATAAACACACTTAAAGCACAAAACAATCTGGAGTCTGTCTGTGATTTCGAAATAGTGTATTAGCAATTACAGTGACAAAATGCTCTTTCAATTGTAATGTCAACATACCTATGTCACACAGCTCTAGTTCATGATGAATCTAAGCAGATGTCACACATTGGGACCCACATCTGTGAAATCGTAAGGGAAAGTGACAACTCAGTGACCAAGGTAGAGAGGTAGTAGTGTTAAAGTACATGTAGTAGGCAGGTCTGTACTCTTACCTGTGTCTCACTGGAAATATTGCTGGATCACTGAGTCCCTGTTGTTCATGTCTTCTTCCTCTGCTTCCTCGTCTTCACTGTCCACAGGCTCCACAGCTGCCACAACACCGCCATCTGGACCATACTCCTGCAGAAAAGGCACCTTTCGTCACAAAGCCAAGTTGTGAAGCATACAGCAGGCCACGATGATCTGGCACTCCTTCTTTGGTGAGTAGAATAGGGATCCACCTGTCATATGGAGGCACCGGAACCTGGCCTTCAGGAGGCCGAAGGTCCACTCGATCACCCTCCTAGTTCACCCATGGGCCTCATTGTAGCGTTCCTCTTCCCTTGTCCTGGGATTCCTCACTGGGGTCAGTAGCCATGACAGGTTGGGTAACCAGAGTCACCTGCAAATGGCGAGGGACAACTGTTAGACACGCACTAACCTGTAGGGATATCCCCAGACAACCATTCCCACTGTCTTGCTTCCAGGTGCTCACCTAATAGCCACACACAGTGCCTCTGGAGTTGACCCATCACATAAGGGATGCTGCTATTCTGCAGGATGTAGGTGTCATGCACTGAGCCAGGAAACATGGCATTCACATGGGAGATGTACTGGTCTGCCAAACATACCATCTGTACATTCTTTGAATCTTCTGGTTTCTATACACCTGTTCACTCCTGTGGGGGGGGGGAGCAAAGCCACATGGGTCCCATCAATGGCACCTATGATGTTGGGGATGTGTCCCAGGGCATAGAAATCACCTTTCACTGTAGGCAAATCCTCCACCTGAGGAAAAACGATGTAGCTCTGCATGTGTTTCAGAAGGGCAGACAACACTCTGGACAATACGTTGGAAAATATAGGCTGGGACATCCCTGATGCTATGGCCACTGTTGTTTGAAAAGACCGACTTGCAAGGAAATGGAGCACTGACAGCACCTGCACTTGAGGGGGGATTCCTGTGGGATGGCGGGATTGCTGACATCAGGTCTGACTCCAACTGGGTACACAGTTCCTGGATTGTGGCACAGTCAAGCCTGTATGTGATAATCACATGTCGCTCCTCCATTGTCGACAGGTCCACCAACGGTCGGTACACCAGAGGATGCTGCCATCTCCTCACATGTCCCAGCGGACAGTGCCTATGAAGGACAACAGCGAGCACAGAGTCAAACAACTCAGAGGTACGTACCCACAGTTTACCCAGAACACCATTCATACACAAAAGGTGGCCTGTATGTGTGTTGAGTCTAGGCCTAGGTATGTGTGACGCAGTTACAAATGATGCCATGTGGGACCCTGAAATGGCGGCTGCCTGACCTGTAAAGTGGGACAATGGGATGTGAGGTAACTGCGCTGGTGTTGTACACCGTCGCGGTAGGCGGTCGAAGACCGCGGCGCAATGCTGCATTGGTTAACATTGGACCCTATGGGTCCCAGGTGCCAATGACGATGTACGCCGGCGGTGACGGTACGCACCACCGTGGACGTGACAGCCATTTTCTATCTGTTCAGTCACTCAATACCTGATCTTCGACAGGAGAGGACCTACACTGCAAGTGCTGCTGTGACCTCGGTCTAGAATAGACAATGGCTCGAGTGTCTGGGGAAAGGGCCCCTGCCTTCACATCGGAGGAGTTGGAGAAACTCGTGGATGGGGTCCTCCCCCAGTACACGATACTCTACGGTCCTCGAGACAAACAGGTAAGTACACAGGGAGCATATTGTATGGGCTATGCCTGTGTGGAGAGGGCTGGATGCAAGAAGGAAGAGGGGAGAGTGCTGCGTGCATGAAAGATGGAGAATGGATGTGCCACATGGCAAGGGTAGGGATGGGGGCCAATCTGTTTGACGGTGCAGTTGGTAATTACTTACTCTTCCCCCGTACATTTCATGTAGGTCAGCGCCCACCAGAAAAAATATATTTGGCGTGCCATCGCCAAGGACGTCCGGACCCTGGGGGTCTACCACAGAAGGAGCACCCACTGCCGGAAAAGATGGGAGGACATTCGCCACTGGAGCAAGAAGACGGCGGAGGCTCAGTTGGGGATGGCCTCCCAACGTGGGAGGGGTGCCCGTCACACCATGACCCCCCTGATGTTCAGGATCCTGGCGGTGGCCTACCCAGAGTTGGATGGGCGCTTGAGGGCATCACAGCAGCCACAAGGGGGTGAGTACACTCTCATTATGCTGACATTGCGTGCAGTGGAGGTGTCTGGGTGGGGGAGGTGGGCTGTGGGTTTCCCTAGGCCAGGGCGAGTTCCGTAGGTAAGGCCCCTCCGTAAGGCAGGCCATGTGGCAACCCACCCCTCCTCTGTAGAGTGCCAAGTACACCTAGTCATGCCCTTGTGTCATCTATGTGTGCAGATGTCTTCCATAGCCTTGTAGGCCATTTCCCAGGAATTGAACAGTGGAGCCCAAGATCGCAGTGTAGTGCAGGGGGCTTCTGTGTCTGTCGTGTCCGCCAACGGTAGCGGTAATGCTTGCACTCAACATGTCTTTCTTCTGTCATCATCCCCCTTTTTGTGGTCTCCCTGTTCTTGTGTGCATTAGCATCATCAGGCAGAGGAGCAGTGGCACCGGAGCACCAGGGGGCTGCATCCCACATGGCGATGGAGGGCCACACTACGGACTCAAACTTCACCAGTGGGATGGAGGGCGAGGGGAGCTCCACAGCGGGGACAGGAGCTGACACCAGTGACACGGATTCGTCCTCTGATGGGACCTCCCTTGTGGTGGCAGTAACATTTGTCCCACCCCCATCTACAGGTACAGCCGCCACCCCCCCTTCCAGCACCGCCCTCCCAGCAGTCCCTCAGCCTTCGCCCCGTGCCCGCTCACCCAGGAGGGTGGGCACAACCTTCGCCCCAGGCACCTCAGGCCCTGCCCCAGTCACCCCCGCTGCCCTCAGTGAGGAGGCCATTGACCTCCTCAGGTCCCTTACTGTTGGGCAGTCCACCATTTTGAATGACATCCAGGGTGTAGAAAGGCAGTTGCAACAAACAAATGCATTCCTGGAGGGCATTCATTCTGGTCAGGTGGCCCTTCAGCAAGCTTTTCAGACTCTGGCCTCAGCACTGATGGCAGCCATTGTCCCTGTGTATAGCCTCCAACTTCCTCCACCCCGACCCAATCCCCTGTACCTCAGCCTATCCCAAGCATACCTGCAGACCAGCATGCACACACGTCAAAACACAAGCGAAGCTCAGGCAAACATAAGCACCACACATCCCACAGGCACTCACAAAAGCATCAGACACATGCAGACACACCAACATCCACTGCCTCCACTGTGTCCCCCTCCTCCTCGTCTCCCTACTCCCTCCCAGTCTCGTCTACACTCACACCTGCATGCACTACCTCTACAGCCACTACGTCCCTCTCCAGCACACCTACCACCACAACCCGCTAACGTGCATTCACCACCCCACTACCATTCACACGTCCCCTGTGTCCTCTCCCAGTGTGTCTGTGACGCCCCCTCCCAAGATACACAAACGCAGGCACACACCCACCCAACAGCCATCCACCTCACGACAGCCTCCAGCGCATGCACCTTCACCCAAAGTCAGTAAACGAACACCTCCTACAACCACCACCTCTTCCTCCACTCCCAAACCCCCTCCAGTTACCCGTCCCAGTGTGTCCCAAAAACTTTTCCTGTCCAACCTTGACCTCTTTCCCATACCTCCCCCACCCCGTCCGTCTCCTAGGTCCCGAACTAGCACCTCAGCCACAACATCTCCGGGACCAGTGGTGCCTGTAGTCACCGGAATCTGGAGTGCACCAGCCACCAGGGCAGCCAGTGTGGCACGGAGCCACAGCACAGACAGTCCCCCACCTGTGAAGCATCAGAAGTTGGCCAGTGCCCGGCGGGAGAGGGGGAAGACTCCAGCCACCAAAGCTGCTCCCAGGGGTCCCGGTGGGAGTGTGGAGTCAGCTGTGACACCATCCAAGGTGGGGAAGGGCCACAAGAAACCAGGCAAGTCTGGGAAGAGCAGCACGGCTGAGAAGACCGCCATCATCCCCGCTGCCCAGGAGGCCACCTGCAGCACCAGCCCAGCTGCCCAGGACAGGCCCGCCAGCACCAGCCCAGCTGCCCAGGACAGGACCGCCAGCACAAGCCCAGCTGCCCAGGACAGGTCCGCCAGCACAAGCCAACCTGTCCAGGAGGGGCCCGCCAGCACCATCCCACCTGTCCAGGGGGCCACCTCCAGCACAAGCCCCACTGGGCCATGAAGGACCGCCAGCAAAAGCCCAGCTGGGCCATGAAGGACCGCCTGCAAAAGCCCTGCTGGTCCATGAAGGACCACCAGCAGCTGAGTCCCTGCAATGGAGACCGCCGCCTCAAGCACCCGCTGAACAGGGCACTGCCGTCTCAAGTACCGCTGACCAGGGCACCGCTGTCTCAAGCACCGCTGAACAGGGCACCGCCGTCTCAAGCACCAATGCACAGGGCACCGCCGTCTCAAGCACCGCTGCACAGGGCACCGGCATCTCAAGCACTGCTGAACAGGGCACCGCCATCTCAAGCACCACTGCACAGGGCACTGCCATCTCAAACACCGCTGAAGAGGGCACTGCCATCTCAAACACCGCTGGCCCATGAGCGGCAAGGGCACTGACACAACTGAGTCCGTCATGGGGTGAATGATGCACTCTGGGCACGGAGCCCCCTCCAGAACCAGTGGAGACTGTCATCCACTACCTCTGTCCTTAGCAGGATGAAGCAGGATGAAGCAGGATGAAGCAGGATGAAGCACTCTGGGCACCATGCCCCCTCCAGAACCAGTGGAGACTGTAATCCACTACCTCTGTCCTTAGCAGGATGAAGCACTCTGGGCACCATGCCCCCTCCAGAACCAGTGGAGAGATCCATCCACTACCTCTGTCCTTGGCAGGATGAAGCACTCTTGTCACCATGCCCCCTCCAGAACCTGTGGCGACTGTCATCCACTACCCCTGTCCTTAGCAGGATGAAGCACTCTGGGCACCATGCCCCCTCCAGAACCAGTGGAGACTCATCCACTACCTCTGTCCTTAGCAGGAGGAAGCACTCTGGGCACCATGCCCCCTCCAGAACCAGTGGAGAGATCCATCCACTACCTCTGTCCTTGGCAGGATGAAGCACTCTGGGCACCATGTCCCCTCCAGCACCAGTGGAGACTGTCATCCACTACCTCTGTCCTTAGCAGGATGAAGCACTCTGGGCACCATGCCCCCTCCACAACCAAAGGAGACTGTCATCCACTACCTCTGTCCTTAGCAGGATGAAGCACTCTGGGCACCATGCCTCCTCCAGAACCAGTGGAGAGGTCCATCCACTACCTCTGTCCTTGGTAGGATGAAGCACTCTGGGCACCATGCCCCCTCCAGAACCAGTGGAGACTGTCATCCACTACCTCTGTCTTTAGCAGGATGAAGCACTCTGGGCACCATGCCCACTCCAGAACCAGTGGAGACTGTTATCCACTACCTCTGTCCTTGGCAGGATGAAGCACTCTAGGCACCATGCCCCCTCCAGAACCAGTGAAGACTGTTATCCACTTGAGAGACTGTGGCTTTACACTCCCCAGAGTTGAACAGTGGGCAAACCACCCACTTAGGAAACTTGAGAGACTGTGGCTTTGCACTCCCCAGGATTGAACAGTGGGCAAACCACCCACTGTAGAGACTTGAGAGACTGTGGATTTGCACTCCCCAGGATGGAACAGTCCATCATGGTCGGGGATCTTGTGTGGGCCTCGGCCATACCGTGTGGTCCCAGTGTTGCACGGACTTTATTAGAGCACTACCTTGACTACTACTGTATGGTTGGTATATATTTTGTACATGGTGTATATATATATTTCTGCCTACTTGTTTTTAATATATTACAATGGTTACACTCATTTTCTATTGCCTGTGCATTCTTCCGGGGGGTTTGGGGGTATAACTGTGATGTATTGATATGTATTAGTGTGTGTGTTGTAGTGGGTGAGGGTGGGGGTGTTGCGTGTGTATGTCCCTGTTTTTTCCCTCCCCCTCCCCTGTGTCATAGGTGCAGTACTCACCGTGGTCTTCGCCGCCGGCGTTCGTGCTCCTGGTAGAGGAGCAGGAAGACTATTGCAGGGAGAATTTGGAGTTCCGGATCCATGGCGTCATCGTTCCTCGTGGGGTGTGTAGAGGTGAGCGTTATTCCTTCAGGAATTCCTGTTTCCTCTGTGTTTTTATCCGTGGTGAATCCGCCCCGGAAAAGGTGGCGGATTGGCCTGTCATAATAGTGTGGGCGGTACATTGTCTCCCGCCTGTCTGTTGGCGGTGACCGCCGTGCTGTTTGTTTGTACCATCGTGGCGGTCGAAGTGTTAAAGTGGCTGTCTTTGTTGGCGGTTTCCGCCACGGTCGTAATTGCAACTTTTTTACCGCGGCCTGTTGGCGGTCTTACCACTGCTTTAACACCGTCCGCCAGGGTTGTAATGACCACCTATGTCATCCTATAGTGGTCTTGTATCTCAATAGTCTGTTTTTAGGGATTGTTTACAATAAACACCCTTGAAGTTTTATTTTGGACTTGTGTTTTTTTTGTGTGGCCACATTCGTCGTACTGTAAAGTGAGATGTGTTTTGCAGTCCTGTAAATGCTAACTATCTCATACCTTCAGCTGGGTGAAAAGGTTGTCAACCTCATCAGAGCATTTACCTGAGTATGGGAAAAATGCTCCAGTAACACTAAGGGCCAGGAATTGGCCCGTTGAGTCAGAGCTGAGTGCTAAATCGCAGTAAAGTAGTGAAGTGGAGCTGGAGTGCCCGTCAGGCAATCTACGATGGGCCCTCATTGTCCAGATGAGAAGGTTGAAAAAGCTCTGCCTCATCCTGCAAGTTATAGATGATTTGTTCATACAGGGCTGTCTGGTACATTGCAACTAGCCATTCTTTGTGTGAGTGGTAGGGGTGCATGCCAAAACAAAGTATGCAGTTCTTTGTGGTTCCTTGTGGAGGAGATGGCCCTCTTGCCAGGAGAGGTTTGGGCATCTGCAAGGTCATGCAGTAAGCTCAACAGTGGAGTTAAGGGCACTGAAAATGGTAAAACAGCGCTCAGCGTGACACTGTTTGCCTTCCAGTAGGACTGGACAGTGGAACAATCATAGTAGATGTGGTCAGGTCACAGCAATTGTTGTCACAATGCCAACAGTTAAAATTGTGCAGTAGACACACCACCCTGAACTTTACAGTGATCCATTCCCAGTCATGCAGGGATTTGAAGAGGCAAAACTTTGCCGTGCCTCCTTGGCATCACCAGTCAGCACCTCCAGCAGGTCCGCTTGGTCCTTCAGTTCAAAGTCCATCTGTAGACGGATTTGCCATTTAGTGTGGAGGCTGACATGAGGGTGTAAGGAATGCAAATGACAAATCAAGTGGCTGTACAAGCTAAACATCACCCCTCAGAAGCATCTCCATGTTCTGAGTTAAAAGACCACAGGGGAGGGCTGGAGGGTCCAAACATGCGGGCCCAGCGACGGGCTAGGCAATGACTCAGCTAGAGATACAACCAGGATTGATGGGATGGAAGGCCAATCTCCTTGCAGAGTGTGGCAAATGATTTGAGGGCCCCCTGATCCAGCACATGGTGTGGGGTATGGATACCCACTGTGTGCCAGGTCCCCCAATTCAACACCGAGCAGCAATTTTAGGGTTGAGCTGTCTCACAGGGGAGCGTGGTCATGGAGGTGAGTATTCACCGAAAAAACTGTTGGCTCTCTGCCAAGACATAGCCATTGCCTGGAGTATCGGGTTCCTACGGCCTCAGATGGAAAGGTGATACCAATAAGTAGGATAGAGCTCCAGTGGGCACTCAGTCATGACCCACAGTGGGAGGTCTGGAATTTCTGGGAGCATGTAAGTGAGCTGTGCCAGATACAGGGCAAAAGCATAGTGCTTGACAGAGGAAATCCTGGGCTACCGCACAAAAGGTGGGTGATGAGTTTACTACTGGCCACCTGGGGCTGAGACGATCCCCAGATGAAAGACCATATTCCCCTGTCCACCAACCATAAGTGTGAGAAAGGCACAAGAAAACGTAGCATGCCTAGGGCGTAGGTGAATCTCAGAAGGTCAACATCCAGACTACTTGCATCCTGCCCCACAGTGAGAGGCTGTGGCGGGACCGCTATTCAAAGTGCAGTTTCCTGCGCACCAACAGTGAGTCAAGATTGTCTGCGACCATATGTTCCTTCCCCGATTTACATATTTTCTTAGGTATTTAAGACAGGAGGCCAAACACTGGAAAAGATAACTGAATACAGCTGCACAGGTGGACACCCGGCACATCGGAGGGTCTCAGGTTTATCCCAGTTCATCCAGTATCACGAAAGGGATGCCAAATCCGGGATGATATCCAGCACATTGAGAGCAAACGGGAGAGGTCTGAGAGAGTTAACAGGATGTCACTGCATAGAGGTATAGAGTTGACGTCTCACAAAGGGTGGGAATGCCTGTTTTCCATGAAGATTGACAAAGGGAAGCTGCCAGGTATCCCATGGTGAGGAGGAACAGAAGGGGTGACAGTGAGTAGCCCTGCTGAGTCCCCCAATGTACCGGGAAGGGGTCTGGGACGAAGCTCCCACAGTTGACCTGGGCAGTGGGTGATTCATAGACCCACCTGAATGTGGCTATACAATCCCACCCAAGGCTGAATCTCTGGGCTATAAAAAGAGGTATCCCTCTTCTATCCCGTTGAGCGCCTTCTCGGCATCCAGGGAGATGGCTATCATATCCTTGGGCATGTCCGTGGTGGACAACAGTACACAGGTCAAAGAGCGGAGGTGATTCCGAGTGGAACACCATGGGACAAACCCTCAGCCAGGATCTTGACAACCCAATGAAGCAGGGATATGGGCCTGTAGCTTCTACACAGGGGCGGCTCGTTCCCGGGCATGGGGAGGACCATGATCATGACTTTCTTAAATATTGGACCAAGGGAGCCCACACGTTCTGCCTCCTGGATAGCCTCACAGAAAGAAGACACTGCCTCCCTGCCCAACCATTTGTAGAACTCAACCTAGAAGCCATCCTCCTCTGGAGCTTATTCGTATGGGAGCTTTGAGATGGCCCGAACAATTTTCTGCCCTGGTGATCTCCTCTTAGAACAGGTCCCCGTCTGACTTATTGAGGAAGGGAAGATGCACTCTGTCAAAGTAGCTTCCTTGGCCATCTCTGCGGTGTACAGATTCCAGTAAAAAGCTGCAAATTCATGCACCAATGTCCTGCAGTTGGACCTAAAAGTCGGGTTGGTGAGAGCTGCTGTCTGTTGATGTAACTGGGCCACCAAGAGCCATACTGACTTCTCACCGTGCTCATAATGGGGACCCCTCAACCGCTGCAATGTGTACTTAGCCTTGGAGGTGTAGAGCACAATGAGGTCCATGGGAGGTTTCTCTTGTAGACACTAGAGGGGTATTAAGGGATTGGGAGTGTAGAGGCTGGTGAGAGACGCACTGTTGTCCTCTAGGGCCCTCTGCTGTGCTGTCCAGTGAGAATTGGTGAGGCCCCTGTCTCTCATCAGCTGTCCCAGGATGGTTGCCTTCGCAGCCACCCACAGGATATACACTGAGGCAACAGATCCCCCATTGTGCTCCAGAAACGTAGGATTGCAATTTGGATTTGCCCAGGGGAGAGCAATAACATAAGATATTGAAGTGCCATGGTTTTCAGCATGGATAGAAGAACCCTAGATTTAGAGACAGGAGAACCAGTGAGTGATCTGAAAGTGTACCCTCAAGTATGCACAACTCCCACAAATGCTTGGGAAACTAGGAAGTAGTCCAACCAAAATTGGGTGCCATGCACTGGCAACAAAAAAGTGAACTCTCAGTCAGCAGGGTGTGAGAGGCTCCATAGGTTTAGTAGACTGTGATTAACTATGACTTCTCCCAGGAAGGCCCAGTCAGCATTATTCCCCACATTGAGCAGTCTGGTGTGTTTCAGGACCACATCTCAAGCCAGGTTCCAGTTCCCTGATATTAGTCAGTGGGTGGCCCCAATTTCTGTTAAGAGACAGATACACAGACTCGACACAGAGCATCCAAACTTCTAGGTGGAGCTTTGGGAACACATTGCAGCCGTCTGGATCAGTCTATGTCATGAGGATGCTGAAGGGTAAAGATCAGGAGGATCATCACGCTGCATTTCCGAGGTTGTCCGGGCCCATCAGATGGCAAGGGAGGCCGGCTGCTGTGAATCACTTTCTTCAGCCAGTAACACTGCAATTTTCTCTGATTCCTCATGGGAGAGTTGCGACTTCTAGATGAGAGCCGCATTGGCCCACTTCAGCTGGAGGTCAGCCAGTCCCTTCTTGTGCTTAGTAAAATGCATGAGGCCAATAACGTTCCAGAACTTTTGCTGGAAGAAAAAAAGGGAGAGGGATAATCCCATGAGAAGCCAGAGGTCACACATTAAGGAAGTCCAGTAAACTTGAGCTGCAGGTCCAAACCTGGAAGCCAGCATAGCGCCTGAGGCGTGGGGGATTGGGAGGAGGAAGCGGGGGAGTGCAGGGGGAGAGAAGGACAATGCACTCCAAGAGGACTAGAAATGAGGGACACAATCTAAGTGGAGCAGCCAGGAAGCCTGACCCATGATATCATGGATGCGTGGAACTAAAGAAGACAGGTGTCAACAGGGCCCTACCTAGGTAATAAAGAAGAAAATGGAGAGGTGATCGGGGGAAAAGATTCCTCAGGGAAAAGGCTCCTTAGCAGTAAGACAGGAGGCTTAGTACACCTGGAGTCTTGGAATGGGGAAAGTGCTGACATCACACAGATGGGGGACACCACATCAGAGGTGCAGGGAGTTAAAATAGTGTACCATACCATAACAGAGTGGCCCTGGGTACAGGGGGCAGCTTTTAGAAGGAATACAACAGCAAATGGTAAGCCTCCACACATCAAAGAAACAAAATAACAACAGAGTATCTGACAGACATTCAGGCAATGCAATAATACTCAGCCATCTTCCTGGAAGGTGCCTTCAGTGCAGACAATCAGTAGCTCAGGCAGGCAGGGAGCAGCAGACATGGCAACATCAGTGCCTCAGTCCTCGGCTTGGCCAGGTGTCAGTGGGGAGCAAGATCTATTGCGCCCCCAATCATGCATGAGTTCTGCAACCACCCTTATTTCCTTCTCTGTGCTGCTCTGGGATCTGGCAGAGCAGTCCTGTGACACATCCTGATGGTGGACCCCCTCTCAGGGCTCCTATTATCGCATAGGCTCTCACTATCCTAATGAGACTACTAGAATTGGGTGTCAGCATCACTTGTGCTGTGGGGGACTGAGTCTAAACCCATTACAGGTAGCACCTGTCAGCCTAATCAGGGTTTTGCTCCGTCTAGCTAGCAGTGCCTCATCTCCACCCAAGAGCAGGGACGATTGGCCAGCCGAGCGCATGACACAATTGATTCCTCAGGGAAATCGTGGTCATTCAGATCACATCCGTTTCTCTCAGTTACATTAGTCTCACATATACAAGGACAGTCAGTGGCAGTACATATTTCAATAAGGTTTTAATGAAGCAACTGCATCTTAGTTAATAAAGCATGTACTGCAATAACCACGACGATGAAGCATGACAGGATTACAATTGTGACGAGGAGACTAAAGCATAAAAATAACACTACCATATTGTCACCAGAATCATTCAAGTAATTCCTACCTAGGCTATGTTGGAGCACAGCATATTAAGCTATAGTTCTGCCCTTCAGGTTCCCCTGGAAAGATATCATCCCTCATACCTGAGCAAGAGGCCTGTAGTCTACATAAGCAGCTGTAGCAAAGCATTCAGCAATCAGCATACAGTTGTGGTCATCTGGCTGGATTCTCCCTCTGACGTACCTGAGGCAAAGTAGTGCTGTTATAATAAAACAGCTAATGTTCCAAGAAAGGATCCCTACGTAAGAGTGTGTATGTTTCTATGAACCACTAGAGACAAAGCATTAACATGTTTACCAGAAACCTATCTTACTGCAGCCTTGAGAAAAGCACAGAGTGAAAGAAATGTCTTGTTTAAAAACACAGTGCTGGCCTAGACTAAGAACAGCTAGATAGAAAAAATAAAACAAGACGCCAATGTGGCTATTGTTAAGATAAAAACCAAGTTGAATAAAATATATCTAGGTTAAAGTACACAACAACAGGCCTAGTTCGCTAAAATAACGTGTATGAAGCTATAACTAAAATGGCTACACAACACCCTCCCCTTGCCGGTTCAAAGGTGGTTCAAAGCCTAGTTATATATAAAAGTTACTAAACCTCAACCTAAGATATATGTGTAAGAATGTCAATAATGACAAGTTAAAAAGACACATAAGCATGTGTAAAAGGGACAATTTAAAAATGTTAACTGTGGTGTAAAAAAGTCAAAATTTCAAGAGTCATTTTGGAAGTTGCCAATCGAATCCAAGATAATTCATCATCGAGGAAAACCAAGGAGCATTCGTGTTCCAAAGCCTGAGATCCAGCCAAGGCAGCAGCATTCCATGGTGTGCCCAACAATGAGTTTAGAGCTGCACCCTCCATGAAGGGCAACTCATAAGCAGCTTCCAGTAGCAAACGCACCCTCAACGCACATGTCTGGTAATGAGCCCTCATTGAGAACATCAACAGATCAGCGTTCAGTGAAAGCAAGCTCTGCGTAGAAAGACATACTTTCAGTGCATGCTCCAGGAGTTATGCTCCAAAGTACTGCATCATGCGTTCACAACACAGCTGTACTGGTGGGAGCGCTTTCAGTCCTCCTCATTGCGGTGGGACAGCCATTGCGCAGAAACAGTAGCAATAGCAAAATGCCACCTATTATAGCCAAAGTTATCAGAAATCCCCCGAAAATACTGGACAACATTGAGTGGATGGATGATGGTATTAAATTGATTATAGAGGAGAAGGTGTGAATGTAACTAGAACCAGCAGCCTTAAAGAAATTTGCAATTTCATTTAGTACTAGACTCATTAAATCTTCGTCCCATGAGCTCACCAAAGTGTCTCAGAAAGTTAGTACTTAAAAGGGACAGTATCTCTGCTGATGACCTTGCCACCTGAAGCGCATAGGTCTCTCATGCAGATGTGAGCACCACATGTTTTTGAAACAATAAAGCCTTGAGTCTGCTCAAATTCTCAAAATTCACATTTGAAGTAGCTATATGGTGTCAAATCTCAGATACTTCCCTCTGTCTTGAAGGAGGAAAAAGTACTTTACCCGCAGCATGTAACAATCGTAGAGACCAAAACAACATTAACTATTCTGGCTTGCATCGCACAACAGTTTTCACTATTGAGGAGTACATAGCTGTTATTTGAGAGCACCTGGAACACAAGTCTAATCAAGAGGACTGGAACTCCCTTCAGATAAAAAGGCAAGTTTGTTGCCGAAGCGGTACATGCCCGTGCAAGGACTGTTGTTTACAAACCAACAAATGGCTGACAGAAGTCTCACATTCACTACCATAAGAAAGACCTATTTTATGCCACAGAGACATTTGTATGAGAAGGGCAGCTCCCACACCACATGTATGTAACTTTCTCCTAGCCTTTCATATTTGCCCACTGCAATGTGTTTTAAGCAGAACGTGAATTGAAGTGTTCAAATAAGGAGATTGAAGTGTTCAAATAGGCAGATTAATAACCCCGTGTATTATCCACTCAGCAGATGGTATTTCAGCCACCGTAAAAGGCAACTTTTCTAAATTTCAATATTTAACATGACGTAAGTCACTTCCTTCTTAGCCATTAGTTGTTTTTGTTGCGTTAAATTAAATGTGGAAAATATATCCCTTGCGCTAACATGTTGCCAGTGAACGCAACTTGACTTTAGTGTTTGTAGTGTCCAACACAACTGCATAATGGACCTTAGTTGACTCTGTCTATGCTGTAAAGAAGACGTCACTTTGTATTATGTCTATTGCAAAAGAAATTATGGTACTCATTACAACCCTGGCGGTAAATCCCACTGACCGCCGTGCCGACGGCCACCAATATACTGTATCCGCGGCGGAAATCCGCTATGGGTATTATGACCCACACTTAGAAATCCTCCACTATACAGACACCCACACAAGTCCGCCATACCAAAGGTCAGTGATAAACTGGTGGTACCAAAACCCACACCGTTAGGCCAAAAGGAATATGCCCACACTATCACGACCCACGAATCAACGCAGTGGTCATTCAACCACGTTAATCCATTGGCGGTACACACCACTGTGCTCAAAATACACACACATTTACAAAACACAACCACATTGGACAATTCAAAATACACACAACTGATACACATTCACACACCCACACACTCACACCACTGTAAAACACACACCCACATTGCCCACAACCCCTTACAATGACATTTTTGGAAGAAGCAGAGAGACAGAAATATTACAACAACATCAGCATCCTGAGGCACACAACACCATCACTCGTACACCATCCACGCACCTCAAAGAACACACCCCAACACATCACCCCACACATCACATCAACCATCACCTCACACATCACCCACACCACATCATGGCACCTTAAAGACACCCCAGGTTTTCTAAGGAGGAGCTCAGGGTCATGGTGGAGGAAATCATCCGGGAAGAGCCATAGCTATTCGGATCACAGGTGCAGCAGACATCTATTGCAAGGAAGATGGAGCTATGGCAGAGAATTGTCAACAGGGTCAACGCAGTGGGACAGCATCCAAGAACATGGGATGACATCAGGAAGAGGTGGAACAACCTACGGGGGAAGGTATGTTCCGTGGTATCCAGACACCAGGTAGCCGTACAGAGGACTGGTGGTGGACCCCCATCTCCTCCCCCACAACTAACAACATGGGAGGAGAAAGTCTTGGCAATCATGCATCCTGACGGCCTCGCAGGAGTAGCGGGAGGACTGGACTCTAGTAAGTCAAAGCTTTACTACTGTATCCCTCACCCTACCTGCATGCCATCACAAACTTCTACCCCTACCCTCACACCCATCACCCCAAAACCTCACAGATACCCCACTATCACAACCCACACATCCCAATACCAAGCCCTGCATGTGACAACAATGCATGGACACCCATCACAGACCTGCATGGACACCCATCACCACAACATGTACAAGGGAGAGACTCACCCAGGGCACACAATAACCACTCACACAAGGGCCAAGGCGATAATGCAAGCACAGTAGTAAGGGAAACACACCTATTGCACAAGATGGCACACACAGATACAATAACAATGCATTTCCACCCCAACAGGACGCATACATAAAGTCACCGGACAGGAGGTGCTAGCCATATCCAGTCCCCCCACAGAAGAGTCCCACAGTGACAACAGCAGCTCTGTACGCCTGGATCAAGATGACCAGCCCTGCCCATCAGGGACCTCTGGACTGTCGGTTCCCCTGCTACAGTCTCAAACCACCACAGAACCTCCCCCTCAGGAAACACCACCACAGCACCCACCCAGCGGGCCCATGCCACTGTCCCCAGGACACGTCAATCAGCAGTGTGTCCACCACTACAGTGCAAACCCACTAACACAGGATGATCAGGGACCTGGGGTCAGTGGGCACACGGTTCAGGGCACGGACGCACAGGATAACAGGGAAACTGGGTGGACAGCTGTGCGACAGGTGGAGTTCAGGCCTAGGGGACCCCCTCTCCTCTAGGCACTTTCAAACATCATGGGAGCATACCACCATTCCCAGGAGACCTTGGGCACGGTACTGGCCAAGTTTCAGGAGACCCAGCGGCTGCAGGAGGAACAGTACCTGGGGATCAGGGAGGACTTGAAGTCCATTACACCACCATGGTCACCATTGCAGGGTTGCTGGCAGACATGGCCAACACCATGAGGGAGACACTGGCATACCACTGGGTCCCTCACACCAGCCCGAACGATGAACAGCCTTCCACGTCCGCCGGCGCTAGTAGACAGGAGGTCCCGCTACAGGAACAACAGGCCACCAGCACCCCCTCCCCCTGCAGAAGGAGAACCACCCCGCAAACAGTCCCTGCAATCCAGGCACAAGACAGAGAACAATGCCAAGATCCCCGCCAGGAAATGGTACTCTCCTGATTGTCACCCTTCTGTCCCACTATGTCACCCTGACCACCTTGAACTTCCATTACTCCCCTTCCTATGCCCCATTGGACAATGCACCTGTGATATAAAGAGACTGGACTCTACCATGGATATTTCTCCACCATCACCCCAGCCCATTGCACATCCCCCTCTATTTATTAGTACTTAAATAATCACCCTTGAATCAAAAAACAATCTGGAGTCGGTCTGTACTTTCACAAATGTATTATTACAACCTCTTAGACAAATATCAATGGAAATTTTCATTTGCACATACCAAAGTATGACAGTTGTTGGGCAGCAGTAAATGTAGCAGAAGGCAGAATGTGGTTCCCAGATCTGTGAAAAGGAAAGCCAAAGTGAACTGTCAGGGTCCATTCACAGAGGTAAAAAGACAGACTTATACAATGTCCTACAGTAGTCAGATATGAGATAAGAAGTGCCAGTGTCCTACCTGTGTCTCACTGGAAGTACTGCATGATGATGTTGTTTCGGTTAACAATATCTTCTTCCTCTGCCTCCTCTTCCTCCCTGTCCACAGGCTCAACAGCTGCCACAATACCATCATTAGGGCCATCCTCCTGCAGAAAAGGCACCTGGCGTTGCAATGCCAGGTTTTGCAACATGCAGCATGCCACGATTATCTGGCACACCTTCTTGGGTGAGTAGTATAGGGAGCCACCTGTTAGATGGAGGCACCGGAATCTGGCCTTCAGGAGGCCAAAAGTCGCTCAATAATCCCCCTAGTTCGCCCATGTGCCTCATTGTAGAGTTCTTCTGCCCTTGTCCTGGGATTCCTCACTGTAGAGGTTGGGTTAACCAGAGTCATCTGTAAATGTCGAGGGATATCTGTTAGACAAACACCAACCCTTAGGGACTACCACATAACCAGACACCTATTCATACTGTGTGGGGACCTTGGGCTCATCTATTAGCCACACACGGTGCCTCTGGAGTTTGCCCATCACATAAGGGATGCTGCTATTCCTCAAAATGTAGCATCATGCACAGAGCCAGGATACTTGGCATTCACATTAGAGATGTACTGGTGTGCCAACTACACCATCTGCACATTCATTGAATGGTAGCTTTGACCTTTTCTGTACACCTGTTCATTCCTGCTGGGGGGGCAAATGCCACATGTGTACCATCAATGGCACCAATGATGTTGAGGATATGTTCCAGGGCATAGAAGTCAGCTTTCACTGTGGGCAAATCCTCCACCTGGAGGAAAACGATGTAACTGCGCATGTGTTTCAGCAGGGAAGATAACACTCTGGACAACACGTTAGAGAACATTGGCTGAGACATCCCTGATGCCATGGCCACTGTTGTTTGAAAGGAACCACTGGCCAGGAAATGGAGCACTGACAGGACCTGCACTAGAGGGAGGATACCTGTGGGATGGCGAATAGCTGACATCAGGTCTGGCTCCAATTGGGGATTGTGGCACAATCAAGTCTGTAGGTGATAATGATGTGTCTGTCTTCCATTGTCGACAGGTCCACCAGCGATCTGTACTCCGGAGGATGACTCCATCTCATCATCTGCCCCAGCGGATGGGCCCTATGGAGGAGAATGGTGAGCAGAGGGTCATGTACCACATAGGTTGCACAAGGGTTTTTGCACTAATGTGATTAAATCGGTGTGTGGTGTTGTCTGTCTGTATTTGTGCCCAAATGTGCTGTGACACAGTTAAGTGCCCTGCCATGTGCCACCCTGAAGTGGTGGCTGCCTGACCTGTAAGGAGGGACAAGGGGAAATGAGGTAACTGCGCTGGTGTTGTGCAAAGTCACGGTAGGCGGTCGAAGACAGCTGTACAATTCAGCATTAGTTATCATTGGGCCCTATGGGTTCCAGGAGCCAATGACGATGTACGCCGGTGGTGACGGTACGCACCGCTGTGGACGTGACCGCCATTTTTAATCTGTTCACTCACTTGATACCTGACCTTCAACAGGAGAGGACCTACACTGCAAGTGCTGCTGTGACCTCAGTCTGGAAGCGACAATGGCTCGAGTGTCTGGGGAAAGGGCCCCTGCCTTCACTGTGGAGGAGTTGGAGAGACTAGTGGAAGGGGTCCTACCCCAGTACACACTACTCTACGGTCCTCCAGACAAACAGGTGAGTACACTGTGAGCATGATACGTGGGACTGTAATGCATGGAGTGGTGTGGATGGAAGAGACATGTTGAGGGGGGCTGAGACCTTTATGTGAGGATGGTGAGTGTATGTGTGTCAGGGCATGGGTGGGAAGTGGTGCGCAATGAGTATGACGGTCCGGACGGGGGAGTAATTTCCTTTCCTCCATCGCCAAGGAAGTGCGGACCCTGGGGGGTCTATCATAGATGGAGCACCCACTGCCGCAAGAGATGGGAGGACCGGCACCACTGGAGCAAGAAGACACCGGAAGCCCCGCTGGGGATGGCCTCCCAATGTGGAAGGGGTGCCTGTCACACCATGACCCACCTGATGTTCAGGATCCTGGCGGTGGCATATCCAGAGTTGGATGGGCACTGGAGGGCATCACAGCAGCCACAAGGGAGTGAGTACAGTCTCATTATGCTGATTATGCGCGCTTTATGAGGTGTCTGGATGGGGAGGGGCTGTGGGATCCCCTAGGCCAGGGCGAACTTGGTAGGGAAGGTCCCTTGTTAGGCAGGCTCTGTGGCACTCCAACCCCAATAGTGGTAGTGGCCATCTACAACTAGTCAGGCTCTTGTGGGTTCCAGGTGTGCAGCAAATGGGGTTAGGCATAGTCCCCCATGGGCAGGTGATTTTCCGACAAGCTGCTCCCTGTGTGTTGTGTCCACCAATGGTAGTGGGGTTGTTGGCATTGACCATGTGTCTCCTCTATCTTCCCTCCCTTTTTGTTTTGTCACCCTGTCCTTGTGTGCATTAGCATCATCTGGCGGAGGAGCAGTGGCACCGGAGCAGGAGGGAGCTGCAACCCATATGGCCCAGGATGGTGAATGTACAGAGTCTGAGGGCACCAGTGGGATGGGGGGCGAGGGTAGCTCCATGACGGGGACATGAAGGGACACCAGTGACAGCAACTCCTCCTCTGATGGGGGCTCCCTTGCGTTGGCGGGCCCACCGCAATAACAGGTACAGCTGCCACCCCCCCTACCAGCACCGCCCTCCCAGCAGCCCCTCAGCGTGTTTCCCGTGCCTGCTCACCCAGGAGGGTGGGAATCTCCTTCGCCCCAGGCACCTCAGGCCCTGCCCCAGTCAGCCCTGCTGCCCTCAGTGAGGAGGCTATTGAACTCCTGAGATCCCTCACTGTTGGGCAGTCAACCATTTTGAATGCCATACAGGGTGTTGAGAGGCATTTGCAGCAAACAAATGTATACCTTGAGGACATTCACTCTGGGGTGGCAGCCCAACACAGAGCATTTCAGGCTCTGGCCTCAGCATTGATGGCAGCCAATGTCCCTGTGTCCAGCCTCCCCCCTCCAACATCCACTACCCAGACCCAATCCTCTCTACCTCAGCTTATCTCAAGCACACCATCAGACCAGCATGCATGCACATCAACACACAAAAGTGGCTCAGGCAAACATAAGCACCACACATCCAACAGGCACTGACACAAGCACCATTCCCATGCAGACACACCAACATCCACTTCCTCCACTGTGGCCCCTTCCTCCATGTCCCTCCTAGTCTCGTCTCCACTCACACCTGCATGCACTACATCCTCAGCCACTACCTCCATCACCAGCACGCCCATCACTACACACCATTCATGTGCAATCACCACCCTCACTACCATGCACATGTACCCTGTGTCCACTCCCAGTGTGTCTGTGAGCCCTCCTCCCAAAGTACACAAACGCCGGCACACATCCACTCAATGGCCATCCACCTCACAACACCTCCTACAACCACTACCTCTTCCTCCACTCCCAAACCCCCTCCATCTTCCCATCCCAGTGTGTCTAAAAAACTTTTCCTGGCTAACATTGACCTCTTCCCTACACCTCCCCCCCCGTCCTTCCCCTAGGGCTAGGGTGTCTAGAGCCCAGACCAGCACCTCAGCCACCAAATCGTCATCCACTGTGGTCCCTGCTAGTCCGGGCTGCCAGTGTGCCACCTACTGAAGCCAAGGACCACCCTATTAAGCCACCTGACAAGGTAAAGAAGGGGCCAGCATGCAGAAGAGAAAAGCCGCACCACCCACCAAGCAAGGCCTCATCCAGAACCAAAGAGGACAGTGCCAAGGTCCCAGCAGCGACTTCCCGGAAGGGCGGAAGGGACACAAGAGCAAAGGAAAGTCACCTCAGGGCACGGAGCCTCCGGGTGAGGGACTGGTGACCCCCATTTCTCAAGACAGGCCAGCAACCTGCACCACCACCTGCATGGCAGCTACCACAGCTACAGTCACCAGCATCATCCCCAGTGGGCAGCCTTCTGAGGCTGCTGGAGATGGCCTGGTGTCTCCCTCCACTACTGCAGACACCTGCACCATGGGCACCAACAGCAGCATCTCCGCCGCAGACACCACCACAGACACCGCCACCTGCCCCGCAACGTGCCCAGCCAGTGCCAGTAAAGCGGACATCAGCAACATCGCCAGTGGGCAGTCTTCCGAGGCTGCAGGAGACCGCCTGGTGTCTCCCTCCACTACTACAGACACCTGCACCACGGGCACCACTGGCAGCATGCCTGCCACAGACACCGCAGCAGCCACCGCCATCTGCCCTGCGACATGCCCTACCAGTGCCACTACAGCGGACATCAGCAACATCCCCAGTGGGCAGCCTTCCGAGGCTGCAGGAGACGGCCTGGTGTCTCCCTCCACTACTGCAGACACCTGCACCATGGGCACCACTGGCAGCATGTCTGCCACAGACACCACCGAAGCCACCTACCCTGCGACGTGCCCAGTCAGTGCCACTACAGCGGATATCAGCAGCATCCCCAGTGGGCAGCCATCCGAGGCTGCAGGAGACATCCTAGACCCTGCACACACTACATGAGGCACCATCTCCAGCACTTGCACTTCCAGCAGTTTTCAGCCTAAGTCGTCTCAAGGAGGAGTGTGGCTCTGCCTCCATGGAGTATCATGCTACCTGTTACCGGAAAATCTTGTGGCTCAGACACCCAGGTGAGGGATGGGAACTGCCACACCCCGTGTGCTGCAACACTGGGCACCAAGCCCACTCCAGAACCAGTGGAGAGAAGCATCCACTACCCCAGTCCTTGGCAGCGTGAAGCACTCTGGGCACAAAGCCCCCTCCGGAACCAGTGGAGAAAAGCATCCACTAACCCAGTCCTTGGCAGGATGAAGCACTCTGGGCACAAAGCCCCCTCCAGAACCAGTGAAGAGAAGCATCCACTAACCCAGTCCTTGGCAGGATGAAGCACTCTGGGCACAAAACCCTCTCCCAGAACCAGTGGAGTAAAGCATCAACTACCCCAGTCCTTGACAAGATGAAGCACTCTGGGCACAAAGCCCCCTCCAGAACCAGTGGAGAAAAGCATCCACTACCCCAGTCCTTGGCAAGATGAAGCACTCTGGGCACAAAGCACCCTCCAGAACCAGTGAAGAGAAGCATCCACTACCCGAGTCCTTTGCAGGATGAAGCACTCTGGGCACAAAGCCCCCTCCAGAACCAGTGGAGAGAAGCATCCACTAACCCAGTCCTTGTCAAGATAAAGCACTCTGGGCACAAAGCCCCCTCCAGAACTAGTGTGGTGAAGCATCCACTACCCCAGTCCTTGGCAGCATGAAGGACTCTGGGCACAAAGCCCCCTCCAGAACCAGTGGAGAAAAGCATCCACTAACCCAGTCTTTTGCAGGATGAAGTACTCTGGGCAAAAATCCCCCTCCAGAACCAGTGGAAGATGCCACCCACTAGAGAGACTGTGGCTTTGCACTCCCCAGGACCAAGGAGTGGGCAGCGCACCCACTTGAGAGACTTGAGAGACTGTGGCTTTGCACTCCCCAGCACCAAGCCGTGGGCAAACCACCCACTAGAGAGACTGTGGCTTTATACTCCCAGGACCAAGCAATGGGCAAACCACCCACTTGAGAGACTGTGGCTTTGCACTCCCCAGGAGCAAGCAGTGGGCATGGAGCCCCTCGAGGAGCAGCGGCGTTGTCCCATCATCCGGCTGAGGTGCCCCCCCTTCCCCATGAGGTGCCTGGTTTTTTTCAACCTGATACCCCTGCAGTGTTCTCCCTGTTTTGAGGCAGGTGTCATGTGTAGGCTTCGCCCATGCTTTTTGGGACCAATGGTCCACGGACATTTAATGGGACAGTGTACGGACTTGTGTACTTGCTGTTAATATTTCTAAATACTGATGATTTAAAGTTATCTTTGGCTATCTGATTGTTCAAATATTACACTCGGTAAACTCATTTCATTTGGTCCTTGCGTCCTTCCAGGGGGTGACGGGGTGTATCTGTGATGTGATTGCATATGTGTGTGTGTTGTGGGTGGGGGTGCGGGTGTTGCGTGCGCGTGTCACTCTCTTTTCCCTCCTCCCCTCCCCGGTGTGATAGGTGCAGTACTCACCGTCATCAGCGCCGCCGTCTTTGATGTTCCTGGTAGATGAGGAGGTAGACCATCATCGGCAGGACCTGTAACTCGGGCTCCATGGCGTCCTGGTTGTTCGTTGACTGTCAAGAGGTGAGTGGATTCTCTTCTGTGTACTGTTTCCGCCGTGCTTTTGATGGCGTTGGTACCACCCAGGAAAAGCTGGCAGATTGGTGCCTTGGAATAGTGTGGGTGGTACATTGTCTTCTGCCTGTCTGTTGGCGGTTACCACCGTGGTGTTTGCTTCTACCGCCCTGGCGGTCTGAGTGTTAAAGAGGCTGTCTGTGTTGGCAGTTTCCGCCATGGATGTAATTCCATATTTTTTCCGACGGCCTGTTGGCGGTATTACCACCGCTTTATCACCGACTGCCAGGGTTGTAATGAGGGCCTATTTTGTATAAGTGTGTATCTGGTCAGACAGGGTATTAATCCCCTTATCTACAACAGCTAATGCCTTCTGTAAGTTTTCCTGATCTATTTGCCTTAACCGGGCAGCAGCTTCTTGTTGCGAAAGCTTCCAAATTTCATTATAGACTGCATATGAGAAATGCTTTTTGCGTTGTTTGCGTTGAGACTTTATCTCAAACAATCTCATCAGGAATTGGTATAGCAGAAATGTTCACAAAAGACAAGTCTCTGCAGACCTTCTGAGAAGAAAAAAGGGGTTTTAGCACATCATCCACCAGTTAAACTGTTGATCTTTCAGGAAGAAAGTGACCATGCCTTCATAGAAAGAATGTTATGACAAAGCCAATCCAAAGGAGGAAAGCTAATAGAGTCAAGGAAAGCCACAGATAGTTCCTTGGGAAAATAAAGTCATTTGTTTTAAGCCAGTTTATCAGCTTGCACGTTTTTGGCAGTTCAGATGTAGAAGAGGAAAATTAGTCTGAAAAGGTGTCGCTGATGTCGGCAAAGTATCCAGAATAAGTTTGTGAAAAAACTGGAGCCGTATTAGTAGAAGGAGAACTGGTAGGGGTCTCCTGCAGTGGTTCACAGTAAATGATGCCATCCGTCTGTGTAAAAGTTGTATCAAATCGATCAGAAATTTCCGAATTGTTTGTTGTAATAGATGTTAGTGAAACTAATGTAAGATAATTTTCCACCCTCCCCAGACTCAGAGAGGTGTCAGTGTTGCTGCTCAAAACTTGTAGAGGGACATCTTGACCAGTAGTGAGAGAGATTCGGGAACTACTTGCTGCTCCTCTTGGTCTGCTATGCAGGATCGGACACATGGTGTAACTTGACATTGTCGATAGATACAAAGCGTTTTTTTTTAGCACTAGCCAACGGTGGTAGAATGACAGTTCTGGTACCATGTATTCCCAAAACTGGAACCGGTGCACGATAAGAAGGACCAAACTCCTTTTTCACAGCAACCTTTTCACGTAGGTGTTATTGGTATATCCTTAATTCCTGCAGAGGCAGCACTGGCAGAAACGCTGTTGTCACAGAACTGTTGTAATTCCTGCATGACAGTGACACCTTCATTTATGTCAAAAGGTGCTCTACCGCCTCCATGCCAGGACCATCAAGATCTGGAACATTCACTCAAGTTCATGTGAAGTACGGCCCCCCAGGGACCTTCTAGGCAGATTTTTAAGTGCTCTCTGGACTCCATACAGGTGATTGAGCCAACTACGATCCGTACCTAATACTCTGACTGTTAAGGACTGCTATTAATCATGGTTTTGTTGCTCCACTGCACTATTTCCTTTGGGATGAATGGAGACGAATAATGGAGTTGAACCCCTAATGAAGCCATGGCGTCCCTGAATGCCTTTGAGGCAAAAGCAGAGCCCTGGTCAGAGTGGGAAGCTGCAACTGCATATGTGCTGATAAGACTTGCAAATCTTTAATAACAGTCTGAGCGTCAGCTGAGCATTGTGGCTACACCCATAGACATCTGGAGCAAGAGTCGACAGCGACTAAGATGTATTTGTATGCACTGTCCGTTGTTAGGGGACCGCAATGGTCCAAGTACGCACATTGTAAAGGTTTGTTGGAAATTAGGAGGGCTGTCTGCAGTGGGTGTTTGTCGGCAGAGCCCTTAATTTGGTGGCAGATGTCACAGCAAAGGACAAACTGCTTGGTCTGTTTGTATAGACCTGGCCACCAATAACGTGCTTGCTAAAATGATGTTGTAGCAGCCACACCATCATGGGCAGATGCAACCCCCTCATGTGCTGCTTTAATCAACTCTGGTCTTATGTCTTTGTTAGGAATTACTCGAACACCCACACCTAGTATTTTTACTTCTGAATCAAGGAAACCTCCCATTAAGTAGGAATATTTAGCAGGAAATGCTTTTGGATAGGGCGTGCCTTCAGCCGTAGCTTTTATGGCAGCCCATATGTCCTTGTCCAGTTTAGTTCCAAAACGAGTTACTGCAGCCACAGACCTAGACACATCTGAAAACTAAACATCAGGGTGATTCCAGGGTGGTGTGCTTCACATGCACCCCGCACCATTTTCTTACCCAAAATGCCCTGAAAACCTCCACAATTTCTGGAAATCATACATTTTTCCCACATTTTTGTGATGGAACCTTCTGGAATCTGCAGTAATCCACAAAATTCCTACCACCCAGCATTGTCTCATCTATACCTATAAAAAGTGTGCAGCATTTGTCAGCCTAAAAAGTTTTTTTTCCAAACTGCCCTTTTGGACCCACTTTGGTTCCCCCTCAATGTTGACATGTTTTTCGCTCTTCCCTGTCACAGGCACTTGGCCCACCTACACAAGTGAGGTATAATTTTTACCGGGAGACTGAGGGGAACATTGGATGGTAGAAAATGTATCCCGGTGCGGTGATCCCACACAGAAATGTGGGGAAAATGTGTTTTTTTAACTAAATTTGAGGTTTGCTGAGGATTGTAGGTAAAAAAACATTGGGGGATCCATGCAAGTCACACCTCCCTAGAATCCCCCGGGTGTCTAGTTTTAAGAAATGTCTGGGTTTGGTAGGTTTCCCTAGATGGCTGCTAAGCCCAGGTCCAAAAAAACAGTTTCCCCTCCTGAAAAAACAGGTCGTTTCGCATTTGATAATTTTGATGTTTCCACATAGTGTTTTGGGGCATTTCCTTTCACGAGCACTAGGTTTACCCTCACAAGTGAGGTACCATTTCCATCAGGAGACTTGGGGGAACACTGGGTGGAAGGAAATTTGTGGCTCTTCTCAGATTCCAGAACTTTGTGTCACCTAAATGTGAGGAAAAAGTGTTTTCTTTGCCAAATTTTGAGGTTTGCAAATAATTCTATGCAACAGAACCTGATGAGAGCCCCACAAGTCACCCCATCTTGGATTCTCCTAGGTGTCTAGTTTTCATAAATGCGCAGGTTTGGTAGGTTTCCCTAGGTGCCAGCTGAGCTAGAGGCCAAAATCCACAGCTAGGCACTTTGAAAAAATGTGATGTGTCTATGTTGCATTTCCTGTCGCGAGCATTAGGCCTACCCAAGCAAATGAGGTACCATTTTTATCTGGAGACTTGGAGGAACTCAGAATAGCAAAACAAGTGTTATTGCCCCTTGCTTTCTCTACATTTTTTCCTTCCAAATGTAAGACACTGTGTAAAAACGGCATCTATTTGAGAAACGTCCTGTAATTCACATGCTTGTATGGGCACCCCAGAATTAGGAGATGTGCAAATAACCACTGCTTCTCAATACCTTATCTTATGCCCATTTTGGAAATATAAAAGTTTTCTTGATACCTATTTTTCACCCTTTATATTTCAGCAAATTAATTGCTGTATACCCAGTATAGAATGAAAACCCGTTGCAAGGTGCAGCTCATTTATTGGCTCTGGGTACCTAGAGTTCTTGATGAACCTACAAGCCCTATATATCCCCACAACCAGAAGAGTCCAGCAGACATAACGTTATATTACTTTCATAAATATGACATCGCAGGAAAAAGTTACAGAATAAAACGTGGAGAGAAATGACTGTTTTTTTTCACCTCAATTTCAATATTGTTTTATTTCAGCTGTTATTTTCTGTAGGAAGCCCTTGTAGGATCAATACAAATTACCACTTGCTGAATTCATAATTTTGTCTTCTTTTTAGAAATGTATAGCTTTTTGGGATCCAGCATTGGTTTTAGACCCATTTCTGTCACTAAGTGGAAGGAGGCTGAAAGCACAAAAAATAGTAAAAATGGGGTATGTCCCAGTAAAATGCCAAAATTGTGTTGAAAAACAGGGTTTTCTGATTCAAGTCTCCCTGTTCCTGAAGGCTAGGTAGCTGGTGATTTTAGCACTGCAAACCCTTTGTTCATGCCATTTTCTGGAGAAAAAAACACAAGCCTTCTTCTGCAGCCCTTTATCCCATGTTTCTGAAAAAATCTGAATTTTCGCCATATTTGGCTAATTTCTTGATCTCCTTCAGGAGAGCCCACAAAGTCTGGGTATCTCTAGAATCCCGAGGATGTTGGAAAAAAAGGATGCAAATTTGGCATGGGTAGCTTATGTGGACAAAATGCCTGGCAGCGAAGGGGTTAAATATGATTAAAGTGTAGATTCCCTTTGGAGCAGACACGTGGAGTTTGGGATCTCTGCGCTCACAATTTAGAAATACATATTTTAGTAAAGTTGATTTTAAGATTGTGTGTTTAAAAATGCCACTTTTAGAAAGTGAGCATTTTCTTGCTTAAACCATTTCTGAGACTCTTCCTGTTTGTGGATTTCTGGCCTGGGTAAGTTTGACAGTTGGGCTGGTTGCACCTCTCACTTGACAGTGACACGAAAGGAGATGGGGTGTAGCCTATATTTCATGATGAGCCATCTGTGCTAGGAGGGAGGGGAGGAGTGGTCACTCACACCTGAAAGGGCAGTGCCTGCCCTCACACAATGCAGTCTCCAACCGCCTGCTGTGTGTCTGGGGCCTGGCCTGGGCAAGGCAGGATTTCACAAACAAGAGAGACTTTTCTTTGAAATAAGCCTACTTCAAAGGGCAACATGGGTATAAGAAGGGCACTCAAACCAAAGACTTTAGAATACTCCTGGAAACCAAGAGGAAACTCTGCATGGAGAAGAGCTGAGGAAAAAGAGCTGCCCTGCCTGTGACTGTGCTTTGTGGAGCTATCCTGCAGTTGCTGCTTCTGCCTGTGCTAGAGGACAAAGACTAGACTTTGTGTTGCCTTCCTTCTTGTGAAGAACTCTCCAATGGCTTGATTTAGAGTTTGCCTCCTGTTTTTTGAAGTCTCAGGGAAAGCAAAGACTTCTCTCTGCCAGCACCTGGAGCCTCTGCTGAGATTCCTACTCTGCCAAGTGGTGCCCATCCAGCTCCTTATACCCTGAAAGGAGAAGCTGGCAGCCCAAGAGTGAGAAATCCACACACCGACTGCCATGCAGGGAAAAGATCGACCCAACTCCAATCTGCGGCTGAAAAATCGACGCGCCGCCGGCTTCGTGGCTGAAAATCGACACTCGCCTGCAAAGCAACCGGAAGATCGATGTCCACGGCTGGAGAAATGACGCACAGCATCGCTGACGGAGGCTGGTGAGATCAAAACCCGCGCTACGTGGTTTTTGGATCATTGTGCGTCAGGACTTCTGACGCAAACCTCGCTCGGCATTCAAAGAACGATGCAATGCCTGCCCGGACCCGAGAGTGTGGTCCCAATTGACGTATCACTCTCCTGTGGAGAGAAGAAATTATGCACGCTGACTCGACTGAAGGAGAAACGACTCACGGTCTCGCTGGTGAGTGATATCGACGCATCGCAAGCCCTTTTTGGTGCACACTGGCACGTGCAGACTTCTTTTTGATGCACCCAGTACATTTCCACGCTAACAGCATTAGTGTTGTGTTTAAAATCACATGAAGACTCTTTTTGGTTTTTAATTGATAACTTGACTTGTGTGTTGTGGATTTTTGTTGTTTTGGTCTTGTTTTGTTTAGATAAATATTCTCTATTTTTCTAAACCTGTGTTGTGTCATTTTGTAGTGTTTTCATTGAGTTACTGTGTGTGTTGGTACAAATACTTTACACCTAGCACTCTGAAGTTAAGCCTACTGCTCGTGCCAAGCTACCAAGGGGGTAAACAGGGGTTAGCTGAGGGTGATTCTATTTTACCCTGACTAGAGCGAGGGTCCTTGCTTGGACAGGGAGGTAGCCTGACTGCCAACCAAAGACCCCATTTCTAACACTTAATCTTTGAAGTCATTGCATGGAGAGACCATTGCAATGCCAATCTCTCTCTCTTCCATCCCATTATGGGTCCTAGCCAGCTCCCCGCATCCTGCGGTAACCGACACTGCTCACAGAAGAAAGAAGCTTTTTTAAATAGCAGATCCCTGCTTGTGGGAGTAATGTTTTCACCTGTTTCCCTGCATGCAATTTTCTGCCAGCAAAGTGGACTTTGTTTGTTTTTGCTTTGTGGGAGCTATCATCTCCCACCAAGCAAACACAAACAGCGAGGTCCCAATGGTGGGCACCCTGGGATGTAGCAGAAGATGGGCCCTGGTGGGTGGGGGTTCCCAGGGCCATCTGTGTCTCCTCGAGTGGGGCCATGCGGCCCCCTCCAATGAACATTTCCCCAGGGGCCAGACCCCCTTCATTGTTTAATTTTAGCCCTGGGGAGGTGGCAGTCCCCTGAGCTGTGGGGGGTCACACAGCCTCCTGCATTGTATTTATTTAAAGCCCCAGGGAGGTGGCAGTCCCCAGAGCTGTGGAGGGGCAGCATGGCCCCTGCATTATATTTGTTTAATGTCCCGGGGAGGTGTTGTTATTTCCATGCCGTACTCTCACTAGTTATCTTGATAAGAAATTAGCCTTTCATTTCCCCATTTCCCAATTTTATGGGAAGCGTATAATATTACAGTGATCTGTTCCCTTTGAGCAAATTTAATTTTTATTAGGTAACCATGCTACTTAGAGACTCTTGGATCCTTTTATAAAAAACATTATAACTCCTCCTCCATATTCAACCCATTTGGGAACTTGCTATACAATTTCATAATATATCTGCTCTCCTCCGGTTTCTATTCTTATTCTCCATCACTGCCCCTGGGATGTACTGGAACCGCATCTATGACATAATAATTTAAATGATTGGTGTCACTGCCATGCTTCTGGAAAAAATGTCAGGCTACCAGGTATGACCAATCTCTGTTGGTTGTGGCTCTTAGATGCTGCAAAATTCTTTTGTGGGCTTGTAGCTAAGAACTGCCTACGTAATGCAGGTCACATGAACACAGCAATACATAGATCGCAAATTCTGCCTGGCAATTGTATGGTCCATGAATATCTATTGGTTTACCCCAAAAAGGTGATTCAACTTATTCTATGTCTGAGCCATGTTTGCATGCTTTGCACCTATTGCACTTATGCAAACCCTTGTGATGTAACCATGTGATTTCCCTTCCAACATCTAGGCTACTAGTTACTAAAGAGTCTCTCATAGCTTGAGGCCTTCTAAATGTGATATGAGGGGATTCAGGTACCACATGCCCCACGGCCTGATCCCCTTTCAATAGATGCCAGGGTCTCCTCAGTATTGTCCTCAACTATTTGTGTGCTGTACTATAGGTTGTGATCATCTTAATCTATGGACTCTCCCTTTTTGTGCGATCTTAGGGAATACAATTGATTCTCTACTTTTTCTCTCTACTTTCATCACTGCTACCTAAGTGACCTGTTTGGGATAGCCTCCCTGTAAGAAAATTGTTACTGTTTCATGTTTGCTTTTGTCCCAATCATCCTTTAATCTGCAATTCTTTTTGAAAGTTCTCCATAAGGGATACTGCATATGGTGTGTTTGGGATGAAAACTGGATGCATGTAAGATAGAAATTTCTGAGGTTGTTTTTCTCCAGTTTCCCCTTATTTAAAAAAACCTGTAGATCTAGAAATTTCACTTCCTTTGTGCTGATATGCTCTGTAAATTGTAGATTTATATCATTTTGATTTAAAGCTTGTACAAACTCCTTGGCCTGGACCACACCATATGGCAAAGACATCATCTATATTCTCTAGCCAACATATAGGGGGTCATTACGACCCCTGCGGTTCGGTGCTACAGTGGAGTTATTACTGCCAACAGTCTAGCGGTACCTACCTGCACTATTATGACATTGGCAACACACCGACCCCCACGGTGGTAATGACCGCCAGGCTGGAGACTTCAGACTCCAGCCCGGCGGATGTCCCTAGGCTGCCTATGGAATTTTGACCCCACCCACAGCTGTGGTTTCCTTGGTTTTTGTACTGCCACAGAAACCATGGCGGTAGGCACTATCAGTGCCAGGGAATTCCTTCCCTGGCACTGATAGGGTTCTCCCCCCTCCCAGGAGTCCTCCCCCACCCTTTCCCTCCCACTCCCACCCCCCTCCCCACATATACACACATACACGCACATACATACACACCCATACACACACGCATACACACATTCACGCACGCATGCATACAAACATTCACACTCACAGCAACACTCAGAAACATACATACAGGCACACACGCACTCACACAACACAACATGCACGTACACACACGTGCGTGCATGTATTACATGCATGCATTACACATGCATTACACATGCATGCATGCATTTAAACACAGTCACACACCCCCCCACACATGCACAAAACACTCCCCACCCCCCTCTCCTGTCGAAGAACCCCACATACTTGCTTGCAGGGGGTCCGCCGGCATGAGACGGGATACGGCGCTGCTGCCAGCAGCAGCATCCGCCAGCAAAACACCACGAGGCCGTATCATGGAACATGATACAGTAGGTGATGTGGCTCTGGTGTGGCGCTGCTGCTGGCAGCAGCACCAACTTACCGCCGTCTGCCACCATGACCGTCGCCAGGATTCCACAAGCTTTCTGGTGGAATTCCGGCAACAATCATAACGGCATGGACAGTCGGTAGCCACAGCGACGGTATGTTATTGGCTGTCACTGTGGCGGTAGGCGACATTTGCCGCCAATCTCATAATGAGGGCCATAATGTTCTTTCCAAATTCTGCACTATGGTGGCTACTGAGCACCTGCTCCTCCCACCAGCCCATGTGTAAACATGCATACTTGAGGGTGAAGCAGGTGCCCATCGCAACTGTCTGTCCACCTTTTAGGCAAACAAAAAATAGTAATTGTTGAGACACCATTTCTTAATCTCCAGTAGCATTACTGTGTGTGTGTACAAAGACAATGGCCTACTTCTAAGAAAGTGTTCAACAGCTCTTAAACCTTATTCATGTGTCTTATGCTGGGATACAACGAGGCAAGGGCTAATGCCATCAGGATATACTCTGTTGTCAATCAATCAGAGTATTTGTAAAGCGCTCTACTCACCCGTGAGGGTCTCAAGGCGCTGAGGGGGGGGGGGTAGTCTGCTACTGCTCGAACAGCCATGTCTTGAGATGTCTCCTGAAGGTAAGTAGGTCCTGTGTCTGATGCAGGTGGGTGGGAAGAGTGCGAGAACGATCTGCCACTGGCAGTCGTTCTGTGGATGCGTGGAACAGTGGCGAAGGCAAGGTTGGCGGAGCGAAGTTGTCGGTCGGGGTGTAGAAGGAGAGCCGTCTGTTGAGGTATTCTGGTGCGGTGTTGTGCAGTGCCTTGTGGGCGTGGGTGAGGAGTTTGTTCCAAGGTATGTCATAAATTATTTTAAAAAAAAATCTCCTGTGTCCTTGAAACATGACAGCAGATTATGCCCATGCTCCTGCAGGGAGTAATCAATGTATTTCGGTGTGCTTTCAAACAGGCCATTGATTGCAGAAATTATTGGCCTGCCTGGTGGTTATTGCATGTCTTTATAGATCTTCGGTACGAGGTGTAACACAGGAATCTGCGGGTGATCCTTTCTCAAGAAAATATAGTCCTCCTGGCTTTATAGTCCATTGTTCCTCCATTCCAGTAGCTCTAAATGGTATTGCATCGTAACTCTAGCCCAATCCGTCCAATCACTCAGAATATAACATTCTGGTTCCTGAAGTCATTCATATACGTGCTCAAGGGACAAAAAAACACATTGTCAACTTTATCTGAGCTACATATCACTACTTCTCTATTGGATTGCATTTTTTTCATCAAAGCATGATATTGTCTGCCCTGTTGGTTATTTACATTCTTTATGGTATTATTAACTCCTGTGCAGACTCATTGCTTTGACTTTATCAGACATTACTTCAATGAAGACAACTATGGAATGTCTTGGCATAGTTGGTAGAAATGTTGAGGCTTGTTTGAATGGTGTGTTTTCAACCCCCCAAACATGCAAATTCATAGATTATATTACTTTCTCCTCTGTCGATGGTTCCAATATGCCTAGAGTTTCATTCTCCAAGTCCTTCAATTTCTTTAACAGTGGGAGGTCAGATACCTCTGCCCCCTTTGGTTTTCCCCCCACTAGTGGGTTGAGGTTCCATGACTGTTTTCTTCCATTTTAATGTATGATATTTTGCTAATTTGACCTTTCTGATAAGTGTAAACAAATCAATACTTGCTTCACAGTAGTCCATGTCATCCAGTGGGCAATAGAGTAAGCCCAATGATAAAATCTCTTTCTCTCTATCACTTAATTCCATATCTGTTAAATTAGCCAGTATCATATTGCTCTGATTACAAATTTTTATTTCCAGGTCTTTTGTTTTGAGTTCTTTAACTTGTTTGTGTTGTGTCTTTTGTTGTTGTCTTCTATTGTCCCGCTCTTCCCTGGGCAAAACCTTTGAATTCTGGAACTGAGTGATTGCATCCTGTCCACCTTTAAAAAATATAGTTCATCCACTAGTTAGTTAGTATTCACTGCCTCTGCATTATTGTCCCTTGGTCTTCCATCCCCCGAGTCTGTGTCTAATTCAGAGCTGTGTTCCAAGTCTATCTCATTTATTCTAGCCTCCTGCATTCTTATACTTGTTTCAGTCAACTTAAGTCTCTGCATAGTGTAAAAGCGCTTAGCAAAAGTAAAGATCTGGCCCTGTTCACAATCCACCTTGTCACACAGGCACTTGTTAGCTTTCCTTGTTTAGATAGTTTCCTCTTGTTTTTTTCAATCTTGTGTTCATCTCTTTCTGAAATGTTCCAATTTCTTCCACTTGACTGTAATGATCTAATTCCCCATTCACAGCATCAATCTTGGCGTGGCACTCCACAAGATCTATTTCAGCAATATTTTTGATGATTAATTCCATCAAGAGTTTAAATGCTGCCATAATGCATTCCATCATAATGGCTGGGTTTGGGTTCTCATAAAGTATCCTAGGTCCACAAGGTATAGACTTCACCTCCAAGTATTTGGTCACTGACGTCTGCTCCCACCATTTGAATTGTTCGCTTTTCATTAGCTTTTGCAAGAGTCTCCATTTCACTTTAAAGCCACCTTCACTTTGACTGTTATCGGTTCACCTTGATGGGATATTGCAGCACGCACTATTATGTTGTCAAACAACTGATCTGCAGCTGCCTTCCTGTCATCAGACATTGTTTGTACTTTACAGATTTCACATAGCTCTGTTCTTTCTTTTTACAATGTGTTTCCAACACCTCCCACTCAAACGTCCTTAGCTACTCACCGCCACGATGGTCACACACAGTATGGGTTCTCCAACTCACGCCAATGTGCACATGTGTTGTTATATAGTATATAGTTATAGTTAGGACCTAGTTTCCATTTGACTTGGCTATATTTTTGGACTCGTTTGACAAATCCTCATTGTTGAAAAGTTTAGGGGTGATCAGTCAAGCGGGGGCAGAGAAATGGGGGGGGGTCAATAAAAATGTGGTTCACATTTTAATTCCCATAGGGATTTTGAACATGACTACCACCTGAACCGCTTGGCAGAATTACACCACATTTGGCACAAAGGTACGTTTTGGTCTGGAGATCACACTCTCTCTTATTTGGTGTAAATCCATTCAGTAGTTTTCGAGATAATAAAGGAAATCCAAATTTGTATATTTAGAGGCTGGAACAATTCGCAAATCCTTCCGATCTTGTGTTGAGATCTGATTGGCTGGCAACACTTCAACTAGGAATTGTAGGCAGCCATTTTGGAACTTGGCTTCAGTAGAGTCCCAAAAAAACATAAAAAGAAAGAAAAGGGGACAAGGCAGAAATACCCTGAGCCCCTAGCCTTGGTCCAGGGACCCTGCCAGGGCAAAAAAACATTTTTTTTTAAAAAACATTTCAGAAAAGTCTGCGAATGGAGCCACATACCCACTGTTTTTTTTTTTTTTTTAAAGAGCTTGGGACAACACGCTTGTTGTTTTAATAGTCCCCGGGTGGGCCAGCTCCAAGGGTCATTATACAGATTAAAAACAAGGGAAAGGGGAGCATGGGCCCCCCCTTCCAAAGGCTTATTGAAGTTTCATCGACCACCACCACCCTGGGGCTGAATTTTACATTATGTGTGGGGGTCTGTGAGGACCCCCCCTGCCCCTGGGGATCACCACCCTGGGGACCACCACGTCACTGGGACTACAATATTATAAAAATGTGGGGGGCGGCACGTTGAACTCCCCTGGACCTGGGGACCACCACCTCACCAGGACTACAATTTTAAAAAAGGGGGCTACGCAGTCACCCTGAGGACCACCACCAACTTCATAGGACCAATTCATGTTTAAAAAAAGGAGTGGGGCCATGCAAACCCTCCTGGACCCAATATTGCCTGGGGACCCCCACCTCCTCAGGGCCAGCCCTGTACTGAATAAAGCGGGGGGCCCCCCTGAAACCATATGTGGCCCTGGGGACTGGCACCCCTCAGGGCCTTCTCCTTTTACCTTCTGAGGTGCCCTTCCTTGGGTGCTAGCTGTTTGTTTTTGCTTGCTGGAATTGTGACAGCTCTCACCAAGCAAAAGCAAGCACTCTGAGTTCAGCAAGCAGGACCTTTAAAACTGCTGCGCTTCCTGGAAGCAGAGATTTCATCTCTTTACCTTCTCATAGTCATGTAGGCTGGGAAAGAGGGGAAAGTATTGTTCCTGCGAGAAGGGAGCTGCATTTACACTACCTCCCTGTGTGCTGGAGCAATACCGACTCCAGAAGGAGGCAAGGAGCAGGCTGGGACCGGAGGGGCCTTTAGGCAGCCCCTGCAGTCCCCAATACATTTTACAGGGTGCCCTGGGCAGGGCCATAACACCTGGGAAGAGGTGGCCAGGCCCTGGGGATGGAGTCCCAGGGACCAAAATTGGCCTAGGGAGAGGGCCTGGGGGCCCATGCCCCCCTCCCATTATAGAATAATTGTTTTGTCTTGGGGAGGTGGTTGTCCCAAGGGTCCAGGGGGTCCATGTGGCCACCCCTTACATTTATTTAATGTAGCCCTGGGTAGATGTTAGTCCCCAGGGCCCAGGAAGGTCCACGTGCCCCCCCCTGAACATTGTTATTATGTAGCCCTCTGGAAGTGGTGGTTCCCGGGGCCTGGCATGATCCATGCAGCCCTACATATATTTATTTATGTTGTCCTGGGGAGGTGGTGGTCCCTGGGACCCAGGGGAGCCCATGTGGCCCCCTTACACATAAATTTAATGTTGCGATCTTTAAGCTCCATACCCTGTGAAATACATGGCCTTCAGGTGGTTGGTTGCTTATGAGGAGTAGACTGCAGGGCCCTCTCCGTGCACTGCTAATTACCCCAGATATTCCAGCTCTCATGACATCTTTTATAACTATATATATATTCTCTTTGGTAATTTGGGAAAGAAGTTCTTTTAAGAGTGAAATTACACCCACTGGGGCATGATTAGGTGAAGTATTTATAAGGAGTTGAATATTCTATCTGTAATGTATGAAGGATCATCAATTTAGTTTATAATTATTTTTGGATCGACTTAGGAGCACTACTCTGAATGAAAATGAGAAGTATGAGAAGTAATGAGGAGATAACATCATTAAGGTTATATGACATGTGTGTGTTGCTGGCATTGTGAACTGTGCCATGGGGAATAAGACACCATTTAAGGTGATTTTTGTATATATTTAAATAATTAAATTATGTGGAACTCTCATGGTTATAAATGACATGTTTCAAAAATGAAATACAACAGAAAGTTAGTGCTGCAAAGAGAAATTGTAAATATGATAGCATTAATGTTTTTATATTTGAAACAGGGAACCACACAATCTGTTTTCCATATCATTGGTTTCAGAAATCACGTGGGCTGGAAAAAAAGGGGGTAGTGATGTTACACATCATGTAATCAAGGCAAGTCTGTGGCCAAAATGTGTCATGGTTGAATAGCGCTAAATAAATGGTGGTGAAGAAAAAGTGGTCTGCATCTTGCTTTTGGCAACAAGTTACAGGACAAACTCACATATATATATTCATTACTCAGTCGCAGTTGCCACTGGGTAGTTAGAGTTAAGATAGTGTTTCCATAGGAAGTGCACTTATTGTGTTGCCAATAACTTTACAGCCGTTTAATGAATCTCCACAAAACTTTACAAAAAGCTTCTCTTTTTGCCTAGTTTGCACATGGAAAGTTTCAGGGTGATCCATCAAGCACTGTTCAAAGAAATGGACTTGGAACTCGGTCACAGGTCTTTAAAAATGTAGAAAAAAAAGACACAAGAGAGCAGGTTAAGAATACCTTGGCACCCTGGGCCTGGTGGTGGGGACACAGCCTGAGGCCAAAGATGTTTTTTATTTTGCTGGAAATAGATGGAGGATGCACATATCTATCAAAATTAAACAAAAAACAAGTGTGGTCTCCCGTACTTTTTTTAAAGCCCCCTGGGTGGACCATGTCTGGGGGGATGATATTTATACTTTGGGCAAGGGCAGGCATTCAAGGCCCCTACCCTGGACCAATTTCAGATCCAGGGATTCCATCCAGCAAAGCTCGACCAAATTTGCAAAGAGGGAGGGGGATAAGCGACCCCTCTCCTCAGAGTGATTGCGGCCCCTGGGACCCTATCCCCCAGGGCCAGGCTATGTAGCCTATGTAGTAAATGGTAAGGGAGGTATGCATCTTGTCCTCTGGGGCTGTGTTCGGACCCATGGACCCCATCTCCTGGGACTCAGATGTGTAGTAAATGGGGAGGGGAGCATGCAGCCCCTCTCCCTGGGACTATTTTGGCCCCAGGGACCCATCACCTGGGGACTGGCAGTATGTCAAAAGAAGAGGAGGCCATTAATGGACCTGGAGATACCATCCGCCAGGGATGGCTCATATGCTATGCTCCATGCTGTCCACACTGGGGCATAGCGGTTATCCACAGTGAACAGACTTTAGCTCTGTTTCCCTGTCCGTATAACGGCAGGCAGGGAAACAGATCTAAATATTGCTCCTGCCCACAGGTTTAGCTGCTCCCTGCAGGCGGAGCAATATGCCTCTCCCTGGATGTGGGAAGCTGGCTGGGTCCACTGGGGCCTTGTAGCTTCGTCTGTGGCCCCCAGCAAAAGTGTGGTGGGTGCCCTGGGTGGGCACCAGGGTACCCACCCTTTTTTGGCCAGGCCTCGGGAGATGTGATCCCATGAGCAGAAATCAGCCTGGAGAAGAGGGCAGTGTGCCCCCCTCCTTCTGCCTTAATGTAACTATAACTTGTGCCCTTGCCTTGCTGCATGCCCGCCTCCTCCTCGTGCCTGAAGATAACTATAACTCATGCCCTTGCTATGAAGTGCTACATACCCTACATATTACATCACGCATGACATTTTCTTTGACATCATTGACAATATCATTGTGCATGGAAGGAGTGCAAGTTATAATTACTTTAGGGCACACGTTATAGTTACTTGAGATAACTAACTATAACTGGTGAATTTCTGTGGTTTTTAGAGTTTAAAACTGTAACATTACTTTCAACTTTGTTTTTTTCAGTGAATACATAGATTCATAAACCTTAAAGGGCCAGCTGCGAACATGCCAATTTCAATTGTTTTTCTTACAAGCTGTGATGTGTTGGTTGTCTGCACCAAAACCTCTGTCATGCAATTGACCAAAGCATTGATCCCTTCTGTGCACAAGAAATGGTGGCTAATGCATTAAAATGAAGGTTATTGTGATTGGGAAAGATAGCATAAAGAGATCCCTAATATGGACCAAGTGTTTCAAAAGTTTTCTTTCCCTATGTTTGTGTCTGTCGGGTAACCTTTCAATGGATCCCCCTATAAATGAAGCAAATAAACACTTTATTCAGTCAGCTTTCATGAAGGGAAGGATACCTGTGTCAATGTTAGTGAAACAGCACATGGAGTTCATAGTGAGAGACCCTGCTTTTACTACTAGATTATGCAATATTCATTGTCCTTTACTAATTATGTTTTGTGTTGTATACTTTGTACAAGTAGACCTATCATTTGTAGTGTAAAATATTTATACATTTAACAGCTCTTCATCATCATCATATACTTTATTCGACCATAGGTCATAAAAGTTACATATTAAATTGTACAAAAAAGGTACGTTTTCTTCATTATACTTTTAAACTGGCTGAAAATAGTAAGGTTTAGAATAGGAAAAGCTTCTGTAGGCAATGGCCTACTATAATCCACCATTGATCCCGATACATAACTTAACATTTAGATACCAGGGTTTCTGAGACAATTGCTTCATAACGTTAAAATAGTACAAATATTTAAAACTCTTAAAACAATATGGGGTGATTTCAAAATACATATTTCCCAGATGGTATCATCATCAAGATAAATACAAACTATCCGACCCAAGATGTAAAAATTTAAAGTGCTGATTTGATGTTACATAATAATATAATTCATTAATAATTTAGATGGCATACTTTAACAAAAAGAGCCTACTACCGGCACAATCATTTGGCAAATTTAAGCACTGTCAAGTCGTTAAGACACAAGCACAGTGTGATAAAAAGCTTATATATTAACTTAAAATGGTTATCGGATTCATGTTAAAATGGCACGAGTACCAGACAGATGCATAAAAAATAGCTCTTTATGGCTAAAACTAGTGTTAAAATGGTAGAAACACATAATGATTACCTACATAATGTCTGAAAAATCTATTCCAAGCCCTATCCAACCCACTTCATCCAGATCATCTTCATCATCAACTTAGTTCATCAATGACCATAAAAGCACATAAAACAGAATATAATAATTCTTAAGTAAATAAATAAATACATGTCTGTAAATAGGTGTAAAATATTAAAACAATAACTTGATTTGCACATATGGCTCTAAATCTTACCTATATAGAGATAAGACCTTAAATAACTTTTTGAAGATGGCAACGTATGCGCCAAGCTGTTGCTAAATACTTACTTACTGAAAGAATTACGTCAGCTGAATTATGGCTTTTTAGAACCCGTAGAGCCAAGGAGCAATTCTTGAATCCCATGTCCCTGCAAATCTTGCGGATCCATTTTGTTCGCGGAATCGCATAGGCTGGGCAGAAGAACATAAAATGCTCAATGGTTTCAAAAATACTGCCACAGGCAGGGCATGTATCGGGAAGATTAATCGACCCCCACCTATGAATCAATGACATCAGGGGCAGTGAGCCAAAACAAAACCTTGCGTATAAGCTCTTGCCTTGCAAGTCCGGTATCACATCCAAATAGGATTCAAACTTTGGGGACCATTTAATATCAGTAAAGGAATTAGTTAAGCGACCATGGGATTTATGGATTATGTAGTTGTCCTTAACATAAGACCAATAGGTTAACTTTAAAACATTTTTGTGCCGTCTCTCTAATTTGTGGGGATTTTCCCAATAGTCGCCCAAGCCCAAAAGCCTAAGCCAATGGGCCACATGGCGAATCCAGGGAAGAGTATTAGCATTTTGGCATTTCAGTAAATCGAGTAATGCGGTCTTATATATATCTAGTTCGGGGGTTGTCCATAATCTAATCCAATAAAGGAGAGGTCTTAGAGTAGCTAGATCTGCTACTCGGCTTAACCCCAGATCTAGAAATAATGGAAGCAAGGGTGTAGTGCGTGGACATGCAATTAAGGCCCTTGCAAAGTTGTTTTCCCCCACACTGATCTTATTGCAGTTAGCGTAACCCCATACCTCCGCTCCGTACAGGGCTGCACTTTGAGCCTTAGCCGTGTACATTTTTATTGCTGGGGAAACAACCTTTGTAAAGGAGCTTTGATAAAAACGCAATATGGATGAGGCTCTATGTTGAAGGAGCCCTGCACTTTTCGTAATCTGCTCTTCCCATAGTAGTTTACTGGTTAACCTAACTCCCAAGTAATCTATAGAGCTTACTTCCTTCAGCGGTACTCCCTCAATGTGGATGGAACATCTTTTCCTAGGTCCCTTGGATAAAACCATCAATTTTGTTTTGTTAATGTTAACCTCCAGCCCATAATCGCTACAGAATTGGTTAAACCGGTCAACAAGGGTCTGCAACCCCATTGGTGTCTTAGAAATGAGGAGTGAATCATCGGCAAAGAGCAGGATAGGGATTTTTTGTGTATTCAGGGAAGGGGCATCATTCTGGCCTGTGGACACAGCCTTTACTACTTCGTTGATAAATATAGTAAACAGTAGGGGGGCTAACACGCAACCTTGGCGAACTCCTCTTCTGATTGGAATCCGTTCTGTCAGTTCGCCTTGTTCACCCCACCTCACTTGGGCATAAGTGTTCTCATGCAGTCGTTTTAACAGGAGTAATAGATCCTCTGGGATTCCCAATCTACCCAGCACTTCCCACAGTTTGGCTCTTGGGACCAAATCAAAAGCCGATCGCAGGTCTATAAATACCACATACAGGCATTGTTTGGCCACAAGTACATATTTCCAATGCAATATGGCCAATCGAAAAACCTGGTCTATCGTGCTTGTTTTTGCACGAAACCCTGCCTGTAGATGGGAAAGGATTTGGTACTCCTCAACCCAATTGATTAACCTCTGTAAAATTTGTTTTGCAAAGATCTTTTGTAGGTTGTCTATAAGGCTAATTGGCCTGTAGTTGGCTGGGAGATTAGCATTCCCTTTTTTATAAATGGGTATGATCTCTGCCCCCTTCCATGTACCTGGAATTTGCCCCCCTGCCGCTATACTATTTGAGATGGCATTTATATACCAGGACCAGATATGTGGTTCTGATCTATAAAGATCTCCAGGAAGCTTATCTGGTCCAGGTGCTTTGCCAGGTTTTAGGCTATTTATAGCCTCAAGGGTCTCTTCTATTTTAAAAATGAGGCAACGCTCAGGGACACACTGAGACTCCACTTGGGGGGCCATACGGGAATTTGGTTCCAACAATTCTGTTGGAGAGTGGACCACATTGGTGTCCATTGGGCCCTCTGGTAGGGCATAGAGAGTAGTAAAATGCTCTACGCAGCTTTCTGGTTGGATATGGTTGCTGGGACAACTCCTACCTCCATTTTCCCTTTTAGACAGAAGCTCCCAGAAACGCTTATTGTTCTTCTCTCTGGAAGCATCTAATAATTCCTGCCACAGGGAATCCTCCCACTGCTTTTTAGCATAAAACAAAGTTGCTTTGTATAGGGACCTGGCTTGTTTAATTTCCCCCTGGGAACCAGACATTACTGCAACTCTTAACCCAGACTTAGCCTTTGAGCACCTCTCATCAAACCATCCCTTGCTTGCCCCTTTCCCTTCATGTGTCTTTGACCGCCTTGTTTTATAAAAAAAAGACCGTAGTTGGGTATACATGTTGTCATGTATTTTGAGAATCGGAATATTCCCCACTGCCTGGTCTTCATACTCTGCCAAATTATTTAAAAATATCTGATATATTGCTCTGATATGATGAGGGTTGGACACCACTTTTGGCCATGTAATCTTGGTGAATTTGTTATTCCAACAAGATGGCGGAATGATTGTGACATGGTTATTAAGTGTTCTCCTGAACGTTTCTCCAGAAAGAGTAAGGAGCAAGGGGAAATGGTCACTGTCACATCTTACTTCTATTTTCATATCTACCAATTGGGGCCACAACCTAACATCGACCAAGAAGTAATCAATAGTGCTTGTCGACATGCCCCTTTTAAAAGTAGGTGCGCTGTTCATATCAGATGGAGTTCTACCGTTACAGGCCCTAAGGCCATGATTTAAACATAATGTGGCTAATTGCATGGCCACCCGAGATTTTTTGCAAGGCTGGGTAATAGATAGTTGTGGGATCCCCCACTGCTCATCTTCTTCATCAGTTAAACCACTTGTGAGAATAGAAGGCTCGAAGGTACAGTTAAAATCTCCAGCTATGATTAGAATAGTTGAGGGGTGGAGGCTGCCTACAAATTCAGACAGAATAGCCAGGGTATGGGACTCGGAGCCATTTGGGACCGATCGTATATAAGCATTAACAATAACAATTGATAATCTTCTGTTAAACGTAATACACATGGCTTTTAGATCTACAGAATCAATTCCCAAAAGCTTGTAGTCACACTGCAAATTCTTGTTAACAAGTAATAAGAGCCCACCTTTTGCCCGGCCCCTCCCCTTCTCTGGAGGTATAGCAGGTGCACTAAATGAGAGAAATCCATCTATGTTGGTGGCATCCTCCGCCCAAGTTTCCTGAAACAAACATATGTCTGTTTTTTTAATAAAAGAGGCCCATTCACCATCATCTAGTTTCTTTGCCAGGCCGGCAACATTCCATGACATAAGTTCTAATGTACATTTATCTTGGTTTGTCACCACAGGTGTGCATCCAGCGTCTACCACACTCGAGTCAGTACTACAAGTGTTTGGTGATAATGTTTTGTCATCCCCCGTAAAATGTAAGGCCTTGGAGCAGGCCGTCACATTAGTTACTAGTTCAGTAGTCAGTCATACAGGATTGGGCAACAGCCTGGGATTAACTTCCTTTCGTGCAGCACCTCCGCGGGAATTAGTTAAACCATCAGATCCTGCCAGTCCCATGGCTTGTCCAGTATTTTGTGGGTGTAACATGAGTCTAATTCCCTCCCTGGTTGTTGCATATTCCAAGTGGGTACGACGATCAAAATCCATTAATTGTGTCACCATATACTTGTCTTCAAAATAGATAGTTATTATGTCAAGATTGGTCCCTGTGATGCTGCTTCTCTTGGCCGATATTATGTCAGAACGAATACCAGAGAGACAACTTCGTCGGGAACGTATCCAATGTATGACTTTGTTGATCAAGGAAGCTTGATTCTCAGCTAACCTAGGCGATAGTTTTGGAACATTTGTCAAATAGATTTTATTTGTTCCCTGACTTATAAACAGGTCCTGTTCTTTATTAACTATACTCTCAGTATTGTATCGGGAGAGAGTGATGTTGTTAGAGGGAGTCTTATGTGACTTGTTGGGGGGTTGTGTAAAGCTGGAATCTTGGACAGTTTCCGGTGGGTCGGATTTGCTAGTCCTACCTCTGGCCCTGTCACTAATAAGATTACTTGACCAACTACCTTGACGGTCTCTGTGCCTAGGTACATTTGTAGACCTCCTGGGTCTCATGTTGTCGATATTGGGATCACAACGGTAGTCTTCCCTCCCTAGAAGAGCTGCCCCCCTTCTAGTGGGGAGACAACAATTGTCCCTTAGCTCCGTCCCCATTGGTGGGGCAGATAATGGGAAGGCTTCTTCCCCCCTGACCTCCCCACAGACTTTACAAAGTCCAGCACAAGCACGATTGCTCTTCATAAGATCTATTAATACTAAAACCAGTCCCTTAACTTCATCAACTCTCTGGAGAACTGTAGCCAGGTTGTCTCTACTAGCTGCTGGTTCTTTGCCTTCTGGCTCGAGCTGGGGGATCGGTGAAATAACACTAGGGTTGGGTTTTCCAACTACTGACTTGCACTTGGGCACACTCGTGGGCACGGGCGAGTCCTCTATTACCAATAGAGGTTCAAAACGATTAGTACAGATTAGGCTAGGGACCACCTTGATCACCGGAGTCAATGGTAGAAGGGTTGGTGTATGTGGTACGTGTGGGAGACCCAGCTGGGATACTGGAGAACTCGCTATGTTATAAGTGGGTAGCGGTAGGGGGCCCTTGCAATTATGCGGGCCCCCATCTCCATCTACCCCTATTATAGTATCTGTAGGATCCCTTGACCCCTTCTTTTTAAATAACTCTGGGATTTTCCTATCGTTAGGGGGGCCTCTCTTTAAATTAGTTGCCCCTAGAGTTGTTTGTGTACCTAACATAGACTCAACTTCTTTAACTAGGAGATCTATTTCATCCAATGGGTTTAACCCATTGGGTATAGCTGGATTCAAAGGTCTACTTGGGCGTTTTTTTGCGATTTTAGTACCCTTGGATTGTGCTGGTAAATCTATAGCCTTCCTTTTCCCCATATTGGGAAGATGCCCGCAATGGGGTAGCTTAGAGGAGGAATTAATGGGGGGAGAGCTGAGTGAAGAATAGGCTTCTCAATTTAGGAATAGTAGGATGGTGCTATAATCTGTACTCTCTTAAACAACTCTTAGATAACAAGTAATTCTCTTACTACAGGTGAAAGAGATGGGGCCCAGCCCAGCCTCCTCCGGTCTCTGACGGGCTAAGGACGGGCCCGCCCTTGGCCCGGGCTTTGCCCGGGCGCCGCCCGCGCGCGTCCCGCGCTGCGGGAGCGCGAAGATAATTTAAAGGGCTCCTGCCCTGTTGCGTGACTCTCCTCCCGGCCTCCCGGCTGTGACAGCACTACCCGCGACGGCGGGAGCGTGAAGATAATTTAAAGGGCTCCTGCCCTGTTGCGTGACTCTCCTCCCGGCCTCCCGGCTGTGACAGCGCTACCCGCGACGGCGGGAGCGCGAAGATAATTTAAAGGGCTCCTGCCCTGTTGCGTGACTCTCCTCCCGGCCTCCTGGCTGTGACAGCGCTACCCGCGACGGCGGGAGCGCGAAGATAATTTAAAGGGCTCCTGCCCTGTTGCGTGACTCTCCTCCCGGCCTCCCGGCTGTGACAGCGCTACCCGCGACGGCGGGAGCGCGAAGATAATTTAAAGGGCTCCTGCCCTGTTGCGTGACTCTCCTCCCGGCCTCCCGGCTGTGACAGCGCTACCCGCGACGGCGGGAGCGCGAAGATAATTTAAAGGGCTCCTGCCCTGTTGCGTGACTCTCCTCCCGGCCTCCCGGCTGTGACAGCGCTACCCGCGACGGCGGGAGCGCGAAGATAATTTAAAGGGCTCCTGCCCTGTTGCGTGACTCTCCTCCCGGCCTCCCGGCTGTGACAGCTCTTAACAAAGTGTTTGGCACTTGGACTGGACCCTGACATCTTTTTGCAATTAGTACAGGTCTATATCACCTTTCCTAAGCTTGTCTTACTTAGTTGTCTACGTCTATCTGGACTGGCAAGGAGGTATAGTGAAGCAAAATTTCCATTGCAAACTGAGAGGTAGGTGCAGGGAACTGTAACATTCACAATTTTGCTGGCTTGGTGACCCCAGCAGATGTGGGCCCCACAGAAAAAGCTCAGCACCATTAGTATTACTATTATTAAAATTGTTATTACTTTCTTTTTTAATAAAGGTGTTAGAAATTGGGTTATTGGTTGACCGGGGGATGAGCCCTGATCAAGCAACAACCACTATCCTAGTCAGGGTAAGGCACAAACAAACCCTAAATTAACCTGTGCTCAGACCCTTGGTAGCTTGGCAAGGAACAGTGAGGCTTATCTTAGAGGCTAGGTGTAAAATATTTTGCAACATTTCAAACAGTAAAACAATGAAAACACCACACAAAAAGATCACACACCATGTTAGAAAAATAGAATTTAATTTAGTAAATAAAACAAGACCAAAATGAAAAAAGTCCAGTTAGTCGAACCAGAGATATTGAATCTTAAGGTTTCTACAGAAAACAACGCAAAAAGGCGTAAAGCTCCAACTGTGAATTTCTGGTTGCATTAGACAAAGACAAAAGTCACAAGTTATGGCTCACCCCGAAGGTGCACTTGCAGAAACAGGGATCTGGTTAGGCCCACTGAACAGAGTACCTTAAATCCTGGTTTGTGGAGCGCTGAGTGGATCTGCGTCGAAGATGCGTTGTGCAGTCAAGGTGATGAATTCATTCCTCGATGCAGCAAAGCTGTGATGTGAGGTTTTGTTGCTTCGACGTAGAGAATTACATCAACAGGGCTTGTGGTGCGAAGTACAGAGTTGGGTATGTGCAGTGCAGCCGAGGCAATGCACTGGTTTGGAGGAGCTGTGAGGCCGCTATGTGAGTCCAGCGTCATTGTTGAGGCTGCTATTGACGAGAGATGTGAGGGTCTGCACTGAAGATGCATCAAACAGTAACAGTTCTAAAGGCAGCAATGCGGGTTGCAGTGGTGATGCAAGCCTTTGCAATGGGTCTGTCCACTCAGCAGTGGAGATCCAAAAGTTCTGTTTGGAGTTGTGCAGAATAGCAGAGGAGGTGTGTGGGTTCTGCTGGATAATAAGAGGCTGGCAAAGCACCTTGAGCCCACTTCCAGTGGCCCAGGCATGGGCTGACACAACTTGGCAGGGTTGACCCACAGGTGTCAGAGTCCAGGTGAAGATGCAAGTCTGTTGGAAGCCTGTTATGTCCATGAGGTTTTGGATCAGGAGGCAAGTCAACTAGTCATTGGAGTCACTCTTGGTTCTGGGTTCAAGTGATGTAGGTCTAGTCCTTCTCACCCAGGCACGATGAGAGCAGGCAACAGGTCAGCAGAGCAAAGCAGGAGTCCAGAAAAGTGCATTCGAGTAGAGTGTCAGTCTTTCAGCTGCACAGCAGTCCCTCTCCCCGGCACAGTATCCACAGGTTCAGAAGAGTACTGGAGTAGTTGTATCTGAAATCCCTCTTTTATTAACAGATGTGCTAGGAAGTGGGGAGAAACTCCTAGAGGCATACATTCGAAGTGCACAGATGCCTTGCCTTCCCTGCCCTGGTTCCAGACTAACTGTGAGGGTATGCAGCCCTTTGTGTGGATACAGGACACATCCTATTCAGGTGTAAGTGAAGCTGGGCCTAGCTCTGCCCATCCTGCCAGTGATGGCCTATCCAGTCACACCTAAGCTTCCATGATGTGTGGTTGCTAGGAGGAATACACAAAGTCCGACTGTCAACTACACCCAGTCATGTGACCAGAGACAGGCTACAGCCACCAAATAGGTAAGGAAAGAAAATTATAACTTTATACAAGTGGCATTTTCAGAATTTTAATTTAAAATCTGTCATCTCCAGAAGTTAGAATTTTAATTTAGGATTCCAGAGACACCAAACATAAGTCAGTCATCTCTTCCCACTTGGAAACTACACTTAGACAATGTAATAAGGCAACCCCAAATATATCCTGTGAGAAGTAGGCCTTGCAGTAGGGATAAATGAATTTAAGAGTTTTTGACTACTGAGACATGTAAAACTTACAAGTACTTTAAATGTAACCTTTTAAATACATTTCATTCTGCCTTTGGGGATGTCTAGGGCCTACCTAAGGGGTGAATTATATGCCTTCCAAATGGAAGGTTTGGGCCTGGCAAAAGGTTTATGTTGCCAGGTCGACATGGCAAGTTAGAACTGCACACACAGGCTCTGGAATGGCAGGCCTGAGACATGTTTAAAGGGCTAATCAAGTGTGTGACACAATCAGCCATTCCACTAGTAGTATTTAATTTACGGTCAGTTTCTAGTGAGCAGAGTCCAGCCCAGCTGTCTGAAGTGTGATCAACATCTCACTCTGGTGGGCAGACCGACAAAAACAAAAACATTTCTTCGATCATATATTGGAGTTCACCCCCAGACAGAAGGCAGGATATGATAAACTAAAAACTTCTGTCGGTGTCAAAGCCACTATCTTCGACTCTGCTTCCTCTAATTATCGGACGCAAGCAGTGCATCAAATGGTTTGCAATGGTCTGGATATTAGTCACAAAACTACACTTTTTAAGGAACTTGTGAGCTTGTGTCTCCCTATGATACTACGCACATGGTATTCTTGTGGCTTTTACTTCCTCACCAACATGGCTACCATGTTAGTTTCAGTGAAATACTTTTGGGATAGCAAATTTGCAGTAGATCAAACTATTTGCTTGTGTGCAGCGCATTACTTTACGTACACCGCTCCCACAGTTTTACTAAACTTACTAAACTTCCACCAAAACGTAAAACATAACCAATCTGGTTTTGGCTGCTGTTCTGTCAGATAAGTAAATAGCTGGATTTTGAAAAGCATGCTGTTTTTCATGACGATGTCTGGGAGCTAGACATTATTGTTGCTGCTGCGGAAATGTTTCGATTTCCTTAAGCAATGCTTTCAGCAGAACACGAATGTCATGATGCTTTAATCCTACTATGACCTTAAGGTCACGTGTTGGTTGCCCTTGAGATCATGTTATTTTTCAAGCAAACCGCACATGCATATTTTAGCCATATTTGAGTGTTCTGCTTTGCACATCAGAACTAAGGACGTAGAACAGCTCTCTCTTGACAGTCTGTCAAAAAATGAAATGCATTGTGGAAGAGAAAAACATTGCTTCAGTGACTGTGTACCTGGTTTATGTTACAAAACTGTAGCCACGAGATTATCTTGTCCCTAAGGTTCCACTTTAACCTTATCACCTGTTTTAGATTCTTAAACGGAGATTGTCCACAGAAGTGCTGGAACTTGATAATAGATTGTTCCAGAAAACAGAGAGCAGATGTTACTACAATAAAAACCTGCAGCTACCTTTCTTCTTTTCGTACCAAGCCTGTATCAAAACGATCCTGATTAAATTTCCAACATGGAAAGCGAAATGCGTGAGCTTTGTGTGTCGCCATCCGCAAAGGAGGGAGATACATATATTTCACTGAAAAACAAAGGTTACAAGGACCTTATAGTTAAGGAATAGACTTTAAACAAAAACATAGAAATTCCCTTAAAAAACCCAAAGGTTACAGGGACGTTATAGTTACATTTTTAAACATACCAAACCATAGAAATGTACCTGTTATGTTATCTCAAGTAACTATGGGCAAGATGTAGGTAGGTTCCGATTTGCGACTTGCAAATTGCAAGTCAGAGCGACTCGCAATTTGTTAGTCGCAAATCGGAATGTAGGATGGTGTCCCTGACACCATCTGCGACTCACAAGGGGGTCGCAAAGGCCCACCTCATGTATATTCATGAGGTGGGTCTCAATTTGCGACCCCCTTGAGACTCACGGCACTCACAGGGATGGTGGCGTGCTAGAGACAGCAGACCACCATGTCTGTGACTGCTTTTAAATAAAGCAGTTTCTTTTTGTAATGCAGCCCATTTTCCTTAAAGGAAAATGAGATGCATTACAAAACTAAAAAATGAAACGTTTTTGTTTCATTTTTTCAGAGCAGGCAGTGGTCCATAGGACCACTGCCTGCTCTGGAAAAATGTCTTTAATGCCATTCACAAATGGGTGTAAATGCGATTGTTTTGCCACCGTGTTCGCGGTCACAAAACAATACAACATCGCACAGCAACTCGCAATTAGGAAGGGAACACCCCATCCTAATTGCGACTCGCAATCATGTTTTGCGATTCGGTAACCAGGTTACCGAATCGCAAAACGGGGTTTGAGCATCGCGATGTGCTTTTTGCACGTCACAAACAGCAAAAAGTTTAGTACATCTGGCCCTATAATTCATGCCCTAAGGTAACTATAACTCGCATCCAGGCTATGCACAATTTTTTTGTTAAAAATGTTACTGCAAATATTACATTGATATTGTCAATGATGTTATCAAAGATGTCATGAATGCCGTAATTTGTGGGGTAATTAGCAGTGCATGGCGAGGGGGCCCTAAGGTAATTATAACTTGTGCCCCTGCCATACCCTGCTGATTACCACAGATATTACAGCACTCAGGACAACTTCTATTATCTTATTAAAAATATAAATGCATTAGCAGTCAAATTAATGAAGGTAAAACTGTGTATGATGGGGGTGCGAGTTATAGTTACCTTAGGGTGCAAGTTATAGTTACTTAAAATAACTCTATGACCTCTGAATTTCTATGGTCTTGTACAAATAAATTCAAAGCCTAACTAGAATATCCCTGTAACCTTTGTTTTTTATAAATATATATATATATATATATATATATATATATATTATATATATATATATATATATATATATATATATGGATAGATAGATAGATAGATAGATAGATAGATAGATAGATATTCATATATATATACATATATATATATATATATATATACATTGTGACACAGTGACAATAACTTCTATGCCAATGAGTACTGCTTAAGATGATAAAGATTGTTTTTCTTTTAACCATTTTCTTATATTTGCGAGGGCTCAGCAGCTTCCCTAAAACATAAAAATAAAGCTTTACAAAATCCATGCACCGGCAAAGCAAAAGGACTTGCCGCCTCTTCCAGCCCAGTTGGCTTTGTCAGTGTTTGTTTTATATTCTTTTCTACCACCTTGTGTTGGGAAAAACCATCCTCTCCATGACAGCAGGAGATGATTATCACTGGCTTGTTTCTCTGTATTTGAATTGACCAATATTTCCTGCTGGTGACAATGAAGGTTGAGGTAAATCCCTGATTTGTTTAGAGCTCGAAATTTGGTGGGCTGTACACATAGAGATATGAATTTATGATCTATGAGTTTACAAAATTACAAGTGCTAGTAATTAGTTTGTGTACACTCTTTTTTGTATTTAATACATGTAACAAGTACATCTCTTGCCAATTGTCCAGTTATGGGTATCTATTATTCCTGCTATTCTTGAAGCAAAGGCAATGTTGTGTCTTCATCTACCTTGCAAGACTTTATCAAAAACATACATGTATGATTAATGACTAAAATATTTTTGTGGCGGTTTGAACTTTCCTGAGTCGTTTGAGGTTACTAACCTAGGACCGCGTTGCATGTTTTAATTAAATAAATGTGACTATAGGCCTCAATTTGAATTTGGCGATCCGTTGTGATGGCAGCAGCCAAAAGACCGCCATGTTGGTGGTCATCCAGACCGCTGCATTATGAGTTACACTGCCATGCCTGCCTAAAGACAGTCAAAATCCGAACACCGCCAGGACTCTGGAGGGTGGGAAAGAGGCAGTCTGATCACTGGCACCGCCAGCCTGACAAACAACTACCAAACCTTTTATAGATTGAAAATCGGCATGGCAGTCTTCCAATGGCGGTGTGAACCAGCGTGGTCGGCAGTCCCCACAATAATACATAGCACCACATTGGCTAGTTTTGAAAACAACACAGCTGACACACATTCACACACTTGACACACCTACCAACCATATGGTAAAACACACCCTTCCACATACCATGTTCCTTTGCATCTCCCATGCCAAACACAGAAGACAAAGCAGCATCAGAGGAAACCAAACCATAGATTAGGCACCCCACCATCTCACACAAAGCACATACTTCACAGTCTCACAACACCCCAAACACACATATTTGCACCTCATCACACAATTTACCCCCGATACCCCCTCATGACACAGCACCTACAAATTATTTTCCTCAACACTTCTTTACCACCACAATGTCTCTACAAAAACATTCCCGTTTCACAGATGATGAGTTAAGAGTCATGGTGGATGGCCATTGCTAGGAAAATGTAAATGTGGCAAGGGAAAGTCGACAGAGTGAACTCTGTAGGCAGCTACCCGCGCAAAAGAGATAACATCAGGAAGAGGTGGAACGACCCCAGGAGGAAGGTACGTTACAGGGATGCCAGGCACCATCTGATGGTCCACAAGACTACCAGTGGTTTCCCACCTCCTCCCCCACAGTTTGCATCATGGGAGGAGAAGGCCTTGGCCATCCTTGACAGGAATACCTGGGGGAGTTGAGTTGGGTAAATCACATCAACAAAATTTGCCTACCAAAATGGATTGGCATGCATGCTCACTGATCACCTTTCCCCACCTACAATGTCACACCACTTAATAGCCCAGTGTCCACCTGTCCATAAACCCCTTTCTGGCCTCCTACTTGCCCATCACACCCACCTGTGGGAACAACATCTCTGTATAGGCTGTGTAATACAGGGATTGACAGCACTACAACTCTCAGAAGGCACCGTTCTACTATCACTAAGACCAAAACAATGTAGCCCAATCCAAATCACTAGCCTTTATCAACTCTACATTGGAGTGTACCCACCTGAGAGGATTCAAACTGCACAGTGTGTGGGTAGTACAGGCCAAGACAGCAAACACTGGTAATGTCACTTCACTTAGCCAATACTGTGTTCACCACTACTAGAACCATTCCCCCTTTACTCAGCCTTTGCCATGTGCTCACACATGGGGATATTAACTGGATAGGGTGTGGGTAGGACAGGCCAAGACAGCAATGCCAGGGCCAACAGGCCCTGGCAATGTCACTCCACCCAGCCAATACTGTGTTTACCTCTACCAGGACCATTCCCCATCTACTCAGCCATTGCCATGTACTCACCCATGGGGATAATAACTAGATGGGGTGTGGGTAGGACAGGCCAAGATAGGAATTTCAACTGCAGCATGCATTGGTAATGTCACTCCACTCAGACAATATTGCGTTCCCTACTTCTAGGACTACTCCCCCTCTACTCAGCCATTGCCATGTACTCATTCATGGGGATATTAACTGGATAGGGTATGGGTAAGACAGGGCATTACTCTGCCTTTGCTATGTACTCACCATGGGGATATTAACTAGATAGGGAGTGGGTAGGACAGACGAAGACAGCAATGTCAAGGTCAGCAGGCATTGATAATGTCACTCCACTCAGCCAATACTGTGTTCACTGCTACCAGGACTATTCCCCCTCTACTCAGCCTTTGCCAGTTACTCATAACTCCATATACTGACTGTGATTCAATGCCTCAAATCATGGTTTACTCATGTAGGAGAGGGTGGTGGCTAAAGCCCCAATAATGGTGTCACATCTGCAGGACCATATACCTACATTGTAATGGAAACAATTTACATACATGACAGGACAAGGTTAGCACGCAATATTTGCAAGCACATCATTTTTATGCACAGGACGCATCAAAATATATTGTGTAATTGCATTGTATACCTCTAAAACGGCAGCTGCCAGACCTACTCCACTCGACATTAGGAAACGCCCATGACCGGCGGTAAATGTTGTCATTGCGGTAGGTGGATGCACTGTGGCAGACGCTGCTATAGGATAACATTGCTGCCTACGGCGGTCTTGGCCCAATGGCAGTGTCTGCCTGTGGTATGTGGTGGATGTGAGTGCCATTTTCTACTGATTCTCTCACTTAACTCCTGACACTGCTACAAGCAAGACCTCCAGGACCTGAACTGCTGTGTACCACTTATGGGAGCAATCATGCCATGTCCTACAGGTGATAGAGTCCCTGCCTTCTCACCCAAAGAGCTGGAGAAGCTGGTGGAGGAGGTTCTATCCCTACTTATATAATCTTTCATCATCCCAGGTCTAAGACTAGTTTGCATGATTGTGTCTGCAAAGCCCTGTAGGTGCTATTAGTGTGCATAAATGGTTGAGTCAATGGGCATGTATCTATGTCAGTTGTCAGGTTTGGAGTCCTGAGACAATGTGGTGAGTGTGCATTGAGGAGTGTTCCCCAAACCAACTTGTGTTTGATGCACATGTCTAGGTGAGGTGTTCTGACAGCCATCCCAGGCCTAATATTGCCACTAGATGTCTGTAATGTGCAGTCATATGTGGTTGCATAACAGCTGTAGGTGTTAATGCATGTTGCATGTGTTGGTTGGCCACAATTTGTGCTCAGTCTCTGTTTACACAGTGATCTCTGGCCACATATGGCCTGGTTGGACTGTTGAAGCCAAGTAATGATTCACTCTGCCCCTCAGCACTGCACATAGGCAGCCAATGTAAATTGGCTGTTGGTTACATGATGTACTGTGATGCATATACTTTTTTTGTAGATGGTGTATTATGTAGGTATGTCTGCACAGCCTGCAGAGAAGGGGACCTGTGTATTACCAGTCACTGCATAACTGGACATCTAGGCTGGTATTGATTCCCATTTCCACAACAAGTGTGACACAGTGCCCACTCCCTGTATCCCTAGACAGCATATGACGGGGCCAAGGCATGCCTCACAGCCAATATGCAGCTTCTTGAGGCCATGTCCACTGATTACTATGCGATTTGCATAGGGAGCAGGGTCATAATCTGTGACTGATGTGCTCATATCATATCTGAAAAAGTGTGTCACATAGCCTCGTCCGATCTCCTGATGCCACTGCCCTATCATCTCTTTCACCCAGCTCTGATGTCTCCAGTGCAAGAGCATAATATTTTGTACATTGCACATTTGCATGCTGTGTGCCGTAGAGTGATGTGCCATGATATTGGACTCTGCTGTTATGGTTATGAAGCTGACCATGTACAATGCAGGGCCAGGATTCTCTTTCAGTACTATAGGTTTTGTGAACACACATGTGTGGATGCGTGTCCCTAAATGTTGAAGTGACGCGCAGACCACCACCACCAGAAGTAGCAGGTGCATCCATCTGTATCTGCACATGTCCACACATGGACAGGCTTGCCTCTTTGTGTGCTCAACATGCCACACCCTTAAATGTGGTCCAAGAAAAATGGGTCTGTATGTAGGCTTGCTGTGACATGTCAGGACTGTATGCAGCAGGTGGCATTAAGTGGTAGTGGATGTATTTGAGCATTATCTGCAGTGTGTTGTATTTGTCAACTGCCACATTGTGAGATGTGTTCCCTCGTGTTATAGGTTAATGTCATGTGATTAGCTCATGTCCCATCCAAGTCACTCATTTTCTACCTGGTCATTGCAGACCCTGAGCTGGAGAGTGCTCCCCAGTTTGAAGTGTTTGCAATCATGTGCCTGAACTCCAATGCATGCTGTGTGCCACAGGTGGAAAGGATGGTCAGAACAGGATGTAATTAGGTGCACTGACATGTATGTGATTAAACCATTTTGTATGTGATTTGTGGACATAATATTATGTCTTGTCAATTGCATCAGGTAAACGCCCATCAGATGGAGGGGATCTGGTGTGCCATCGCCAAGAAGGTTCGGACCCTGGGGGGCCACCCCTGGCAGAGCGTCCACTGTTGGAAGAGGTGGGAGGACCTGAACTGCTGGGGCCGGAGGACCACTGAGACCCAGCTGGGGATGTCCTCCCAACAAAGATGGTGTGCCTGTCAGACCATCACGTTCTAATGGCCCGCATTTTGGCAGCAGCCTATCTAGGCTTGGATGGGCACTTGAGGCCAGCCCATCAGCCACAAGGGGGTGAGTACATAGTATGATCATGATTGAACCTTTTGCAGGTGATTGAGTGAGGGACAGACTGCTCCCCTGACAATGTAGCATGTGTCATGTATCACATATCTTCTGGGATCACATTGGTGTGGACGTGCCATGTGTTTCAAACTGGTGTGCTTATCCATTTTGTAGCTGGGACCTAGGAATAAACTATGGTGAAGCCTCATTTGAAATGCCCAGCATGGAGCAGATATGACTGTGTTTATTGTTCAGACTCCCTTTTTGGCTGTCCTGGTGGTTGTTACTTTCCACCAACAGATCACTCCTGACAAATGTTGCAGTCCAAAGGTTAGTAGGCTATGGGACATTGTCCCATGTCATGTGCCTGGTGAGATGTGCAGGTCGACATCTTCAAACAAGCCGCAGGTTTTCTCCATTGTATTATGGGTACTGGTGCCTCGCAGCAGTCTGTGATGCATGAGTGTCTATCATGCAGGTGACATAACTTACATGTTAAATTTTGGCAGCTGTGGCATACTTCTTTCCCCTGGTAAGTGGGGAATGTGCATTGCCATGGTTGATGTGTCATCAGTCTAGTATACATACCTTGTGCCAATGTGTCTGCTTGTGCTCCATTCCCACTAGGATACATATATGTGCAGTAGATGTATGACATGTGGTAGCCATGCATATGGGCTAATGCTGTGAAACTCTTTCATGTATATTCATGGGGTCCTGTTGTCATTATGACACATCTGCAAAGATTGTCCAGTGACTGTTATGCCCCAGACAGGACTGTGTCACCATGATATGTAGTCAGAAAGGAACATTAATGCCTCATAGTATGTCATATGTCATTTGAAACTGCAGTAGCTTGAATGAACATGACAGGTAGTAGCAGGTTGTTGATCCACATGATGATGATTTGTACTCTCGATGGTAGTCAGTTCACAGCAGCTGTGTGCTGTTTGGGAATTGTGCCCTGACTGTATGGATGCATCACAGATTGACTTGCAGTGAAATTGCATGACATGTGTTACGGCTCAGGGAATCATCCATTTACAGATGCCTTGCTTGTAACGTCTGATATGTGGGCAGTAATGTGGTTGTCATTATACAACAATTTGGTTTCCTCCTGATAATGTTTGCTAGGTCTGTGCCCCTCCTTCCTGCATGGTTCAGTTTTCTACTACACCAACACTCAGAAGTAAACCTGGAAGTGGGTGTGAGACATTGGTGGGGGATATCCTGGGCCTAACAGGCCCATTTTTGTGTGTACTCTGAAGACATCGCTCCATGTGTTTTGGGACCAGACATCATTGTTGTTCCGTGTAAGGGCACATGTGTAGCACATCTGGGTGACCTGTGACTACATTTTGAATGCTACGACTTGTGGAGCTGTACATTGTTGTGAGGTGTCCATTGTGTCATGACTGATTCCATGTCACCTAATCCAGACATGGCATGTTAGCACCAGTGTAGTCTGCCTTTCCTTACAAACATCACTTATTGTTGAGACATCATATTGGTAGAAGTTAGATGTGTGCATAGGCTTGTGTTAATGTAATTGGTAGGGTACCTAACAATGGTATCCCATGGTTGGCTGCTAGTTCCATATGGAAGGCTGCATGTGGCACACGTTTTATGTGGAGTGGTCACCTAGTTGTGTAATGGTTAGTGCAATAGCTATACCTCATCCATGCTATTGTAGTTATCTGTGTCCACAATTAGCTCAGCAGTCCCCTTTATGATTCCAAATGTGATGCATGGTCTTGTTATTGGCACATGATGGTGCCACTTTGCTGTCACTTTGTGCGGTGGGCCACTTGACATGATGGTATGTTTTTTCTCCCAGAGTTGTGATTGCTGTGTCATGATGTACATGTTATGACCTTACATTATCTTCTATTGGTAGCATCAGCACCGGCAGGCAAAGAAGACGGGGTCGAGCCAAGTTGCCACAGGACCTCAGTTCATGAGACCACCAACAGTGAAGGACCCATTGACCAAGAGGGCGAGGAGAGTGCTACAGGGGAGACCGGATCTAGCTCAACATCATTGGATTCCTTTTCCAGTGGCCACTCCCTAGTGGTGGCAGACCCATCAGGGACCACCCCAACACCATCTTTGTCTAGCTCCCTCCATTTTATCTCTGCCTTCCCTATGGCTCTGCAGACAGTTGGCCGTACCCGCACACCCAAGAGGGTGGGTGTCTCCTTTGCCACAGGCACCTCTGCTCCAGCACCTGTTAGCTCTGCTGCCCTCAGTGAGGAGGCAATTGACCTCCTGAGGTTGGTCGCTGTGGGTCAGACGGCCATTGTGAATGCTATCCAGGGACTGACATGCCAGATCCAGCAAGGTAATGTATTCCTGAGGGCATACACAGTGCAATATCTGACCTACAGAGATCATTTCAGGTTCTGGCCTCCACAATGACAGCAGCCATTCAACCCTTGTCTTCCGTCCCCCTTCCACTTTCCTCTTCCTAGTCCAAATACCCACTTCACTGATCCAGCCAAAGCTCACAGACAGACTCCCATGCATCCATCTCTAGACAAGGCTAGCACACACAAACATAAGCACAACAAGACACACCACTGGCACTCACACAAAAACATTCACCTGTAGGCACATCAACAGTCACAATTTCCCCTGACCTCCAGTCCCCAACATCACACACACAACATCTGGCACACATACAGACACTGCATCACTAGTCACTGATCGAGCCACCACGCCTATCATACCCACAAACACCACTCCAGCAGACCCTCAAACATCAACTCCAGTCACCACACCTGCAGACACCACAGCCAAAGACACACTTACATGCAGCACATCCACCATACCTGCAGTCACCACCCCAACAGACACCCACACACCACTGCATCCCACAACACCTCCACCCCCTTCAGCCCCAAACACATAAACACCCTCATTCTCCCATCCAACAGACACCCACCAAACACAAGAATGCCTCCCATAAACATGCACCCAAAATAGCCACATCTACACATCAGACAATGACTCCCTTAACCTCCAAATTCCGACCCCCTTCTTATGACTGTCCTGTGTGTCAAAGAAACTTTTCCTCTGTGAGCTTCACCTTTCCTCTGTTCTTCCCACAACCCGTACAACACCCAAAAGGTCAGTTTTCCTCCCCAAGGCTATCCCTTCCACTTCCATGGCCTCCACAGCCCCTCTGCAAGCACCCATGCCCCTCCCCTGCCAAGAAGAAGTCAACCCCTCCTGAGAATGTTACTCCCAAGCCCAAACCCCCCTCCTAAGCTCAAACCCAAACCACTGACTCCCCCAAGTGCCCCATGATAATCCCTGAGGTGCCTGCCTGCCCCCCTTAATGGCCCTACCTGTGGATGTTACATGGCAGTCAGGAGTCAAGTAGGGGCCCAACACTGTGCCTTTTGGGCAGACATTTTTGGACTGGCATATGGCCTTGGACTACAAGAAAATTGCTTCAATAAATCCAAGACGTTGGTTGTATGTTGAATGACTGGTCACCTGATATGGCTAATGTCTACATGTACTGTGTGTGTTCTTGAGTTTTGTAAGTGCAGACCTGGAGTGTGTGGAGTTGTGGTGGTTTGCTTTGCATTTGAGTGCACATGTGTCCATATAGGTGTGTATCCCTTGCAGCTGGTTGGTGTGAGTAGTGTGTGCTTTGTTTTCCCCCAATTGTGTGACTGTACAAGTCAATTGATATTGGTATTGCTTGTCCCTGATATTTAAGTGTGTGCAACTGATGTGCGCATGGTTGGTGCATCGTTCAACTTGATTTTTGTCCCAATGCAACCTCCTTCCAGGTATGGTCCTGCTGCTGTGCTGGTGTTGTTGTGGTGGTGGGATTTGTGTCTTTAGTCAAATTGTCTCTGTGTGCATTGGGCATGGCATTGTTGGTCCATTTTGTCATGTGTGTGTGATGTGTGTCGATAGCAGGGTTGTTTGATGGTGGTGTTGTGTGTGTGCCATGGCAGATGGATGCCATTGTGTGTTGTATGTGTGGGCAGTCCCAGGCCAGTGTTGGGTGTGAGTTTATGGAATGTTTTTGTGTTTGTGCATTGACTGTATTGTTGTTGCTGTGTGTATGTTTGTGGCCTTCTATGTCACTGAGCCTGTGTTGTGTATCCGTGCGTATATGTGTGGTATTGCCGTGCAATGTGCGTGATCTGGTGGAATGTGCGTGTTGTGAATATGTGTTTGTGTTGCAGTATGCAAGTGTGTATGTCTGGGAAGGTAGGTGTGGCTGTTAGGTGCTTGTACTTACTGTTGATGTCATTCACGTTGGCCTTGTACCCCTTGTTTTTCGGCGAGCAGGAGCAGCGGCATGACATTTAGGGATGGCTCCATGGTGGCTCCGAATGTGTATTGCTGTCCGCCGATGAGTGTATTTCTTTAAACTGCTTGTTTCTGACCTTCTGGTACGTGGTGTTTGGACCGCAGTGGTCACATTGGTGGTGTTTAACCTTGTAATAGGTCCGTCAGAAACATGGTCTCTTCCAGCCTATTTATACCACCAGAACACCTGTGTGGTCTGTGCCACCTGGTGGTGGCGGCAGTGCTCTGGCAGTCTTCTATTTCCTCTGCCGCCAAACTCTTAATACATCGGTCTGCTACATCAGCCTCTTGGTGGTCGGATCGCCACTGTCAACATGGCAATCACATGGATGACAAACAGGTAGCCAGCCGCTATGTGCATAGATTCTATGATCCACAAAACCCAGGGGCATATTTATGACTTTGGTGGCACAGTTCAGCACACTATGGTGCAAGGGTGCCTGCATTTCATGCAGGATTGTTTTGTGCAGGAAGGGGCCCCTTCCCGCAAAAAAACACAATCCTGGGAGTTTTTTTCCTCCTTCTATGTGGGCTGCAGAAGAGGAAAAAATGAAGACAAATAAAGATATTTCTCCTCATAACGTGTTTCCTGGGAAAGTGTATCTTTTTGCTACATTTATTAGGTTTGGTGAATCTGGGAATGCATCAAAAACCAATGGACTTGTGTGGGAACACTTACACAATGTCCATGGAACATCTCCCTTTGTGCAGAGTAATGCAACACAGTGATTTGCGCTGCCTTGCATTACTCCAGATTTTTAAAGCCATTCAAAGCTACCCAAAGTGGTTTTGCATTGCTTAAAAAATCTGGCTTACAGGTTTGCACCATGCAAGGACCATGTTGCGTGGTGCAAGCATGGTGCAACCCTCTCAGAACTATGCCACCAAATATTTCTCTTGCTATCCCTCACCTCGAGAGGCATAAGGGTTTTGGCACGTCCCCAGGTTTACTTGATTGTGTAAATATGGGGCAGCATCAAAATGTATTGGTGTTTCAAGGGAAAAAACACTAAGATGCAGATAGAATGCTTCACTGGTGCAGAGTAAGGCAACGCAGTGACTTTTGCTACCTTGCCTTACTCCATATCTATGAGGCCATACAAAGCCATGCAAAGTGGCTTTGTGTGGCTTCATAGATATGATTATGTAGTCTGTGCCAGTGGAGCATCAAAAAAAGTGATGCTCCATCAGCGCACAGGGCTCTTAAATTTGCCCCACAATTGTTTGCAGTTTTTAGTGACAAAAAGCTCTTTCATGCAACTTATTCTTTTTTTCTGAGATTTGTGTTTTTTTCTTTAGTCACATGGATTGTGTGCCACCTTTGGGCACCCTCTATATCAGTGTCTGACTAAATATTTTATCAGTTATCTTTCTGAAGAAGAGTTCAATGAAAGATTGTAGTGAAGTCAAAACAATAAAAGAAAACAGCCATATACATCAATCTCGTGGCCTACATTTTTAATAGGGTCATATGACACTTGCTTTTTTGAGGCACATAACAGGACTGCACGTGTCTATGGTGAATGAGGGGGTGCCTATTCATGTAGCATTATTCCCTCCTTTATTTTCCAGTTTTTTTCATTGCATTTTTCGTTCTTGAATTGAATTGATATGCTTGAGGTATAATGATTAGTAGGTATGCAGTCATGTAATTATATTTACTTCTTAACAAAATTGCTGTTTACAAGTAACACCAAAAATGACATACTCCTGTCTTGCATTTTTAATATTAGGGTATTGTGGTAAAATGAAAGTTGCCCCTATGCTATGAATATGTATAATTGAGCGTAAGTAACTGGCTGCAACCCCATGATTTAGTTGTGTAGTCAAACTGATGTCAAAGATTCAAATAAGCTGTTCTTTTTATTTGATTTGATTTTTATCTGATTCACAATTCACGTTGTGTCCGTTTGTTGTGGGGGTCTCCCATTTTTTTTTTAGGTTTGGAGACAACATTACCTCTCTTGCCAGCCTCATGATCAAAAAAAGCATAATGAACATAGATATACACATATACACGTACAAGTGATTTCAGCCTTTGGTCTTCATCAATTGGTCAGATCAAATGTGTTTTACATTTTGCTTCCAACCGCCATATTACACACTATGGGGCAATGGGTCAGAACACTTCCACCACAAGCTCTCTTCACCATTAGTAACAGCACTTCACTTGTTCACTTGTCTACAACAACCAATAAAGCAGTCCACTTCAGTGTTAACCCCTTGTGGGCCACGGACGTAATGGTTACGTCCGTGGCTGCGTCTCTCAGACGCCACAGACATAACCATTACGTCCGATTACCAGCCCTCAGGAAAAGCGCCCAGGTCAGGGCTGGAAGGGGAATCGATTCCGACCCCTCCAGTGATGTCTGATGATGTCAGCATGCAATAGCGTGCTGACCTCATCAGAGGTCACCTCCCATCACGCTGGAAGCATACTTCCAACGTGATGTGGAAGGGAAATGCAAAAGCATTTCTCTTCCGCTCGGTAAGAGGGGGGCAGCAGAGGCATGAAAGGAAAGGAAAGGCCTTTTCTTTCCTTTCATGTCTCTGCAAGCATTTCTGCTGCCTGATTGCATGCGATCGGGCAGCAGAAATGCCCACTATACACCAGGGATTTTTTTTGGGGTGAAATAGACATGAGGGGAGCAGCCCGTTGGGCAAGGGCCACTCCACAGGGGGGCAAATAATTTTTAGGCCATTTCTGCCCCCCAGTGGCAGATTGGCCTAATATAATTAGGCCGATCTGCCCCCGGGTGGGCAGAAACCCCTGGGACACCAGGAATAATTTTGATTTTTTTCATTTTATGTGTGGGGAGCAAACCCTTAGGCAAGTGTCGCTCCCTGGGGCAAATTGTTTTTAGGCCATTTCTTCCCCCCGTGGGCAGACTGGCCAATATAATATAATTAGGCCAATCTGTCCCGGGGGGGGGGGGGGGCAGAAACCACTAGACACCAGGGACTTTTTTTGTTTATTACACTCATGTATAAGGGGAACGGCCCTCTGGACAAAGGCCACTCTCAAGGGGGAAAAATATTTTTAGGCCATTTCTGCCCCCGGGGGGGGGGGGGGGCAGAAAACCCCTAGGCACCAGGGATCATTTTTTTTTTCATTTATGTGTGGAGAGCGACCCATTAGGCAAGGGTCGCTCCCTGGGTGGCCAAGTTATTTTTAGGCCATTTCTGCCCCCCCGGGGGCAGATTGGCCTAATCTAACTTGGCCGGGGGGGGCAGAATCCACTAGGCACCAGGGAGTTTTGTTTTAATTATCCTTACGCATAAGGGGAGCGGCCCCTTGAGCAACGGGGGGGAGAGAAAACATTTTTAGGCCATTTCTGCTCCCTAATATAATTAGGCCGATCTGCCCCCGGGGGACAAAAAACCCAGGGACAAAAGAAATGTTTTAATTGTTTTAAGTGTATGGAGCGACCCCTTAGGCAAGTGTCACTCCTTGGGGGGGGCACATTGTTTTTAGGCAGAGAGTTTTGTTTTTATTATCCTTACGCATAAGGATGGGTGGGGAGGCAAAATATTTTTAGGTCATTTCTGTCCCTCCTGGTGGCAGATCGGCCTAATATAATTAAACCAATCTGCCCCGGGGGATACAAAAAATGTGTTTATAATTTTTTATATGTGGGGAGCGACCCCTTAGGCACGGGCGGCTCCCTAGGGGGTGCAAAATATTTGTAGGCCTTTTCTGTCCCTCCTGGAGGCAGATCGGCCTAATATAATTAGGCTGATCTGTCTCTTGGGGGGGGGGCAGAAACTTCTAGACACCAGGGATATATATATATATATATATATATATATATATATATATATATATATTTATTTATTTATTTACTTTATGTTTTTATGTATGGGGAGCGACACCTTAGGCAAGGGCCGCTCCCCTGGGGACAAATTGTATTTAGGCCATTTCTACCCCGTTGGAGGCAGATCAGCCTATTTTTGTTAGGCCAATCTGTCTCCAAGGGGGGCAGAAACAACTAGACACCAGGGATTGGTGTGTGTATGTGTTTTTTTTTGTTTGGGGGGGCTGCCCCTTGGGCAAGGGTCGCTACCCATGGGGGCACATTACTGCTGGCCTTATCTGCCCCTCTTAGGGGCAGATCGGCCTATTTTTGGAAGGCCCATTTGCCCTCAAGGGGGGGCAGATAGCCCACCAGAGACCAGGGAAGATTTTGTTTTTCAAAATAAGAGGGTGGGGGTATGGCCATACCCCCACCCCAAATAAATGGGCCCAAAGTTGTTCTGCCAGTGGGCAGATGGAGCAATTACCCCCAATCCACACCCCGGGGGGGGGGGGAAGAAAGTCTACTAGATGACATGGAATTTGAAAAAAAAGAAAAATAGTGGGCTGATGGCTACCAACCAGTATGGGCCTGGTTATGCCCCCACCCCAACTGAAGAAGGTAACAGTCTTTCAGCTCTCTCCTGCACACTAAAACATCTTATCCCATGGCAAGCAAGAGGACATTTGATTATTTTGGGTTTTGGTTTTACATTTGGGACATGAGAGCTTGGTAACTCTCAAAATCACCCCACATGGAATGGTGAGGGCTGCACTTTTTTGACTTTGGGACGCTGCCATGTCGAAAAATCCACAAGACCCAGGCACATCTGAAAACTAAACATCTGGTTGATTCCAGGGTGGTGTGCTTCATATGCACCCACACCATTTTCTTACCCACATTGCCCTGCAAACCTCCAACTTTGCTGAAATCACACATTTTTCCCACATTTCTGTCATGGAACCTTCCGGAATCTGCAGGAATCCACAAAATTCCTACCACCCAACATTGTGTCATCTAAACCGATACAAAATCTGCTGCACTGGTCAGCCTAAAAATGTTTTTTTTCAAACCGCCCTTTTTGACTAGTTTTGGTTCCCCCTCAATTTCTACATGTTTTTGGCTCTTCCCTGTCTCAGGCACTTGGCCCACCTACACAAGCGAGGTATCATTTTTACTGAGAGACTCAGGGGAACGTTGGGTGGTAGGAAATGTGTCCTGGTGCGATGAACTCCAACAGAAATGTGGGAAAAACTTGATTGTATAGCTAAATTGTAGGTTTGCCGAGGATTCTTGGTCAGAAATTATTGGGGGATCCACGCAAGTCACGCCTCCCTGGACTCCTTTGGGTATCTATTTTTCAGAAATGTCTGGGTTTGTTTAGTTTCCCTATATGGCTGCTGACTCCAGGACCAAAAATGCAGGTGCCCTCTCACCAAAAACAGGTAGCTTTGTATTTGATAATTTTGATGTGTCCAGATAGTGTTTTGGGGAATTTCCTTTCGCGAGCGCTAGGCCTACCCACACCAGTGAGGTACAATTTTTATTGGGAGACTTAGGGGAATACTCGGTGGAAGGAAATTTGTGGCTCCTCTCAGATTCCAGAACTTTCTGTCACCGAAATGAGAGGAAAAAGTGTTTTTTTGGCCAAATTTTGAGGTTTGCAAAGGATTCTGGGTAACAGAACCTGGTAAGAGCCCCACAAGTCACTCCATATTGTGTTTCCCTAGGTGTCTAGTTCTCAAAAATGTGCAGGTTTTGTAGGTTTCCCTAGGTGCCAGCTTAGCTAGAGGCCAACAGCTACAACTAGGCACTTTGCAAAAAACATGTCAGATTTCAATGTAAAAATGAGGTGTGTCCATGTTGTGTTTCCTGTCACGAGCATTAGGTCTACCCACGCAAGTGAGGTACCATTTGTATCGGGAGACTTGGGGGAACACATAGTAGCAAAATAAGTGATTTTGCCCCTTGTCTTTCTCTACATTTTTTCCTTCCAAATGTAAGACAGTGTGTAAAAATGACGTCTATTTGAGAAATGCCCTGTAATTCACATGCTAGTATGGGCACCCCGGAATTCGGAGATGTGCAAATAACCACTGTTTTTCATCACCTTATCTTGTGCCCATTTTGGAAATACAAAGGTTTTCATGATACCTATTTTAATTGCTGTATACCCGGTATAGAATTAAAACCCATTGCAAGGTGTAGCTCATTTATTGGCTCTGGGTACCTAGGCTTCTTGATGAACCTACAAGCCCTATATATCCCTACAACCATAAGAGTCCATCAAACGTAACGGCATATTGCTTTAAAAAATCTGACATTGCAGGAAAAGGTTACAGAGTAAAACGTGGAGAAAAATGGCTGTTTTTTCACTTCAATTTCAATATTTTTTTTATTTCAGCTGTTATTTTCTGTAGGAACCACTTGTAGGATCTACACAAATTACCACTTGTTGAATTCAGAATTTTGTCTACTCTTCGGAAATGTTAAGCTTTCAGGGATCTAGTATTGGTTTCACACCCATTTCTGTCACTAACTGGAAGGACGCTGAAAGCACAAAAAATAGTAAAAATGGGTAATGTCCCAGTAAAATGCAAAAATTGTGTTGAAAAAATGGGTTTTCTGATTCAAGTCTACCTGTTCCTGAGATCTGGGGAGATGGTGATTTTAGCACTGCAATCCCTTTGTGGATGCCATTTTCAGGGAAAAGACACAAGCCTTCTTCTGCAGCCCTTTTTCCCATTTTTTTTTTTTCAAAAAGCTAAATACTTGCTGTATTTTGGGTAATTTCTTTGTTTCGTTCGGGGGAACCCACAAAGTCTGGGTACCTATGAAATCCCTGGGATGTTGGAAATAAAGGATGCTAATTTGGCGTGGGTAGCTTATGTAGACAAAAAGTTATGAGGGCCTAAGCGCAAACTGCCCCAAATAGCCAAAAAAAGGCTTGGCACCTGAGGGAAAAAAAAGGCCTGGCAGCGAAGGGGTTAAGGCTGGCTGGCCATTCTCTTCTTTTGTCTCTACTTTAATTTTTTATGAATTTATTTTTGCATTGGGCCATTTTCTTACTAATTTGTTTGCAAACAAAAGCATGTCCCTTTTAGTAGGCAGCATTCTACTTTTTATTACATTGCTACTTTTAATTCCTAGTAGATATATTTGAAATAACGTTAAAAATCACAGACTTGCTAAAACTAGACCTACTGACCTTGTCAAATCGTGAATTTCCCTTGCACTCTTACTTCCCTATGCTTACACCTGTGGACTGTGTGTAGTTCAGACACTCCACAAGAGTAAGTATTCCGGAAACATACCTTTGCATACTCCCACAACGAGATGCTTTTTAAGTCTGGCTTGTCTTACTAGGCCTATGTAATCAAATAAATAATTTATACACGTATTTGCTTATATACGTATGTAGATGAGCACTGGGTGGCTCATCTTCATCTACTGGCCTATATAACTCTCATTCATATTTCCCTTCCTCCTACCATCATGGTTGTATCAGCCCACTTCAGCCGCCCGTATGAGCACATCTGCCTAAAAAGAAGTCCACTGCCAATACTTTACCTTGCAGATCTTTCTTCTTTCCAATCGTTATCCTTTTCTTGCTTATGTGTTTAAAATGTCATTAGGTAACAATAGTTCTGTGACAATAGTAAATTTCTTTGCATCACCAGAGATGATATTTCCTGTGATGTGCATTAAACTAAAATAGGTTTCTGTACCTCTAGTAAGCACACTGGCCATCTAAGAAGCACCCATTTTGGTCTAATAAAATACGTGTACTGGTTAATCTTTTAGGTTAAAAATGTTTTGCCAGCATACAGCTACAACTTTTGGACTGTGGCATGTTTTCATTTGTTCTTTTTATTTTTGTGGTGTATGCCAAGGCTAATCGTAGTGCCTTTGACAATGATTTTTCTGTGTAGAGAAAAACTTTTCATACACTTCGCACACTGCGCCCTTTTTTTTACGCTCCAGTCGCATAGTGTGCCAGCCTATATTTAGAAGGCTACACAAAGCCACCCTCCATGGCTTTTCATGGCCTTGTAAATAAGGATCCCTTTCACACATAACACTGCGTGAAAGGGGTGCTCCACAGGTGTTTCTTGGGGGTGTTTCCAAGCAACAGCCATGGAATCTGAAGGAATCTGATGCATTCCTGGATTTACATGTATCAGAATGCGTCAGATCCCTATGCCACCTCAAAGGCATTCTGCAGCACACACAGAAAGAGGAACACACCTCTTGTGATGGTTTTTGTAAAAACAATTATCCCAACTATGCAGGCACCCTTGCACCATGGTGCAAGGGTGCCTGTGTTGGCACTAGGCAGCAATTTGTGCTCCAGCGCAGGCAAGAGGACAGAAATGTACTGTATCTTTTAGATACAGTGCATTTCTGCCCTTTCCCGGTGGTGCAGAACCTCATAAATGAGGCCCTCAATTTGCTTACTTAATCTACTAACTCTTGTCATGTGCAGTAATTGCACCATTTTGATACAAAAACAATTGTGAAAGACATGTTTAGAGAATTGGAAATTGAATTCCAAACTTGTACAGTCATAACATAATTTGATTAACTAAAAAATGTGTGAATCAATCCTCAAGTGATATGATTAAGCATGCTAGTGCTAGCAGACAGCCTTTTTAGGTACATGGCTTTGAAAAGATGTGTTCAATGCTTGGAAACCTTGATAACGTTGTTAATTTTTACATCATACATAAATCATGTTTTTTAGAAAAATGTCTACCCACTGAAAACGCCATTATATATTTTGAAACCAAAAATTCATTATTTTTGGCAAAAAAAAATTATGTCCTTACTAATTGTTGAATATATTTAGATTACATTGCTCTTGACCTGACACATCGCTTTCAAAGACACCAAAAGTGGTACTGACTTAACCTGTTAAGATATCATCTCTCTCACGCATATGATTTCTGACCTGTCTAACTAGCAAGACACTAATTCAGGAGAGTAACACATATTTGAGACAAGACATTAGATTTGCTTAGTGCAAAAATATGTATATTGCAGTGTTTTCTTGCAGGTAATAATTTTCAGTACAATCGCCCCTTTTACAGGATCGGTTCGTGGTGCTTTGTAGGGGTGGGGCGGTGCTCAGGGGGGTAATAAAAAAAAACTACACATACTTGCATCGTCGCCGCTGCTGCTGCCACCACTGCACTGCTCCTCTGCTGCAGGCACAGGCTCCCAGCCTTCCCTGCGGCCAATCCTGATGCAACACAGTGCAGTGCTGGAGAGAGCACAGTGCGCATGTGTGTTTGGCTGGCCTGAAACAGCCGGCCAAACATGCATGCGCAATGAGGGGGAGTAGTTTGCAATCCCCCCCGTTGCTCATCTTCCCCAATGCCCCACCCCTTTTACTACAAAACAATAATAAACACAGTTTAATATTGTTTTGTAGTAAAATGTTTGCAGTTGGTGCTGCAGGCTGGGGGAGGCGACACTCCTCCATCCTAGAAGAGGAGCCGTGCCTGCCCCTTTAACAGATGTGCTTGCCTGAAGCACATTGATATCATAAGATATCACAAAGTAATGGAGTTTGGAGGCTCCATTTAGGACTGGCCATATTGTTGATTTACTAAAATACCCGGAGCGGTTTGGTAGTAATCTCTTTATGCATGTTTTGTCAGAATCATGTGAGCAAAGATGTTCTAAAGCATGAGTACTCATAAACATTTCGCCAATGGTCAAAACGATTTATCTGTGGCGTGTCCTCGGGCCGTATTGATGCCAGCAGTGTGGCGATCCAGGGTGTATGGTGTGTGTAAGGGAAGCAAAGCATGTACATCTAGTGGCTGAAATGAACAATTTTAAACGAGAAAATCTGGCATCAATCTCGGCTTTCCAGTTTGACCAAATTGTGATGCGAGGAAATAGTTTTATTTCACTTTGCTCTCTTTTTCTTCATTATCACCTATAAGACAACCTTGAAGTGCATGACTTGAGGATGTGTGCTGTACAAAAATTCACTTGTGTTTGATTTAATAAACTGTAATCTTGTCTGCGTATAACAACAACCCAGGCCACCCGAGAGACATCAGATCGCAGGCTGCTGAAGTAATCTTTCATGGTATTTGTATTTTGCCCCATGTTCATACTCTACATGTATATGCAGACAGTGTGCAGACAGTGTGACAGATCTTATGGCTGGCATGAGATTTGAGAACCCTGTTACTACTTACTTTATGCAAATACTTGAAGCGGTAATTGGCAACATCTGACTTGCCTTTTAGTTCACTATTGGCATTATTGCCAGGGTGGGGGAGCATGAATTTTTTTTAATTCATGTTTGAAAAATATCACTTTCAAAAACATAATTGCACTGATGTAGTCTGATGTACTGCTACTGCCAGGGTGAAAAGGTTCTGCATGTTAATGAAATAAATGTTTTCATTTTTATATTTTTACATGTTTGTTGCAAGATGTCTTTAAAAATGAAGATGGCTCCAAAGTTAAGCAGTGCAGGACACCCTAGAGAATTGTTTTCTTTACTATCCATCAACTCAAATAAATGCTTGCCCGTTTTGAACAGGGGGACGCATGCAAAGCTCGGGACAGCCATATGTGGCCCCTACACCATACTTTGAGTATTATGGTTAAAGGAAAGTTGAACAATTCTCACTGGCTGTTCCAATCATTGAATATACATTCAATCAATCAATCAGGGCTCTTGTGAAGCTCAGCTAATCATCCGTCATGGTCTCAAGGCACTGGGGGTTAGTGGGAGTTCAGTCGAAGAGCCACGTCTTGAGGTCCTTCTTGAATCTGGGTATTGAGGGTGATTGCCTGAGGTGCAGTGGAAGAGCACTCCATGTCTTTGTGGTGAGGTAAGAGAAGGCTCTTCCTCCAGCTGAGTTCTTGTGTATTATTGGGGTTGTGGGGAGGGCCAGTTTGGCAGAGCGGAGGTGGCTGGTGGGTGTGTGGAAGGTCAGGAGCTGGTTGAGGTATGCGGGTCCGATGTTGTGTAGTGCCTTGTGGGAATGTACGAGGAGCTTGAAGGTGATTCTTTCATTGATCGGAAGCCAGTGAAGGTCTCTCAGGTGACTGGAATGTACAGGATGAGTCTGGCAGAGGCATTCTGGATTCTCTGCAGTTTCTTTTAGAGTGTTAGGGTGGTGTGGGCATAGTGTGTGTTGTCATAGTCTAACTTGCTGCTGATGAGCGCCTGGGTAACTGTTCTCCTGGACTCAATCAGGATCCATTTGAAGATCTTTCAGAGCAGTGTGTGGAAGCATGAGGATGAGACTTGGTGGTTCATTGAAAGTGAGGAGTCAAGGATGATGCTGAGGTTGCGTGCATGGTCAGTGATAGTGGAGGGGGTAACAAGCACTGGGGGCCACCAGGTGTCGTCCCAAGCAGAAGGGGTGGAACCAGGATGAAGACCTCGGTTTTGTCCGAGTTGAGTTTCAGGCAGCTGTCCTTCATCCAGGCGGCACCTGCCTTCATTCAGTTGTGGGAATTGCTTTTTCTGGTTGTAGGCTTGTTGTGGAGGGAGAGAATCAGCTGGGTGTCATTAGCATAGAAGACAATGTTAGCGAGCAGGGCCATGTAGATGGTGAAGAGGGTGGGGCTCAGAGAGAATCCCTGAGGAACTCTGCAGCTGAATTCTGTTAGCTTTTAGAAGAACAGTGGGATCCTGAATCTCTGGGTACAGCCATGAGGAAGGAGCAGATCCACTCTAGGGCTTTGCTTCAGATGCTGCGTTGTGGAGTCTAGTGCAGAAGATATGGTGGGAGAGGGTGTTGAAGGTGGTGGAGAGGTCCAGGAGAATGAGGGCTGTGGTTTTGCCTCGCTCGAAGAGAGTACACATGTTGTCTGTTGCTGCAAGGAGTGAGGCCTTGGTGCTGTGGTTGCTTCTGAAACCTGATTGGGAGGAGTCCAGGGTGTGGTTGGTTTTGATGAATTTGGTGAGTTGGGTGTTGATGGCATTCTCAATGACCTTGTCTGGGAAATGGAGCAGAGAGATGGGACTGTAGTTCTTGAGGTCCGCTGGGTCGGCAGAAGGTTTCTTCAGCAGTGGGTTGATTTCTGTGTGCTTCCAGTCACCTGGGAAGGTGGCAGAGTTGATGGAGCAGTTGATGGTGCAACATAGTTCAGGGAGATGGTGGCACCGGCTTGGTTGAAGATGTGGTGGGGGTATGGGTCCAAAGCATGCATGTAAACCCAAACGTGGCACATACAGTCTGCTCTGCTGTAGGACATTACTTATGGTGCCTGCAATTTACATCAGATCATGGTCAAGATGAGAAATACATAAACATTTGCCCTGTTAATAATGGTCATAAAAATGTATATTGCAACGTGCCTCTGCAATACTCCACACATCTGGGACTCACTACCAAATACGATAGGCATAGCCCCCTCTTTCACTTCATTCAAAACCAGCATAGAGCATTATGTAGTTGAGCTCTGCCTGCTAACTGAATGCTATGATGAGTCTATATATCAATATATATTTAACATTTGCTGCAGGCAAGTCTGGTTGAATGGCAGCCTCCAAGATGCTAAACGATTAGTATGATAACCCTATTATTCACTGCAAGATCTAACACAGAAAAACGTCTGAAAGTTTCTATTGCTTGCTTTTTTCCATTAAGCTTCTATTATTGAAGGGCATGAATCAGTCACATTCCTGCTGTATACTTATCTGCTAATGTTAATCCACCTAGTGAAGCTCTCTGACACCTTAATGCAAGGTCAAGACCGCACTGTAGAATCAATGATCACACACCAAGTTAGTTTCCAGCTTTCAAATCCACACTGCACAGATTTACTCACTTCTTATGCAATAAGTGAGCCCTCTTTCTAGGAAAAGTGAAATTCACAATATCAGAGGGCTACATACCCACTAAAGAGGCAACAGCAATGCCCTCTAATAGAGGAATAAATAAAAAACCTGACTCCAAGAGACAGCAGAGAGGTCAGTTCAGAAGACTGAGGAATGCCATCACTGGAGTAGAAAGACCTCTTGAAGGCATACATCCATGCTGTAAATCAGTAGGATGCGAATATGTTATGTTGCATTTGTTGCCCTCTTTCCAGGAGACTTCAATAGCTGATAATTGAGGTATGGTCATGGGGAGTTTAGACCAGTAAATTAAGTGAATTTCACTTACCTTGTTATTTTGACATACATACATCTATATGGTAGTGCTTTCCAGATCTTACAATAAATATATGCAAGGTAAAACATTAGAAGTGAACCACACAAATTAAATGTTGTTTAGGGGGAACGTATAAAAGAAAATCCTCCTCCCTTCCATTGTGTAGAATGAGGCAAAAGATAAAAGGACAGTTCAGGAACAGGAGATATTCTGCAATGTGTTTTTCGGCTATTCATGTGCAGCATTAATGTTTAATGTTGCCATTGAAGTTCTGCTCTCTTTTTCCTTTTAAAGGCGCACTTTGCTAAGATGCTGTTGTTTTCGAGACACTTGTTAAATAACAGAGGCAGTCCAGGCTCTACGAGACCACTGCGCCACTTTGGACATCCCTAGTCTGCCCCCAGCGCTTCTAGGGCCCACCCCAGAGCATGAAGAGCACTGTTTCTAAAACAATCAACATCATTTTGAGGTATTTTGCAGGCTGAACTCCAGGCACCATGGCCAAAACAAACAAAGGAAGTTACAAATGGCATGGCCTGAAGCATCGGATACAGGATGTATGTCATTCCCTGCATTTAGCAGAAATCAGTGCGTGCGTCTTGTAGTAAATACAGATGTGTATCCGCCATTACACGTGTGCTTTTCTTAAGAATACCTTCAGGGGAACGATTGAGGCCTTTTTTTTAGTAATTAGAAGAAAGTGACTGAAATTAAAATGTTACAAAAGAAAAGGAAGTGTGCGTGGAGCATGCACATAGGAGCAAATAAAGAATGTAACTGAGGAGGGCTGGGAAGGGGGCAGTGGAGTGGGCCGTGCAACATCGGGGAGAAGGGGTGTATGAAAAAGGTGGTGACCCGCCAAGCACCCCTTCAGCAGGCAGGTCCTTTATAAAGATAAGTAAAAAATAAAAAAGGTAAAACGGGGAATGGAGAATGGGCCAGATACCATCAGATGAGAGGGCAGTGAAAAGAGGGCATATCGGGCCACCTTAGGCAGGGGAGAGATCAAGGCTGTCATGTGCTCTTTCTTATAATCGTTGTGCTGTGTGTTTTACCTGAAAGCATACTTAATTCTTCTAATATCTGTGTTTTTTCTGTATTATGCTGTATAAATTTAACGCAGTCCTCAATTTCCCAACAATCCAAAGGATGAAATGTAATGTTCGGATCGTACCTATGTGTCACGAGTCATAACATTGTGTTAAAATGGAATGTGGTAATGGCATGTTGTGATGATGCAGTAGGATGTGGGCCTTTGGGGGAAATGCCTGACACACTAACTGTCCTTTTCCTCGTTGTAAATGTTTTTACTTAAACAAACAAATAACTATTTATTACTGCTATAACTTGTACATTTTATACTATGATTATAATTATGTTTATAAAATGAATAAAAAGTTTTTTTCAGCACTAATATACAACATTTTTGGAGGATGACCACAGTCAGTTTTTGGTGGTGGAGTAGCAACACAGAGCAAATTGCAAATACCAAATTGTGAGAACAAATAATGTCAATAGTTAACCCACTGAGTGATGCCTGGCAGGAATAGTTATTCGCTAATTACATCCATAATGTGCAGGCATGATTTAGGCAGTAATTCTTGAAGACAGGAAGTCGCAAAGAGGTCACATGGTACTACACATTTAGTACTGACAAATAACATAAGCCAGCAGCATCAATGAGACCCACGGTGATGCTTTGTAACGTGTCAGTCCATTTGCATTCTTCGAAATTCAACAATGCATGTTCCCTCCGCGCATGTCCATTTTTATCACTCCAATGACCTGCCATCTGAAATGCCTGGTTCTGCCCTAGAAAAACTTTTTTAACACTTGAGACAAGAAATAGCAAGAACAAATAAATAGTGATAGTGAGCACATTTAATCCAATAAACAATGCTATTCAGAGATATATTAATAGACCCCGGTCGTTACTTGAGGAAACCAACAAGGACCCACCCTTATTAGCATTTAGCCAGAATATAATTATTGGAGGTTATGCTGTAGGACAAAGTCAATGAACAATAATAAGGTCAGGTTGGTGCGTACCTAAACGTTTGCGTCACTACAAGTATGGCAACTGCCAAGTGTGTAAACTCACTACTAACTGCAAAGTACTAATAACCACCATAAAGTATTTCTCATTGAGGCTTTTTCCTAATTGCAATGTTAACAACGTATTTTATGGCATAATGTAACTCTGCAATCTGCTATATCCCCTTCGCTGCCGGGCCTTTTCCCCATCCTGTGCCAAGCCTTTTTTTGGCTATTTGGGGCAGTTCGCGCTTAGACCCTCATAACCTTTTGTTCACATAAGCTACCCACGCCAAATTTGTGTCCTTTTTTTCCAACATCCTAGGGATTCTAGAGGTACCCACACTTTGTGGGTTCCCCAGAAGGAGGCCAGGAAATTAGCCAAAATACAGTGAAAATTTCTTTTTTTTCAAAAAAATGGGAAAAAAGGGCTGCAGAAGAAGGCTTGTGTTTTTTTCCCTGAAAATGGCATCAACAAAGGGTTTGCGGTGCTAAAATCACCAGCTTCCCAGCTTTCAGGAACAGGCAGACCTGAATCAGAAAACCCAATTTTTCAACCCAATTTTGGCATTTTACTGGGACATACCCCATTTTTATGATTTTTTTGTGCTTTCAGCCTCCTTCCAGTCAGTGACAGAAATGGGCGTGAAACCAATGCTGGATCCCAGAAACCGAAACATTTCTGAAAAGTAGACAAACTTCTGAATTCAGCAAGGGGTAATTTGTGTAGATCCTACAAGGGTTTCCTACAGAAAATAACAACTGAAAAAAAATAATATTGAAATTGAGGTGAAAACAACTGCAATTTTCCTCTACGTTTTACTACTGTAACTTTTTCCTGCAATGTCAGATTTTTTAAAGCAATATACCGTTACGTCTGCTGGACTCTTCTGGTTGCGGGGATATATAGGACTTGTAGGTTCATCAAGAACTCTAGGTACCCAGAGCCAATAAATGAGCTGCACCCTGCAGTGGGTTTTCATTCTATACCGGGTATACAGCAATTCATTTGCTGAAATATAAAGAGTTAAAAATAGCTATCAAGAAAATCTTTGTATTTCCAAAATGGTTACAAGATAAGGTGTTGAGGAGCAGTGGTTATTTGCACATCTCTGAATTCTGGGGTGCCCATACTAGCATGTGAATTACAGGGCATTTCTCAAATGGACGTCTTTTTTACACACTCTCTTACATTTGGAGGGAAAAAATTTAGAGAAAGACAAGGGGCAATAACACTTGTTTTGCTATTCTATGTTCCCCCAAGTCTCCCGATATAAATGGCACCTCACTTGTGTGGGTAGGCCTAGCGCCCGCGACAGGAAATGCCCCAAAACACAACGTGGACACATCCCATTTTTTCACAGAAAACAGAGGTGTTTTTTGGAAAGTCCCTACCTGTAGATTTTGGCCTCTAGCTCAGCCGGCACCTAGGGAAACCTCCCAAACCTGTGCATTTTTTAAAACTAGAGACCTAGGGGAGGGGAATACAAGATGGGGTGACTTGTGGGGCTCTGACCAGGTTCTGTTACCCAGAATACTTTGCAAACCTCAAAATTTGGCTAAAAAGAAATTGTCCTCACATTTCGGTGACAGAAAGTTCTGGAATCTGAGAGGAACCACAAATATTCCTTCCACCCAGCGTTCCCCCAAGTCTCCTGATAAAAATGATACCTCACTTGTGTGGGTAGGCCTAGCGCCCGTGACAGGAAATGCCCCAAAGCACAACGTGGACACATCCCATTTTTTGACAGAAAACAGAGGTGTTTTTTGCAAATTGCATACCTGTAGATTTTGGCCTCTAGCTCAGCCGGCACCTAGGGAAACCTACCAAACCTGTGCATTTTTTAAAACTAGAGACCTAGGGGAATCCAAGTTGGGTGACTTGTGGGGCTCTGACCATTTTCTGTTACCCAGAATCCTTTGCAAGCCTCAAAATGTGGCTAAAAAACACATTTTCCTCACAGTTTAGTGACATAAAAGTTCTGGAATCTGAGAGGAGCCACAAATTTCCTTCCACACAGCGTTCCCCCAAGTCTCCTGGTAAAAATGATACCTCACTTGTGTGGGTGGGCCAGGTGCCTGCAACAGAATAAGGCCCAAAACTTGTAGAGATAGAGGGGATAGCACAGCAAGTTGATAAGGACATATTCTTCTTTTATACATCTTTAGGCTGACTCTGCTTTGGGGACCCACACAAGTGAGGTGTCATTTTACTTGGGAGACTGAGGGGAAGGCTGGGGAGTAGGAATTTTGTGTTGGAGCGGTGATCGTACAAACGAAAGTCAGGAAAATATGCTTTTTTAAGCAAATTTTGAGGTTTGCAGAGGAGTCTGGGTAAGAAAATCTTGTGGGATCCACGCAAGCAACACCTCCCTGGACTCCTTGGGGTGTCTAGTTTAAAAAAATGTCTGGGTTTGGTAGGTTGCACTAGATGAAGGCCGTACCCGGGACCAAAAACATAGGTGCCCCCTCCCCCCAAACACAGGTAGTTTTGTAATATATAATTTTGATGTGTCCACATATGTCTGTGATTTGCCAAACACTAACATTGTGAAAAGAAACGCACTTAGGTTATGTGAAAAAGACGCCTCATCAACCAACCAAGCTGGTGGCATCCTTCATTATCGGGGTCCCACCCGAGGCACCTAGAGTGTCACAGGTGTGCTGTGACGCCTGATTACAGCGGAGCAGGTTTTGTCATTTTTACCACACATACTGGTTGGATTTGGCACGAGGGTGAGTGATGGTTCAGTGGATCGAATTTTATTAACAAGAGATTTCACAACAATGAAGTGCACTGTTAATAACTGAAAGGCAAAAAATTGAACCAATGACTCACAGCTCGTGAGCTGTAAAGCCGCGACAAGGTACCAACCGCTTTACAGTCCATTCACACACCTTTCATACATGACACGCACAAGACCATTCACACCGCCAGCCATAGGCCCAGCACATTACAACACTCACATCGACAGACAGCGCCACTCAAGGGCCCATCACTTACATACGCCCACATGCCTGATACAACAATCACACCAGCTGATGGCAGTGTGTGGACTGGTGTTTGGCTGGCAGTGTGTTGCAGTTGCCAACAGCAAGTCAATATGTACACTATGTACACCCTCAGCCAAGCCCCACTCCACACACAATGGCATCCCTCTTTTTTTTTTAAACAAAGAAACCCCTAACTAATTAGAAATCATTACAAAACTACAAACACAAAAGCTCTAACTAAGTACATGACAGAAATGCTAACCATGAAACTGAACACATGAAAATACAAAACAGACATGAGTTTACACTCATGGTTGTTCCCAGTAATTCTTCTGGATGTGGTAATTCTTAAAACAGGAACTCTGGCCTGTTCCACCACAATAAGGCTCTCTATCACTGACTCCTGAAATTTCACAAATGTCATCTTTGACTCTGGAGACCTATCCTTAAACACAATAAAAGCATTAAAAGTTGCTAAGTGGAAGAGGTGAATTGCTAACTTCTTATACCAAACGTAAGACTTACGAATAGCAATATAAGCTTCCAACCTCTGATCAACTCTATCTACACCTCCCATGTGCTATCAGCTCATCATTCCGCAAGGCACTGCACTGTCCCCTCTCAAGTTTTTTACAGACAAGCTCCCTTGGATAGCCTTTCTAGTTACAACGAATTGTGCCACAAGCAACATTGTCCACTCTAAACAATTCCTTGAACAACTGCATTTCCAGTGTAAAAGTTATCTACATACAAATGGTGACCTTTGTTGAACAGTTGTCTACCAAGTTCCCACACAATTTTCTCAGTAACTCCAAAAGTGGGAGGACAACCAGGGGGGTCAATACTGGAAACTCTACCAGTGTAGACACAGAAATTATACACATATCCTGTACTACTTTCAGACAGCATATATAATTTAATTCCACATTGTGCCCTCTTGCTAGGAGTGTACTGCCTAAAAACCAAACAACCCTTGAAGAGGACCAAAGACTCGCCCACAGCTATTTCCTTGCCTGGAACATAGACCTCTGAAAACCGATCTACAAAATGATCAAGGACAGGCCTAATCTTAAAAAGACGGTCAGAATCAGGGTGATCTTGAGGCAAGGCTAATGCATTGTCAATAAAATGCAGCATCCTAAGAAGAAGCAAATACCGATTACGACTCATTGTTGCAGGAAATATAGCTGTTGCCATCAAGGGACTAGTAGATCAATAAGAAGCCAGTGACGGCTTCCTTATCAACCCCATCAAAAGAGTCAAACCTAAAAACCTTTTCATCTCCTCCAAATTTGTGGGAATCCACTAGGCAGCTCTAGAGTGCGGCCTAAGTCTAGCAGCGTTGTCCCTCAAATACTGCTCCGCATACAAATTAGTCTGCTCAACAATCTCTTCCAAAAACACATCATCCACAATAACTCAAAGAAATTGACAGGCAAAAAGTTCTCAGTATTGACTGTACACCCCGGGAGACCAGTAAAGGCAGGCAGCTCCATGTTTGGGGCAACCCAGAGTTCAGGTCTTCTAACTGGAATCCTTTCAGCCCCAGGTTGCTGCACTAATGGCACATCAGTGTCCTCCTCTGAAACAGGCCCTTCATCTGCACTGAGTGAGGCTTCCTCATCAGAAGATTCCTCTCCGGCAGAAACTTCACTGCCAGAATCCCTCACTTCCTCCTCTGCCTCAGATGCAGAGTCCATCTCATAATCATGATCAGACAATGACTCAAAAAGCATACCAACCACCTGCTGAGCGGTCATCCTGCGGCTAGCCATGATCTTTCCTACTAAAATTAACTGGACAAATGCACCACCAACAACCAGCACTGTGTAAGATAAGTAATAAAGTGTAGCTTTATTAGTAAGAGTTATTAACTCAAAAACTATACCGCTCACTTGCCTGAAAAAGCTTGAATCACCAGCAACTACTCTGCACAGACACAGCAATCACCAATGATATCCCACTAAAAAGAAAGAAAGAAAGAAAAGCAAATTAGAAATAAGACAACACAAATATCATTGTGCACAAAGCTAAGGACAATTTCACACAAACCTGCATTTAGTACACCACCTACAAACATGTTATTCATGGATGGCAACAATACTCCTTTGGAGTAAATTGTATTTACTTACCTAAAACATGCAACTATGCAAACCGCAGGTCAACCACTGCCAAAACCGCAAGGAGCCACAGCAAAGAAACAAAAGCTTTGAACTAGAACAAAAAGGAGGAAAAAAAATTATCACAAATGCAAATACTTTGTCAGTTGACAAACATCCCACCATCAAGCATTTAGAAATTGGTGCCTAAGTGGATTCTGCCATGGGGCAGATGGGCCTACTATAAAATAGGCCTATCTGCTCCAAGGAGGGCAGAAAATACCTTTAGTAGTGTGTCCCCAAGGGCCCACCCCCAAACAAAAAACAAACCACACACACACTATCCCTGGTGCCTATGGGGCTTCTGACAAAGACATAGGCCCATCTGCCCCCAAGGGGGGCAGAAATGGCCAACAGTTCAATGTCCCCCTAGGGGGGTGCCCCTTTCCCAAGGGGACGCCCCCACATAAATTAACATTTTTTTTTTTAAACGTGGCGTTCTAGTGGTTTCTGCCCCCTTGGGGGCAGATCAGCCTACAAATAATAGGCTGATCTGTCCCTAAAGGGAGCAGAAATGGCCTTGGTATACGTGCCTCCAAAGGGGGGGGCGACCCTTGCCCAAGGGGCCGCCCCCCCACTAACACACACACACACACACACACTATCCCCGGTGTCTAAGTGGCTTCTGCCCCCTTTGGGGGCAGATCAGCCTAAAAATAATAGGCTGATCTGCCCCCAAGGGGTAGCAGAAATGGCCACAATAAACATGCCCCCTTAAGGGAGCAACCCTTGCCCAAGGGGCCGCTCCCAAATACAAACATTTTCAAAATAGTTTAAAAAAAATCCCTGGTGTCTAGTGGATTCTGCCCCCCTTGGGGGCAGATCAGCCTAAAAATAATAAGCCGATCTGCCAACAAGGGGGGCAGAAATGGCCACAATAAAGATGCCCCCAACAGGGAGCGACCCTTGCCCAAGGGGCCGCTCCCAAATACAAGCATTTACAAAATAGTTTAAAAAAAAATCCCTGGTGTCTAGTGGATTCTGCCCCCTTGGGGGCAGATCAGCCTAAAAATAATAGGCCGATCTGCCCCCAAGGGGGTCAGAATTGACCACAATAAAGATGCCCCCAAAAGGGAACGACCCTTGCCCAAGGGGCCGCTCCTAAATACAAGCATTTAAAAATAGTTTAAATTTTTTTTATCCCTGGTGTCTAGTGGATTCTGCCCCCCTTGGGGGCAGATCGGCCAAAAAATAATAGGCCGATCTGACCCCAGGGGGGCAAAAATGGGCACAATACAAGATGCCCCCAAAAAGGAGCGACCCTTGCCCAAGGGGCCGCTCCCCGATTGCAAAGTTTACAAATATACCAAACAAAAAAAAATCCTGGCGTCTAGTGGGCATTCCTGCTGCCCGATCGCAATGCGATCGGGCAGCAGGAATGCTCAAAGAGACACCGGGGGAAAGGAAAAGCCTTTCCTTTCTCGCGGTGCCTCTTTGGCCCAAACCCCCCCACCCGCCGGAGGAGAAACTCACCTGTTTCTCTGTGAATCGCACTGGAAGCAAATGGCTTCCAGTGCGACTGGCACGGGGTAATGAGGTCAGCGCGCTATTGCGCGCTGACGTCATTACGGGGGGCTGGGGGGTGGGGGTGTAAGGGGAAGGTCTTCCCTTCCATCCCCGTCTTGGGTGGGTGTGGGGGCTAACTCCACGGAGGGAGAGCTAGCGCTCCCTCCGGGCTCCATGCTGAGGACGTAATGGTTACCCTACACAGAAGGGGATATGTTGGTCAGACAACTCAGATGGTAAAACAATATATATGTCAAAATAAGAACAGGATAAGATGCAAGGTTAAAGCTGCCAATTCGGTGAAGCATTTCACAGAAAAGGAAACACCCTGAAGTGACATCAGATGGCATGTTGCTGAAATCATCTATAAGGGTATTTGTATTTTGCCCCATGTTCACACTCTACATGTATACGCAGGCAGTGTGACAGATCTCTAAACAAGCTTGAGATTTGGGAACCTGTTTTGCCACCAGCTATGCGAATTTGCATGTGGCTGGTGGGAGGAGCAGGGTCTCAATAGTCCACTTTTGGATAATTGCAATGCACACATCATAATGTGGTTGCGATATATTTAAATGATGTTTTTGTCATCTGGAACGGGAGTGTAGAGAATGCAAAACGAATGATTTGAATTTGAAATTTATCAGTAATATCAATGAAAAAGAAATTGAATTTTTGGATGTTAAGATCGGAATTGAGAAGGACAGTGAAAGACAACAATGTATAGCAAGCCTAGTGCAGAAAATAGCATATTACATGCAGATAGCTTTCATCCTCAGCCTCTAGTGAACGGTATTCCTTTTGGGGAACTCTTGAGATCTAAAAGAATTTATAGTACAGAGAACAATTTTGAAGTGGCCAAAAAGGAAACAATAGCAAAATTGAGGTAAAAAGGCTATTAGGTTACAACATTGGCCAATGCAAGCAAAAAGGTAGATACTCAGACTAGAGAAAGGATTCTTTTTATTACACAACAGAATCAATCGGGTCAACAGAGACGACACAGATGTATAACAACATACAATAGGACACATATACATGTGAGAGCAATAATACAGAGACACAGGCATTTAATGAAGTGTGACTCCATTATAGGGGAAGAGATAAGGAAACAGCGGCAGATCACTTATCAGAGGGGCAAATCCATGAGGGATATGCTGATGAGAAGTGATATTAGGCAGAAAGAACAAAACATTTGGCTTAAACAGGGGAATGGTTTTCTCAAATGTGCTAAATGTAAAGCATGCAAAAATGGTGAAAACGTTAAAATGGTAGAGATAGGTGTCAGAATAGTTCACCGGATTTAAAGACATTATAACTGCAAAAGTGAATTTGTAGTGTATATCCTGAAATGTAGTTGCCCAAAAATGTTCACAAGCAGATTTTACAACACATGAGAGCCATTCAAAATAGAGATGACACATATCCAGTAGCACATCATATACGTGACGTACAAACTTGCAAACTGAATATTTGAAATATAGTCTGATTGATGGAATACCCAAAGACATGAGGGGAAGTAATAGAGAAAAGAAACTGAGGACTTTGGACTCTAGACATATAATTGCCTTTGATACTAAAGAACCAAATGAATTGAACAGTAGTGAAGAAGTATATGTACATTTGAAATGATGGCATTATTTCTCTGTATTTTGTTTTTATATGAGATAAGAATATTGTCAGGGAAAAGTTGTTAAACATGGTTTTTAATTCAGTTTTTAATGTTTTTTCTTTGCAGAGCTGGCTTGCGGAGCAAAGGAGTTACATATCTGTGTACTGGGGTGAGGAGTGGGGGTGCGTTACAGTGGTATGTGGTACCATCTTGGTCTAGATTGTACATAATTATGTTATAAATAGCAGCAATTTGTATATTGAAATGATTTATGGAGAGGATATGATATTGGAAATAGTTATTGTGTCATAGTGATACCGCTGTACGTGCACTCCATGGAAGAATACAAGATCAAAAAAGGATTGAAAAATATTGTAATTGTGTATTCTTTGAACTATAGACTGAGAGGTTGTATGTTGTCATCGACCTCGTTTTGAGCAATCTGAGCTGTTTTGAACAAGACATTTTGCAGTTCAGTGTTAGTATTGTTATTTAGATATGAATTTGTTTTTCAGTTAGAAATACAATGTTATGTAAGTATGCACATTTGGTCATTTCTTGAGGGATTTTTTGAGGTGTTTTATTGAAAACATGCATACAGATTTCATTAGCAAAGGTTGGGTAACTATCAATTTTTTTTATGAGAAAACTGGGTGCATTTACGATTAAAATCCGTAAGGAAGTTGTACATTTCTTATCAGCCCAAGGTAGCAAGTAATGCTTAAAATCTGAGCAAGCACTGCATGGATATGATGATAAAATGTAAAAATAATGTTTTTTTTAGAATGTGGTGTGCTTGATAGGTTACATGTTAGTATAAATAACGGGAGAATTACGGCGACAAACAGGTTGACAAAGGCATTGTCAGGCCGAAACGTGTACCTGTTTTCCCACATTTGAAGGAATAAAAGTTTCAACTCAACTCGCTGTATGGAGTGCCTGTCTTCCTTTATGCAAGAAGAAAATGTGTATATATGTGTGCATATACATATATATTTACACACACTGTTCCTTTTAGCAAAAAGGAAAACACCTTGGTCAATGATGCCTTCAACTTGAGTTTATGTACCTGGGCTGGTGGGAGGAACAGGTGGTCGGGAACATCACTGATATTGAGGTTGTCCTCTGGGTGAGGTACATCAATGATATTTTTTTGTATTTGGAAAGGCAGCATGGAATCTGCAACAGAATTTGTGATGATTTTGAATGACAACTCCTTGAATCTGAAATGTATTAGTGACATTCACCATCAGGACATCAAATTTTTGGATGTAAAAATGAATGTCGTGAATAATAAACTGGAATGTGCTCTATTTAGGAAGAATACGGCTGGAAACAGTTTACTTCATTCTATAAGCAATCACCCTAAAAATTTAATTCAGAGCATTCCATATGGGGAATTATTACATGCAAGAAGAAATTGTAGTTTAGATTCTGCTTTTGAAAGAGAGGCTACTCTTATGATTAAAAGGTTTAAGGAAAGGGGGTATGCACCAAAAACTACATGAAAGGTGTTATTGAAAGTTAGACAAACCAACAGAGATGATTTACTGATAACGCAACCAGTAGTTGATAAGAAAGAAGAGGAATCAATGAGATTCATTACAACATTTCATAACAAGACCGGGGAAATAAAGAGGATTTTCTGAAAATTCTGGCCTGTGTTAAAAACAGATGAGAATATAGCAGTGGCACTGGATGAATGCCCTAAATTTACTTTCAGAAGAAGTAGATCATTAAAAGACACATTGAGTTAATGTTTAGTACAGAAGATGGAAAGGAATAAACCTATTAATGTTTTTTTCATTTCTGGGAAATGTAAAGACCGTAAATATAGTGAAAATTGTAAATAAATTGAATTTCCAGGAGTCTCAAGACCCTTTGACATTAGAAAACATGTGACATGTAATTCAGACTACTGTATATATGCTCTGAAGTGACCCTGTAATAGGTTTTATATAGGAAGTACTATCCATATGGCAGAAAAAAGATTGCCGCATAGGAGGGCCATGAAGAGTGATGACAAATAATAACCAGTAGCAAGACACTTTAAAGAATATCATGAGGAGAACATCAATAAACTAAAATTTGTGGTTCTAGAGAGGGTCATGTTAAATTTAAGAGGAGGGAATAGAACGCTGGAACTGAGAAAATTAGAATCCCGTCTAATTATTGGTCTCAATACTATGGAGCAGGTAGAATTAAATAAGGATGAGGAATTAGCCATTCATTTGATGAGTTAATGACTATTTCCGGAGATAAGATGGGTTGACTAGTCGGAAGCTGCTTTTAAGTATGCATATGTTGTATTTATAATGATGATGTTTAAATTATGTCCAAACTGATTTTCTGATATATGTGTTTTGCTTTATTTTATTTTGTTTTGTAAGAGATTGCAACTTCACTTTACATTTCAGTTTTCTGTTGGATATTGTACATGGCAGCCTGTTTCCCTATGTCTATGGCCACTGACTGTACCCTTTGGCATCCCTAATTTCAGCTCTCTGTGCCCCACTCTGGCTCCTGCTATGAGTACTGCTGCCCATCAAAGGTCATTCCAAAGTATATTTCACTGGACATTTGAGTTGCTATGCTTTGGTTGTGTTGTACTAATACATATGTGAATCATTTGACAGACTCCAGATTAGTATTTGTTCAAAGGGTGTTTATTTCAGTGCTGATAAGTATATGGGGATGTGCAGTGGGCTGGGCTGATGGTGGAGGAAAGTCCAGGTTAGAGTCCAGTCTCTTGGTATCACAGGTGCATTGTCCATTGGGGCACAGGAAGGGTAGTAATGGCAGTTTCAGGTGGACAGGGTGACAGAGTGGGACAGAAGGGTGAAAATCAAGAGAGTTCTATTTCCTGACGGGGGTCTTAGCAATGTTCTCTGGCTTCTGCCTGGATCGCAGGGACTGTTTGCGTGGTGGTTCTCTTTCTGCAGGGGGTGGGTTGCTGGTGGACTGTTGTTCCAGTGGCAGGTCCTCCTGTCCACTAGCGCCGGCGGAAGTGGAGGGCTGTTTTTCGGTGTGGCTAGTGTCAGGGACCCGTTGTTGTGCCACTGCCTCCCTCATGGTGTTGCCCATGTCAGCCAGCACCCCTGCAATGGTGACCAGGATGGTGTAGATGTTTTTGAGGTCATCCCTGATCCCAAGGTACTGTCCCTCCTGCAGCCGCTGGGTCTCTTGCAACTTGGCCAGTATCTGGCCCATCGTCTCCTGGGAATGGTGGTATGCTCCCAGGATGTTTGAGAGTGCCTCGTGGAGAGCGGGTTCCCTTTGCCTGTCCTCCCCCTGTCACACAGCAGTCCTCCCAGCTTCCCTGTTGTCCTTTGCCTCTGTCCCCTGTTCCGTGTGCCCACTGCCACTGACCCAAGGTCCCTGATCGTCCTGGGTTTGTGGGCTTGCTTGGGGTCCCTGTAGTGGTGAACACACTGCTGATTGACGTGTCCTGGAAACAGTGGCAGGGGCCCACTGGGTGGGTGCTGTGGTGGTGTTTCCCGAGAGGGGAGGGTCTGTGTTGGGTTGGGGCTGTGGCAGGGGAACCGACTGTCCAGAAGTCCCTGATGGACCAGGTTGGTCATCCTGATCCAGGCATGCAGAGCTGCTGTCGTCACTGTGGGCCTCTTCAGGGGGGACTGGATGTAGCTGGCACCTCCTCTCCGGTGACATTGAGTATGGGTCTTATGGGGATGCAAATGCAGTGTTATTGTATCTGTGTGTGCCATTTTGTGCATGGGTGTGTTTCCCTGTATGATTGTGATTTCCCTGTCAGCTTGGCCTTGTGTGAGTGGTGAATTTGTGGGCTGGGGGAACCTCTCTACTGGGCATGCTGTGGTGATGGGTGTCCATGCAGGGCTGTGTTGAGGGTCAATGGATTGGTGTTACATGCAGGGCTTGGTAATGGGATTGGTGGGTTGTGATGGTGGGGTATATTTGAGGTGGTGGAGTGATGGGGGTGAGCGTAGGGGTAGGAGCTTGTGATGGCATGCAGGTAGGGTAGGGGATATAGTAGTAAAGATTTGACTTTCCAGAGTCCAGTCCTCCTGCTACTCCTGAAAGGCCCTCAGGATGCATTATTGCCAAGACTTGCTCCTCCCATGTTGTTAGTTGTGGGGGAGGAGCTGGGGGTCTGCCGCCAGTTCTCTGTACTGCTACCTGGGGTCTTGCAACCACGGAACGCACCTTCCCCCGTAGGTCGTTCCACCTCTTCCTGATGTCATCCCTTGTTCTTGGGTGCTGTTCCACGGCGTTGACCCTGTCCACTATTCTCCGCCATAGCTCCATCTTCCTTGCAATGGACGTCTGCTGCACCTGTGATCCGAATAGCTGAGGCTCTACCCTGATGATTTCCTCCACCATGACCCCTAGCTCCTCCTCAGAAAACATGGGGTGTCTTTGGGGTTCCATGGAGGTGGTGTGAATGACATGTGTGAGGATGTGTGGGGTGATGTGTTGGGGTGTATGCTGTGATGTGTCTGGATTTTGTATGGGTGATGGTGTTATGTGCCTCTGATTGAGTGGGTGCTCCTGGCTTGTTTCTCTCTGTTTGCTGTTCTTTTTTTTTTACTGTAAGAGGTTTTGGATAATATGGGTGTGTGTTTTATATTGGATTGTGTGTGTGGGTGTGGTGTGTATGTGTGTCAGGTGTATGTAGTTTGAATTGTCCAATGTGGTGGTGTTTTGTAAATGTGTGTGCATTATGATTGTGGCAGTGTGTACCGCCAATGGTTTACCGTGTTTGAAAGACCAACGCGGTTATTTATGGGTCATGATACTGTGGCCATATTCCTGTTGGCGTAACAGTGTGGGTTTTGCTATCGCAAGTTTATCACTGACCTTTGGTGTGGCGAACTTGTGTGGGTATCTGTATAGTGGCGGAATTCTCAGTGTTGGTCATGATACCCATAGCGGAAAACCGCCACAGTCATGGTATGTTGGCGGCCGGGAGGCAGCATTTACCACCACGGTTGTAATGAGGGCCTAAGTCACTTGTACTTTTTCATCCCCAGTGGGTTTTGTAGAATTGTATAATCACAATCTTTATATCCTGGATACATGATATTTCTTCCACGGACAATGTCCCATATACTCTTTTCCTTTCAAATCTTCTACAGTATATATGATGTCATCAGTATTCACATTCTGACCTTCCAACACCCAAGGGGAATTTTCTCACTAGAATTTCTATATGATATAATAGCTCCTTTGCTTTTCAAGGCCCATTCTCATCCTATCCATCTACTGGAAGCACTGCTGAATTATATTGGTTCTGTTGTCAATATCTTCTTCCTCTGCCTCCTCTTCCTCACTGTCCACAGGCTCCACCGCTGCCACAAGACTATCTCCAGGTACATCCTCCTGCAGAAAAGGCACCTGGCGTCTCAAGGCCAGGTTGTGCAACATGCAACATGCCGCAATGATCTGGCACACCTTCTTGGTTGAGTATTACAGGGATTCACCTGTCAGAAGGAGGCACCGGAACCTGGCCTTCAGGAGGCCGAAGGTCCTTTCAATAATCCTCCTTGTATGCCCATGTGCCTTATTGTAACGTTCCTCTGCCCTTGTCCTGGCATTCCTCACTGTGGTCAGTAGCCATGAGAGGTTGGGGTAACCAGAGTCACCTGCAAATATCGAGGGACAACTGTTAGACACACACGAACCCTTAGGGACAACCCCATTCCTGTACACCTACTCATACTGTGTAGGGACCTTCGGCTCACCTATTAGCAACACCCGGTGCCTCTGGAGTTGGCCCATCACATAAGGGATGCTGCTATTCCTCAAGATAAAGGTGTCATGCACAGAGCCAGGATATTTGGCATTCACATGGCAGATATACTGGTCCTCCAAACACACCATCTGCACAATCAGAGAGTGATAACTTTTTCTATTCCTGAAAACTTGTTAATTTCTCCCGGGGGGGGGGGCAATGGCACCAATAATGTTGGGGATATGTCCCAGAGCATAAAAGTCAGCTTTCACTGTGACAAATCCTCCACCTGGGGGAACACAATGTAGCTGTGCATGTGTTTCAGCAGGGTTGACAACACTCTGGTCAACACATTGGAGAACATTGGCTGGGACATCCCTGATGCCATGGCCACTGTTGTTTGGAAGGAACCACTTGCCAGGAAATGGAGCACTGACAGGACCTGCACTAGAGGGGGGATACCTGTGGGCTGGCGGATAGCTGACATCAGGTCTGGCTCCAGTTGGGCACACAATTCTTGGATTATGGCCCAATCATGTCTGTATGTTATGATAATGTGAGATGGCGCCATCTCATATTCAGCCTCAGCGGTTGAAGCTTATTTAAGAAAAGGGTGAGCAGAGGGTCATAGTCACATATCTATTGCACTAATGATGATTTGTTTACTTTACAGAAACAAGATGTGAATCCGACAATCAGTTGCTGTGCCAATGTCTGCTGTGACGCAGTTCGGTGCCATACCCTGTGCCCCCCTGAAATGGTGGCTGCCTTACCTGTGAGGATGGACAAGTGGAAATGAGGTAAGTGCGCTGGCATTGTGCATCGTTGCGGTAGGCAGTTGAAGACCGCTGTGCAACTTCGCATTGGTTATCATTGAGGCTTATGGGTTCCAGGAACCAATGGCGATGTACGCCGGCAGTGACAGTATGCACCGCCGCGGACGTCATCACCATTTTCTATCTCTTCACTTTCTTGATACCTGACCTTCAACAGGAGAGGACCTACACTGTAAGTGCTGCTGTGACCTGTGTCTGGAAGCGACAATGACTCATGTGTCTGGGGAAAGGGCCCCTGCCTTCACTGCGGAAGAGTTGGAGAAACTGGTGGATGGGGTCCTACCCCAGTACACATTACTCTACGGTCCTCCAGACAAACAGGTGGGTACACTGTGAGCATGAGGCATGGGCCATGAATGTATGGAGTGCTGTGTATGTAAGTCACATGTAGGGGGGCAGAGGCATCCTGGCCAGAGTGCTGCATGTAAGGTGGTCAATGTATGTGCGTCAGGGGATGGGAGGGATATGGTGGACCATTACTGTGACACTCCAGACGGTTGAATAATTCCCTTTTCTGCTGTCTTTTCCATGCAGGTCAGCACATACCAGAAAAAGGGTATTTGGCCTGCCATCGCCAAGGAGGTGAGGACCCTGGAGGTGGCAGGACCTGCGCCGCTGGGCAAAGAAGACTGCAGAGGCCCAGCTGGGGCTGGCTTCCCAACAGGGAAGGGGTGCCCATCGCACCATGACCCCCCTGATGTTTGGCATCCTGGCCGTGGCCTATCTGGAGTTAGATGGGTGCTTGAAGGCATCACAGCAACCACAAGGGGGTGAGTTCAGATTCTGAATCCTGACTTTGCACGCATTAAGAGGTACCTGGGTGGGGGATGAGGGCTATGGGTGCCCCTAGGCCAGGGCGAAGATGGCAGGGTAGGTCCCTTGTTGGGCAGGCTCAGAAGCACTCCTACCCCAATAGTGTTGGTGGCCATCTTCTACTGGGCAGAGTCCTGTGGGTTTCGGGTGTGCAGCTAATGGCGTTAGACGTTGTACCCCATGGGCTGGTGACTAGCATTATAACTGGTAGTGCATGGCCTAGTGCATAGGGCTGCTCCCTGTGTGTTGTGTCCACCAACGGTAGTGGTTTTGCTGGCATTGACCAAGTGTATCCTCTGTCTCCCCTCCTTTTTGTTTTGTCACCCTGTCCTTGTGTGCATTAGCATCATCTGGCAGAGGAGCAGAGGGACCAGCGACGGAGGGAGCTGCATCCCACATGAACCTGGAGGCCAAATCCACTGAGAGTGAGGGCACCAGTGGGATGGAGGGCGAGGGGAGCACCACGACGGGGACAGTAGGGGAGATCACAGATAGCGACTCCTCCTCCGATGGAAGCTCCCTGGTGGTGGCAGACACCTCTGTGCCCACCCCAACAACAGGTAAAGCCACCATCCCCCCTACCAGCACTGCCCTCCCAGGAGCCGCTCAGTGTGTTTCTCGTGCCCGCTCACCCAGAAGGGTGGGCATCTCCTTCGCCCCAGGCACCTGAGGCCCTGCCCCAGTCAGCCCTGCTGCCCTCAGTGAGGAGGCTATTGACCTCCTGAGATCCCTCACTGTTGGGCAGTCAACCATTCTGAATGCCATCCAGGGTGTCGAGAGGCATTTGCAGTAAAACAAATGCATACCTGGAGGGCATTCACTCTGGCGTGGCGGCCCAACAGAGAGCATTTCAGGCTCTGGCCTCTGCACTGATGGCAGCCATTGTCCCTGTCTCTAGCCTCCCCCCTCCAACTTCCTCTGCCCAGTCCCAATCCTTCAACCCCAGCCTATCCCAAGCACACCTTCAGACCAGCATTCACCCAAATCAACCCACAAAAGTAGATAAGGCAAACACAAGCACAGCACATCATCCCACAGGCACTCACACAAGCACCATCCCCATGCAGACACACCAACATCCACTGCCTCCACTGTGTCCCCTCCTCCTCGTCGCCCACCTCTCTCCCAGTATCATCTCCACTGACACCTGCATGCACTACATCCTCATCCACTACCTCCATCACCAGCACGCCCATCACTACTCACCCCTCACTGGCAGTCACCACCCCCACATCCATGCACACGTCCCCTGTGTCCTCTCCCAGTGTGTCTGTAATCCCTCCTCCCAAAGTACACAAACACAAGCTCCCACCCACCCAACAGCCATCCACCTCACAGCATCATCCAGCCCATGCACCTTCACCCAGCAGACACACACCTCCTACAACCACTCCCTCTTCCTCCACTCCCAAACCCTCTCCCTCTTCCCACCCCAGTGTGTCTAAAAAGCTTTTCCTGGCAAACATTGACCTCTTCCCTACCCCTCCCCCACTGTCCTTCCCCTTGGGCCAGGGTGACCAGAACCCACGCCAGCACCTCAGCCACCAAGTTGGCGTCCGCTGTGCTACCTGCAACTCACAGAGGCTCAAAGGGGGCACCCGTCAGCCCAGCCAGTGTGCCACCAACCCCTGCAAGGGACAAAACTATTCCATCACCTGCCAAGGTGAAGAAGGGTACAGCATGCAGCAAGGGCAAGGAGCACGACCTACCCAGTAAGGCCTCCTCCAAAACTCCATCTGCCAGGGCCAAGGTCACAACAGAATCTGCCAAGGTGAGGAAGGGGCAGAAAACCCAAGGCAAGCCACTTCAGCTGTCAGAGGCTGCAGGTGAACGCCTGGTGCCCCACCAGCACAACCACCAGCCCCGCCACCTGCACCGCGGCCAGCACCGCTAGCATCCCCACCACAAGCATTGCCACAAGCACCGCCACCTGCACCACTACTGTCAGCAGCAGTATCCCAGTGGGTAGCCGTCCGAGGCTGCAGGAGAAGGGCTGGAGCGTCCCTCCACCACTGGCAGCACCGGCACCTGCACCACAGCCAGCACTGCCACCAGCACCGCCAGCAGCACCGCCGCAAGCACTGCAACCTGCACCACTCACAGTAGGACCAGTAGCAGCAGCCCCAGTGGGCAGCCGTCCGAGGCTGCAGGAGATGGGCTGAAGCCTCCCACCACCACTGGCAGCACCCCCACTAACCCCAGCACTACCACCAGTTTGCAGCCTTGGCCGCCGCAGGATGGAGTCTAGCCCTGCCTCCATGGACTATCATGCAACCTGTTCCCTGCAAATCTCATGCCTCAGACACCCAGGTGAGGGAATATGAAATGCCACACCCCAAATGAAGCATCACTGGGCACAAGGCCCTTCCAGAACCAGTGGAGATATGCATCCACTCACTCCTATCCTTGGCAGGATGAAGCACACTGGACACCAAGCCCCCTCCAGAACCAGTGGAAGAAGGCATCCACTCACCCTATCCTTGGCAGGATGAAGCACACTGGGCACCAAGCCCCCTCCAGAACCAGTGGAGAAGCCACCCACTAGAGAGACTGTGGCTTTGCACTCCCCAGGATCAAGCAGTGGGCAAAACACCCACTTGAGAGACTGTGGCTTTGCACTCTCCAGAACCAAGCAGTGGGAAACCACCCACTTGAGAGACTGTGGCTTTGCACTCCCCAGGACTAAGCAGTTGGCAAACCACCCACTTGAGAGACTGTGGACTTGCACTCCCCAGGACATTGCTGTGGGCATGGAGCTCCCTCCACGAGCAGTGGCGTTGTCCCATCTTCCGGCTGGGGTGCCTGTGTGTTTTTGACCTGATGCCCCTGCAGTGTTTTCTCTGTATTGAGGCTGGAGTCAAGTGTGAGCTTGGCCCATGATTTTTGGCCCAGTGGCCCACGTACATCTGAAAGGGACAATGTACTGCCTTCTGTACATATTGTATATTTTTGTAAATACTGTTTTTGGATTCTTAACGTATATCTGCCTTTTTCTAATATATCACTGATTTGACTCAATTCCTTTTGTCCTTGCGTTCTTCCAGGGGGCTACGGGGTGTAAATGTAATGTTGATGCATGTGTTTGTGTGTATGGTGTTGTGGGTGAGGGTGGGGTGGGGTAGGGTTGTTGCATGTTGCATGTGTGTGTCACTCTCTTTTTCCTCCCCCCTTCCCTGTGTACTAGGTGCAGTACTCACCGTGGTGGTCGCCGCCGCCGTCTTTCGTATTCTTGGTAGATGAGGAGGTAGACCATCATGGGCAGGACCTGTAACTCGGGCTCCATGGCGTCCTGGTTCTTCGTTGAGTATCGAGAGGTGAGTTGTTTCCCTTCAGAACATTGTTTCCACCGTGCTTTTGATGGCGTTAGTACCGCCCCGGAAGAGCTGGCTGATTGGCGGGTTGTGATGGGGTGGGTGGTACATTGTCTTCCGCCTGTCTGTTGGCGGTGACCGCAGCGGTGTTTGTTGCAACCGCCATGGCGGTCGGAGTGTTAAAGTGGCTGTCTTTGTTGGTGGTTTCCACTGTGGTCGTGATCCAATCTTTTTTACCGCTGGCCTGTTGACGGTATTACTGCCACTTTAACACCAACCACCACGGTTGTAATGAGGGCCTAAGTATACAATATATTATGCTTTCTGGTACAAATGAGTAGATTGTTTATAATTCACACCATGTGATAACCTCTGGGTATAGGATTGTAAAATGTGGAAAACATAAGAAAATAATATAGAAATTAAACAATCAATTGCAGTATATATATTAAAAACGTGCTTATAAAACATGTTTAAAGATGGCCACAATAGTTGAGAAAAAGAAAGGAGAGCCTGAGGCCCATCCTTTATGTTGTTTACGCTTGTGAATAAATAGAAATGAAAATATGGACAATGTAATGCCCGTGAACAAGGGAACAACGGTTCCCAAAATGTGCCTGGTGAATGTTTTTTTTGCCATATAAAAATAAACTCAAGTTAAAGGCATCGTTGACCGAAGTGTTTTCCTTTTAGCTAAAAGGAACGTTGTGTGCATTAATGGGGGTTTGCGGCCCGTCTCGGTCTGGCGTGTTTGAGCACAGACATAAAGCGTAACTTGGAAGGACTTCATATGTATATATATATATATATATATATATATATATATATGTTTCCTTGTGGGAGTCGCCACTAGGTAGTTATAGTGAAGACCATGTTTCCATAGACAAAGCGTTTTTTGACTTGCTTATATCTTTGCCACCGTTTGACGAATCTTCACAAAGTTTTCTAAAAAATATGTCGCAGTGAATGTAGTTGTGCAAAGAAAGTTTCTTGGTGATCCATCAAGGGGTGGCATAAAAAAAAGAGGGGTTTAAAAAGTTGTGTTTCCCATGTTAATTCCCATAGGACCTTTAGACATGCCTACAGCCCGAACCGCTGGATGGAATACACCAAAATTGGCAGAAAGCTAGCTTTCGGTACGCAGATCACGCTTCTGATTATTTGGTGTAAATCTGTTCAGTAGTTTTTGAGAGTATTAAAGGGAAAATAAATGTGTGTATCTGGCCTTGATGACTTCAAGAATATTTTGCAAATAATTCATGGAATTCATTAATTTTTTGCAAATATGCATGTGAAAAGAAGCATTTCAATTGGCTGATCACAGCCTGACTAGAAAGTTGCGGCTGCCATTTTATTTCACGGGACACGGTCCATGGGGGTGAAAATCCAAAATGAAAAGTGGTTTAATGGTTCAGGGTGAAGGTACTCTGGCCCCAGGGATGTCATATAGGTGTGTTTTAGGGGCAAATTATGGGTTTAAAATAATATTGAGTCATCATGTGTGATATTTGTGAAAATTTGCTAATTCATGCACTAACTAATTCACTCATGCTTGCACTCAGAGACTCATGAGTCCACTCACAAACCCACTCATGCACCCACTCACACCCACTCAGACTCACAAGTCCACTTTCAGACCCACTCAAACAGTGACGCACCCATTCACATAGCCACTGACAGAGACAGACCCTTTGGCCAACCTGCACTGCCCACGGCTAAAGGAAGTGCATGGTATGTGTTTGAGTGGTTATAAGGGCTTAGCTGTACGGCCTGGCTGCAGGCCAGGCCTTGCGACCAACCCCTGCAGCGCACAGTTGAAGGTTGTGCGTGGTAGTGGTTTGAATAATGTACAGTAATTAAAATTGCTCTACTTTAAAAAAACATCGAAGTTCACTGCAAAAAACAAAGGTTACAGGGACGTTATAGTTAGGTTCTCAATTTACTCATACAAAACCATAGAAATTCAGCAGTTATAGTTCTTTTAAGTAACTATAACTCGCAACTCAAGGTAACTATAACTCATGCCTTCACCATGCACAGCTAATTACTCCACATATTATATAATTGATGAGATCTTTTATTACATCTTTGATATTATTACTGCAACATTTGCAATACAATTATTGATAAATAACTGTGCCTGACAAGGGTGCAAGTTATAGTTACCTTAGGGCAGTCGTTCCCAAACTTTTTCAACCCGCGGTTCCCTTGACCTATTGACTGCGGCTCCCCGTTATGTCACTTTTGGACGGGTGGGGGATGTAAGCCAGGCCTTGAGCAGTTCCATTTTTTTCCCTGAAAATAATTGGGAAGAAGCAGATAAAGGACTTCTGCGACAAGGACTTGTCTTGAGTGACTTGGAGTACACACTGCCAGTAATCTGCTGCTTCAGGCCAGTGCACAACATTTTGTCACGCTCTTTCTGCCTGCCATAGCGCTTTCTCCTTGCTCTTGACAGGTTTAAAAAAAAAAAAAAGCACATTAGCATTTTTGTTATCAAATCCTGCGGTGCCACACTTGCAAGTCCCACACATGACAATAGACCAGATCAAGGCCTCAAGGGGAGAAATACCTTCTCCCGATTTTGTTAACTTTTCTGCTTTCCTCTCAAATGGTGGCATGTATATAATTTCACGATTACCTGCTTTTCCTGAGTATCTGCAGAGCACGAACAGAAATAACACTCCATCACTGTCCTGATTGTGCCTGACCCTGCCTAAGTGGATACACTCTTTATTTATTAGGCAACATGTAATGCGCTGGTCCAAACCATTCCAGACACTGACAGCTGTGGCTACCATAACTCCCCAACATGGCATTCCCACATGGGTTTCTCGGGCCGCAAATGCACATTACAAAAACCTACCAAATTTGATTTATCTACACTATGATTCTTTCTTTTTCATACTACAGTACAGCTCTTTTCTAAATATGGTAGTATGAAAGAGAAAGCATTTCAATGTTCCCAAGAAGTGCACAGTGCCCTTGGTAAGTTCTGATGGCGCACCAGGGTGCCAGTGCACACACTTTGGGAAACACTGCCTTAGGGTGTGAGTTATAATTACTTAAAAGTACTCTACCTCTAACTGCTGAGTTTCTATTGTTTTGTACAAGTAAATTCAGAACCTAAATATAACGTCCCTGTAACCTTTGGGGTTTTCAATAGATAGATAGATAGATAGATAGATAGATAGATAGATAGATAGATAGATAGATAGATAGATAGATAGATAGATATGTGATCAGCTATACTAGCATAAAACCCACATTTAAAATTAAGTGCCATCTTGGTCATTTAGCCACATGTTTAGCATTTTTATAAAAAAAAATAAAAGAGCCATACAAATCATAATATACAATAAATTTTTCTGGGCCTGGCTAATATTCTGCCCAATGATCCTGTCTGATCTTATTGAGACATTCCTTTTGCCAGTAAGGCATCTTCGTGTAATCTCCATACTGTCATTAATAGGTAAGCCCCATTGTTATGGTGTTCTTCTTATCACCAGTACATCCACTGACCTATTGGACCTTTGACTGTGCTCCCTGTTAGCAAGGTCCACTCATTTCAGAGTCCTCAATGCCCTATGAGGGCTCAAATGCGAGAAATAAGTGCAGAATGTGCTAACTGAAGGACCAGCCTTACAGTTGGAGCAGCATTATAGTTTTGGTCCTTTTGACTGTACTCCCTGTTACCAAGGGCCCCTTGCAGTGGAGCTCCCCATGCCATATGAGTGCTCAATTGCAAAACAAAAGTGGGGAAAGTGCTAGCTGTCAGCATTGCAGTTTGCAGAGCAGCTATATATCCAGGCTTGTTTATGAGCACAGCTACAAATTGCAGAATGCATGATGATGCTAAGGCTGTGTCCTGATAGCTACTGCAGTCTGGCCTTTTAGCAATGTCTGGGTTACTGCCATGTATTTTTTACATTTTGTCAAATCTACCGGAATCGCAAGACAATAAAGTAGCTCTTTGGCTTCTATGCAGGTGTTTGCTGCATGCGTTAGGACAACTAGTTTTACTAAAGTGCATTGTACATTAAGAAGAGGCAAGCAGATACATCTTAGATGTTCCAAGGTTTCTTCTCTTAGGTAACATAGTCCGAACTGTCCTGTCCCAAACCATGGGTTCTAGCATGCATGCAGCCCTTTGATTAGAGAACATGTTTTAGAGGCTCCTTCCTCAATGCACTGTTCAGATAAGGCTGGATTGGCTTTTCTCTCTATAAATGTATAATTGCCTTGATTTTACATTTGAACCATTCTATACTATTGATGTCTTCTTGTGTAGAGAGGAGCCTGACTTGTTTCTTCAATTCGGTTTTTAGGAGTGTCAGTGGGATTAAGCTGTTTTACCCATTTTCCCAGGCCAGGTTAAGGTTGACTCATGCAGCTGACAGATAAGTTGGTCATGGATATGTCCCAACTGGCAATATTTCTTTCAGGACCACTTTCATAATAAAAGCTGTCAGAAAACAGACTTTGTGGTGATACCAAACAAAGGATGTCATGTTCTCAAGGGATTGTTTACACAGGCTGAACTCTAGGCATAGTAGGGCATTTTGCACATGTGAGGATATGCAAAAGATGCACTCATACGCTCTGCAGTGCGCCCTTTCCGTTATTGTTGTTAAGCCCTCAGGGAAAGTTAATTGACCATATCCGATGGTTTGGAGAAGTTTGGCTCGTATAACCCTCTACATTGCTTCTGTAGGCAGATTGTGCAGATTTGAATTAACTACACATAGAGTGTCACTGCCTTTCCTTTCTGTTCCATGAGAGTGTGAACTATACACCTAGGTAGTTGTATTTTCTTTTTATCCCTGTTTATCCTTAAATTACCTAGTGACCATTGTAATTTGTTCTTGTTTGGATATATCCCAAAACTGACAACCTTTGTTTTTGTGCAGTTCATAATCAGTTTGTTTTTGATGTTATATGAGTTGAGGACATCCAGAGCTTTTTGCATCTCCACCTTGGTGTGATCCTTTAAGGTCATGTTGCCTGCATACTGCATCAGGAATAAGCACTTCTTGCCAATTTTGGGTACGGAGACGTTTGTAGTTTTTAATGATTGCCCAAGATCAGTAGTGTACAAATTAAAAAGCATAGGTGCCAAGACACATCCTTGGTTTGAGCCTTTGTCAGTAAAGACGTTAAGGGTTACTGTGTTGTGTGTCAGCTTGATTCTCACCAATGTTTGTGAATAAAGGGAGATAATTGTGTCCAGCAGTTTTTTCAGTATTTCCCAGCTTTTTGATCCAGAGAATTTGCCCATCAACACTGTTGAATGCTGCAGTATAGTCAATGAAGCATGTGAAAAGCGAAAGATTACTGGGTTGGGTGGACTGATCCACCAACTAACCGAGTGCCATAAAGTTATCGATTGTGGATGGACCTTTCCTGAAACTGGGATGGATAAATGGCAGAATGCCCTCATCCCCAGATCTCTTTGTCCTGTAGTACGGTGCTGGTGAAAGCCTTTTCTTTGATGTCTAGCAAGGCGATCATTCTATATTTAGCTGGATCGTTGTTTTTGCTTTTTTTATAGATTGGGTGTAAGATTGATCCAAACTAAGAGTCTGGGACAGTGGCAGTTGTGAGGCAGTGCTGGTAGAAAAGGGAGAGCTAAGGGGCCCAAAAGTCATAGTCCTATTGGAAGTCCTTGGAGCCCGTTTGGTCCTGGAGCCCCGTTGTGTCTGATTCTCTTCTCTATTGGAGCAACCTGGTTATGATCCACCATGGTCAGAGATGGATTGGGTTACTTGGAAGCACACTATTGGTTCATTACAGTTTGCAGAAAAATTACCAGTTAGGCTGTTTGTATAGTGCCTAACTCAGCCTGATTAGAATGTCAAATATTTGGAGCCATTGCGCTTCTTGTTGTGATGCCATGTTTGCAGATTGTGATGTTTCCTGGCCATGGATAGGTTAATCAGCTGTTCCAAGCTCTTGTTTCATGTGAATTGACGTTTGACCTTTCAGAGAGTTCTCTTGCTATTTTTCACTACCTTCTTATGGTGGGTTTGATGAGGACACCCAATTCAGTGATTGCCTTGGCATTTACCTGTTGTTCCCCCGAGGAGCAATTTGTGAAGGGCTTATATTTTTGGCCATTGCAGAAAGGTATTTGACTTTGTGCTATGGCTGTTCTTCTGCAGCCATTTAGACTTCTCCTGTAGACATTTAGGGCCAGATGTAGCAAAGGGTTTTACCCATATTGTGTCTATGGGAAAATGTGTTCGTACATATGGCCCTTAGACTTCCAGAATTGTGTTGTTTATTTTGCTCCATTTCACTATTTTTGGCAGTTTATAGATTTCTTCCCCAATAGGGGTGCCTAAGATGTATATATTCTGGGCTCTCAATGGCTGCAGCACAAGCTTGGTGAATAATGGAAGGTGATCACTAGTCTGCTGTATTTCAACTGAAAAGTCTGATTATTGCAAAAAGAGGGAGCTATTCAAAAGCAAATAATCCAGTGTGGAAACATTGTTAAAGGACAGTGCCAGGTTTGCCCTGGTGACACCATTTTGGGCTGAGTTTAGCTGGTATGTTTTGAGAAATATATTTAACAGCCCCAGATGACCTTTCTCTGCTACTTCTGCTCTCTACTGATGAAGGGCTAAACCCAGAAACACACATCTAGAGATAACAGCACAACCTGTACTAACTTTGGTGAAAAGCTACAGCAACTTTGAAATAAGCGTACTGCATTCACCAGGATGCAATGAGGTGACCTGTACTGGAATGAAGGGCAGTGTTCCCCCTCTCCCCTTGTGTTTAAAAGGCTCCCATGAGCCAATGAGCTGACAAGCTCACCTGGGACGTACATGTGTGCCTGTGGAGTGGTACGGTTACCTGTGAAGACTTGGGCAGCATACAGGCAACCCCAGATGAATTTTCTCTGCTTCTTCTGCTCTCTACTGATGAAGAGCTAAACCCAGAAACACATGCCTAGAGATAACAGCACTACCTTCATCAACTTTAGTAAAAAACTACCTCAACTTTGAAGTAAGCGTACTGCATTTGCCAGGATGCAGTGGGGTGAACTGTGCTGGGATGAGATGCAATGTACTCCCTCCCCCTTTTATTTAACATGTACCTTGCTGCATTGGTAACTCCCTTGCCTACTGGACTTTTCCCCACACTGCACGTATTAAAGTCCACAGCGATGATTAGCTCACTGGAAGGATGGGAGTGAATTAGATTTTCCAAAGGGTGCATCAGTTCCCCATCTTGTCTGTTCTTGGGTTATCTTTGCAGTTGAAATATAAATGTATTATTAGCATAGATGTGCTGTTCCTTTTTACCTTTATGTCATGGGGGAGCAAGGGCAAAGCCAAGAAAGTGGGAAGTCAATTTTTTTCGGCTGTGATATCTAGCGCCAAACGTATGTATGTATGGAAAGGCCTGCAGAGGGTCCACAAAGATGTTGAGCTGCTTGGTGGGCTGTTTAATCTCTGTGATTCCTGGGATGAACAACGGTGTAATGGCCCAGGTCTCTTGCAAACATAGCAGGTCACTGCTCTGAAGGAATACTTGTGGTTCTTTCTTGATCAAAGTGGGCTTTGACCCTGCAACGTTCTATGAAATTACTGAGAGGGGCTTCATTAAGGTGGGGTTCTGGGAATTTCCCTTATTTTGTTTAGTGGGAGGGCTAGGAGTCAGTCGAGTCCCTCTCTGCAGGTTTGACTGGCTCCTGGTGTGATCTGTCTGCTATGATTCTGAGGGCAACCATTGACCTATTTGGGTTGAAGGAGCACTGAATTTTCAAAGTGAAAGGAATTTTGTTGTGCAATTCACTCATTGTTCCTCTAAGTGTCGACGTCCCTTGCGGGTGAACTATTCGGATACTAGTGCTTCCCACCAGTACATGTGGATACCTTTCTGGCTGAGGGGCTTGAACCAAACTTATTTGTGATTTTGTTTGTTGCTGTAACTGGACTGCCTTGGGTGGATTGATCCGGTTGGTCATCGGGGCGATATTCCCCCTGGTAGGGAGATTTCATGCTTTCTGTCTCTTGGCCTCTATGTGACCTGAGGCATTTAAGGTTTTATAATTCCAATACAGGCTCGATGGGCGGTCTACTCCCCTTTTCGGGGTCTCTGAGGGGGTGGCCGTTTGTTTTGGAAGATTGGGGATACATTTTGGGCAGCATTCACAGTAGGTTTGGTGGGTTGAGCCTTCAGCTCAGGAGGCTTCTTCCTTTCTTTGCAGACTTGTGTTGAGATTCCTGCATGCCTACAAAGTCTGACTGAGAGTCGACATTGTTGTTTCTTGGGGTGTTTTGTGTAATTTTTTTTAATGCATCTTGGCCCTGCATGACAAAGGTTTATCTTTGCTATGGTCCTCTGTTGAGGGGCACATGGCCTGCCTCCTGGGGGAGCTTGGTTGACTGTTAGATATGATTTGAACTCCTATTCTTACTGCCAATAAACCTGGAATCAATGTCCTCCTTGGCTTTTCCACTCCCTTTATTGTTGTGGTGACCAATATACTTTGTTGGTTGGCACTGCCCTCTAGTTGGTTAACCGGCTGACGTGGGGTGGGATTGACTGACAGAACCTGGATGCTTTTTAGATCAGTGACTTATGAGGAGAACAACTCATGAGCTAAGTTTGTCAATGGTTGGGAGACATTGGCAAGAATCGCCTTGATTGGCCAGCCCTGCTTCTAACTTGCCTATTTTTAATGCCATCTTCACTATTGTTGAAGCAATGGTCTGCAAAGTGTCCAGTTGTAGTTCCAACTTGTGGGATCGCCACGTAAGTGCATTTATTGTGGCTGCCAGGGTTAATTGATGCCAGTAATGCATCTTGTTGTGAGCAGCTGGTTTGCCTGGGAGAGTTGTTTTTACTATGAGATTGTTCTGTAATCCTGTTGTTGCTGTAGCCCAGTTCGTGTTGGCTATGGTTGTGTTTCACCAGTAGTTGAAACCAAGTAAGTAGTGGCTTCGTGTATGGATCACTCCACCCGACCATGCTCGGGAGCATGTTTGTTCCTGCGGGACGTGTGGGCGCCAGTCTGCATTCTGCATTTTAAGTCAGTAATGGATGCCTGTTGGACTTGCTCGGTTACTCTATAGTCATTTTTGGTGCAAGATAATTGGGAAAAAGATTTATCCAGCTCGGGTGAGGAAAGAGGTGTATTGTTAGCATTTGCCAAGGTTCCCTGGTGGCTAGAATCTGCTGATTGAGCCATGTCATTGTATACTGATATAAGAGTAGAAGTGGAGGAAAGCTCAATTAACTCATTCACAGGATCTAACTCACTGTGCTTTGTTGTCAAATTGATGCACTGGGCAAAAGGTATCATGACTGTACTGTGCCCTTGCTGAGCTGATGGCCAGGCCCCGGCTTCAGCCTGATCTTCCTTCTTACACAATGTTTGTTATGTTGAACATTCCACAGGCATTTCCTTTTTTTAATTTATGACTCTGAAAATATATTTGCTTATTAGGGCTTGCTCTGGGCCTGGGAGCATATTTTTTATCGTGTGAGTTCTCTGGCTTGCTTGTTGCTCGTTTCATGGATGGAGTTCTCTTGCATCTGGCCCTCCTTTTGGACATTGGGGTTTCTCGCTTCTGATTGAACAGTCTATGGGATAGCTTCCAACTTGAAAAATGTGTGTGCTTCTGTAATCACTGTAAGCGCTGAATGGATGATACCTAGCTCTCTTGGTAGTAACTATTAGTAAGCTCTCCGCGGCTGACACTGTGTCAGACTTCATCTTTTCTCAATAATAGTGATCTGGGTTGCCTAGATTGCAGCCTGTGGTTTCATATGAATTAACTTAGCTCGGTTCACTTTGCATTACCTTGATTTATGTATGTTATGTGCTAAATGATTTCTGGGTTTCTGAATTTCAGCTTTGCCCTTGGGGCTCACTTGCACCCACTAGTAGATTCCAACTAGTCCTCTCTCAAGTACTAAAAAATTGTGAAATATAGTGAAATTGGGTGCAGGTTAAGTGCTATCTGGATTAAGTGAGACTATTTTGCTTTGAGCTGGATTAGAGGCAAAAGTGGGGGTGAAGGCCAGATTAGTGAAATGTGTTGCCACTTGGCCACTGTGATCATTTGGTGTCAGCATCACATATACTAAGTTTGACAAAAGTGAAATAAACCAGATCCCAAATGATGAAGTTGTGTTTTATCTGATATGTTGACTTAAGATATAGAAATTGATAATCATTTCAATTATGTAGATAACATAATTAGTAAATTCAAGTAAAACTAAAACAATGCCTCCATGATTGTATTTTTTAGCTTTCATTCCTTTCATAACACTGCGTAGGAAAGTACCCTCTTTTTGTCATGTTATCCCCAGTATTGGCCTGTTTGTCAATGTGTTTGACTGTGTCACTGAGATCCTGCTAACTAGGATTGCAGTGCTTATGCTCTCTCTCCTCTAAAGTTTGTCACTGCATACTGGTAGCCCAGTATTTCATCCAAAACTGGCCCACTGGACACCCCTTATATGTCGCTAGTATATGGTACCTAGGTAACCAGGGCATTGGGGCTCCAGGGGATCACTATGGGCTGCAGCAGTTCTTTTGCCACAATATTGAGCCCATGAAAAGGCTTCTACAGGACTTCCATGGCAGCATGTGTGAAATGGTGCATGCACCTTTCACTGCCATTTACACTGTGCCAGGTCACTTATAAGTCACCTATATGTCAGGCCTTCCAGCCCTGAAGGCTCGGTGCAGAGTACCTGTGTGTGAAAGCACCCCTGCACTAGCAGACGTGCCCCTATGTTGTCCAGGACCATTATCCTGGACTTTGTGAGTGCGGGGAAGTCATTTTAAGCATGCACTGTATTTAGGTCAATACATATGTCCAGCTTCACAATGATAACTCTGAATATGGTCATGAAGGTGTCTAACATCTTCGAATTAAACCCCAATGATGATTCTAGAATTGGTGTATGATTCAATGCACTCTGGGGGCTCCACAGTGGACCCCCAATGCTGCCATACCAGCCTTCTGAGGTTTTCCATGTGGCCCCAGCTGCTGCATCCTCACAGACAGGTTTCTGCCCTTCTGTTGCTCAAGCAGCTCGAGCTCAGGGAGGCAGAAACAAAGGATTTCCTTTGGGAGAGGGATGTTACACTCTTTCCCTTTGGAAATAGGTGATATAGGCATGGGAGGGGTAGCTTGCCAAAGCCTCTGGAAATGCTTTGAAGGGCACAGATGGTGCCCTCCTTGCATAATCCATTCTACACCAGTTCAGGGACCCCCAGTCCCTGCTCTGGCACAAAACTGGACAAAGGAAAGGGGAGTGACCACTCCCCTGTCCATCACCACCCCAGGGATAGTGCTCAGAGCTCATCCAGAGTGTCCCTGGGTCCATGGGTGTCCTTGGATTTGAAGTTGGCAGGGCACTCTAGGTTGCCAGTGCCAGTAGGTGACATCAAAGCTCAGCCCTGATAAGTGCTTACCTGTGTAGCTGACCAATACCCCTTTCAGGGATATTTAGGGTCTCTCTCTTGGGTGGGTCTTCAGAATCAGATTTCAAGACTCCAGCAGGAATCCTCTGCATCCTTTACTTCAGCTTCCTACCGAAGAAACAGCATCTGGACCATCCAGGAACTTTTTGCAACAAAGAAGCAAAGACAACTTCTCCAACATTGTATCTTCAGCTCTTGCCAGCAACTGCAACTGTTTACAGGTTATGCATCCTCTGAACACTACCTGTCTTCAGTCTGCGCCAGAAGAATGAAGGATTTCCCTTGAACTGAAGGAGTGACTTCCCTGCTTCAGCAGGCACCTCTCTGCAGTGACGACTGGTGGCATAGGTCCCTCTCCTGAGAAGTGTGTGGATCCAGCATCAAGGGTGGTGGACTGAAGTGGTCCTGATGGTCCTGACGTCCTACTGTCCAACTTTGGTGGAGGTAAGAGCTTGCATGTGCAGCTCTGGTCCCCAGCACTCCTTCCTGCGATGCACAGCTCCCTAAGTGGTTCTCCGGCGGCATGGGATCCCTTTGTGTATTGCTGCAAGGGCCTCCTTTTGCACCTTTTTTGTCCCCATGCTATGGGACTCCTGTGTATGTGCCCTGGTCTTCTGTGGGCTCTCTGAACTGCTGGGGGCCTCCTCTGACTCCCCTTCCTGGGTAGAGTTGACCTGGTCCTTCCTGGTCCCAGGCAGGGCCATTTTTCACTCACTGTGATCTTTGCATTTACCAAGGCTTGCTGCCAGACTCCAGTGACTCAAACCAAACTGCAATCATCCATCCGGCGTGGGACATCATCTGCACCAACCAGGAACGCACATCCGCCTTCTTGGGTGCAATACTGACTGTTTTTATCCAGTGGTGGTTGTTCTTTTGCACCTTCATCCGGGTTAGCCGGGGTTCCTGTTCTTCCTGAACTACTCTGTGCTTCTTAGACTTGGTCCCCTTCTTCCACAGGTCATCAGGTCCAGGAATCCACTGTTGGTGTCTTGCAGTCTCTTCTGGTTCTTGCATTTTCTTGTGTGTTATAGAAATGTTTCTGTGATTTACTCCTGCTTTCCTGGGCTCTGGGGTGGGTTATATTACTTACCTTTGGTGTTTTCTGCTACTCCCAGCACCCCTCTACACACTACACTAGCCTGGGTGGGAAACCGACATTCGCATTCCACTTTTTTAGTATATGGTTTGTGTTTCCCCAGGCCCATTTCTAATTATTGTGATTTTCACTATTTACACTGTTTTTTGAACTGTTTACTATCCTGTTTTTGGAAACTAGTGCATATATTGTGTATTTTACTTACCTCCTGAGTGAGTATAGTCTCTATGGTATTTTTGGTAAGTGTGTCACCAAAATAAAGTACCTTTATTTTTGTCCACTGAGTATTTTCTAAGTGTGTAAGTACTCTATGACTGTGGTGATATTGCATTAGCTTTGCACGTCTCCTAGTTAGGCCTTGGCGGCTCATCCACACTACCACTAGAGAGCCTGGCTTCTAGACACTGCCTACATTTCACTAATAAGGGATAACTGGACCTGGTATAAGTTGTAAGTAACTGTGGTACCCAGTACAAACCAGGCCAGCCTCCTACATTTTTCCTGCCAGGTCTAAATACCATCTGCACAAAGGTACGTGGCAATGGCTCTCTGAATTTGGGTATGTGCTGCATTGCTCAGCTGGGTCCCAGCACCCCATAAAGCTGATGATATGTTTGTATTACCCACTTAGAAATATTCTCCAATTCTTCATCAGTGAATAGGGAGGCCCTCTCATCTTGTTTCTTATCAATGTTGGGGATTTAATAAAGAAAGAGGCATCAGGTTGGAAGAGGAAGCTTTTGTAAAATAAATATTTAGAGTGATGAAAAACGGCTGACTTTCTCTTCATGTAAGTTCAATTTTTTTTGTGGGGTGGAGGCAGATGCATAGGGCAGAGACCCTGCATGTGGAAAGCAATCCTCTGTGTGCAGGAGTGAGAAGACCCCTGCATGTGGAGAAACGCAAATACGTTTAGAAGATCCTAAACATTTTCACTGACATTGTTTTTGTACATCATTTAAGTGTTAAAGTAAGTTTTGCAATAATTATGTTCTAAAGCATGAGTGTACTATGTGAGAGCTTGGACATAAGTGTTGTTAATGAAAAGTGAGTGTTATAGGAAAAGAAGTAGTTATTTATTTTTCGCTAGAATATAGCATGTTTGTTGATGACATTATGCGAATTAAACAGAGTTGTCTCAGGATGGTATATATGAAAGTGGTAGTCCACATTTGATCATTGACAAGAAACAGTCCAATCACATAAATGAGGCAACCAAACTAACAGCCCCCATGTTAACTAGTCAATCCCACATCAGTATACAATAATCTCTATGTTATATCTCTCCCACCTTCTGGCACCCACCTCCCCATAAACTCAGCACATCTGCATCACAGCTCAAAGAATACATTTGTGCACTCTATTACACGTCTGTAGAGTAGTGTAGTTGGACCTCTGTATGGTGCTAGAAGATTGGGGAAGATCATACTTTGCCTCACCTGCAACAAAGACATTTTCTTAAAAAGGGGGCTCATCATACCTACATACATCTAGCGTGTGTCAGAATAATGTGTGTGCATTGTGTTATGGTGATCAATGAGTATGTTTATGATTGTACACTGCTGATAAATATGTACTCCAAGTTTGAGATGTTGCTCCCTACTAATGAACCATGCACTGAAATCCCCACAACCAGGCAACCTACAAGAGGAGACTGATTGAAGGTGTAACTGTAGTGTATGCTTCCAAGAAAGGCAAATAAAAAAAAAATAGTGATAAATGGAATTCTTGAATTAATCTCAGCCACTTGCAATTGCTCAGGTCTCATCCCAATCCATCTGTTGTGACCCCCATGCCATATCAGTTTGGAATTGGCCACATGAAAATAAGTCTTGCCTCTGCTCCTCATGGTAACAGTCTGGATCACACTGCCAGGCCATATCCTCCCCGAACCATAAAACAAACAACCTATGACCATGTTCACCCTAGTTACGGATCTTCAGCCAGCTATATCTTAGTTTCATTGGCACAGTGAGGTGGGACCCACATCTGGGCACCAAGCGATAAAACAACAAGTTGATGAATGGAATGCTTGAATTAATCTCAGCCACTGGTAATTGCTAGGGCTGCATCACAATCCATCTTTTTTTGCCCATCATGCCATCTCAATTTAGGCCTGGCCATTTGCAAATCAGTCTTGACCCTGCTCCTCATTGGAAAAATGCAGCCTGGCCTGCCATGCCAGGTCCTCCCTGTGAGAGGACAGTTCTGACTATCTGGTCTGCCCTTATTTTTTACTTTCACCATGTTTTTTGACCTGCTACTGTGAGGGAGCCTCATAGTTTGGGACTCACCCACAATAACCTCATGGTAAAAAGGACTGCACATGTTTACTGCCGGTGCCACCTTATTAAGCAAAGGTTGCTATGATGCAACAAGGATAGGAGGTCCAGAGCTGGTTCCTGGCATGCACAACCTAAAAACTGCACTTAGGCAGCTCGGTGCAGAAGGGACCATGCAGAGTGGGTGGTGACCTGGAGTAGGCCTTATGAGAAAGTTGTACACATGTGAGGGATAGTCAGTGTGCTTTACTGTTTTAACTGTTGTTACACATCATTACATGCCAACGGAAAAGGCTTGCCTAGGGTGAAACTCCAGTTCCCTAGTGTTCACAGACTCCAGAGCCACCCCAATGCATGCTGTAACCTGTATGAAAAGAATAATGCTGTAGGTTACAAACGCATAGTTGTGCAGCTTATGGGTAATCCAGGAATTTCATCTTTCTCTGACTCTGCTCAGCATTAGGGCCAAATACTGCTCTGCCCAGCTTCCTAAGCACGGCTTTGAATCAATCAGCCAGCAACCAGGCCTGCTTCTCTGCAGGACACTGGGACTGAAGATGGGCATCATGGACAACTGGAAGGAAGAACCCCCTGAATGCCCACTGGGGCAAGGCAAGGGCTTTGCCCCTGAAGGACTCCAGACCAAGTAGGGCACAATGCAAGGCCAGGTGAGCTGGGCCCCTTTCATCCCCTGATGACCAGTTGGGGGGACAGACTGGGCCAGGGTGCAAGGAGAGCACCCTGCCCAGAAGAAAAGAAGGTACCCAGAAGGAAGGCTGGCACAGAGAGTCAGTGGGACTGGCTCCCTACCAATTTGGGAATTTGCTAAGCCAGGAGGTCTGAAGAAATTGCTCCTCGTGGCAAGGGCTCACCACCAGGAGAGAAAATACACCAAGATCATCTAAATCAGCCCATGGAGGCCTGAAATATCCCTGGGGGAAGGTGGGTGACCTTTAGCAGCAAAGTGTGTGGAGCTCCACCGCCGATGGCAATCCTGCTCCTGGGTTGGACCAGGGCCCTGGGGCTGTTTCTGAAGAAGAGTGGAGCCGGGGAGTGCTGTTGCATCTCCCCCGCAAAAAAGATGAGGTCACAAGGGAGTGCTGTTGTGCTCCCTTGAAGGTGATGGGCCCCGGGCTGCATCCCAGGGGCTCACCAGGAAGTAAAGCTGGGGGCGCCATCAAGCTCACCAGAAAGATTGCTCAAGGGTCTCCAGACCCCATCCCCGGGCCCTGCAGAGAAGATAAGCTGGAGGATGCCGTCACGTGCCCTGTGAAAATTACCGCTGGCTGTGGGTGGGGTCAGTGGCCAAAGCAGAAACCGGGGAGTGCCATCACGCTACCCGTGAAGAATGCTGAGGGGCCCCAGACCCTGTCCTGGGACCCTGCCAGAAAGAGAAGTCGGGGAGCACCGTCGTTCTCCCTGTGAAGATGGCAGAGGGGCTCCATACCCCATTCCAGGGCCCCGCAAAGAAAAGGAAGTCGGGGAGCACTGTTGCGCTCCTTGTGAAAGCAGTGGAAGGGGCCCAGGACCCCAACCCTGGGCCTAAAGGGTTCTAAGAAGATGAGGTAGTGCCACTGCATTCCCCCTGAGGCCTGCCCAGCTGCAGCTCCAATCACATCTATTCACTGGAGCAGGCAGACTCCCACTGAAGGTCCGGCTCCCGTGGCAGCACAGGGAGGTGCTGGCCATGCGGGGAGCTGGTGGGAGTGGCCTGGGCTAGGTTCCTTGTGTCACTCCTCAACCAGGGACGTACCTAGTCAAGGGGATGTCCGGGTGGGACCAGACTCCCCCAAGACAGCAACTCTGGCAGCCGCACAGCTCTCCCAGCACAGCAGGAGAGCTGCTCATAAAATATGCATGCTCCAGCAAGGAGCACCCCATAATGCCCTGCAGGGCCTGGACCATATTTTAGAGTGAAAGCTCCTTGTTTTGGGCTTCTGGTGGCCCAATGAAGATCGGGTCACCACCAAGGTGTCACCAATGGATGGGGGGACTACAGGAGTAGCCCAATGTTCCTACCCTAGGTGGGATTTAAACTTGTTAACCCCCCCCCCCCCCCCCCCAAGGGCTCTAATGTGTTTAACCGAAGTTCTACTCTGAACTTTTGTTCTGGAGTGATGGAACTGTACCCTCTAGCTCTAAAGATCATGACTGAAGTTTTCATGGCCTGAATGATACTGATAACAGGATGATTATAATAGTAAACACCATCTAGGGATGAAAAGCTGTAATTTTGTTTTTACAATAATGAAGCCCCTTAGAGACTATAGCTAAAATGATAGCATGGTATGCTGAATGTGTTTTGAAATGTACAGACACTCTCTAGGGGTGAAATATGGTTTTACATCATGAATACCCACCAAGTGATGCCCGTTAGGGAATGCAACAACAGTGCAATATTTCTATGTTGAATAATTCAAAGTGGATTATGATGAACTTTAAATGCATAGATCATGTTGAGAGCAATCCTAGAAACGCCAACCACTCCAGCCTGCTTAGACATGTTCCTTGTTGATGCTTATTTGAGTAATGAGTCTGACAGCCAGCAGTGATCAAAGGAAATGTCTTTTATTGCCAGTATCAGGTGCACTCACTCCCAGGTTACAGTCAAATATTGCATTAGACTGCAAGCAAATGTTCTGCCATGTAGGTTATTGGTATATATTGCCCCTTGGAAGAGAGACGAATGATTACGCAATGTCCTCCAAAAGTAATTCCATCAACTTGTGTATATTTGTAAATTGTTGTGTAGTATTGAGTAGTGTGTGTGTGTGTAATAAATTCACGTTTACTTTATAAAAAAAAAACGCACACACCGGACAATCATTTATTGAGTGTTATTTTTGTGTGCTGGTCAATACTGATTACTAACCCACGCCACCACCCTTGAGTAAGCCTTAGGCTGCTCTGCAATGCTACCCTGATGAGGGTGAAATGCTACAATGGGGTGTTTAGTTCCCAGTGGGGGTCGAGTGCAGACCCACTACTTGCGCAGGCCACACAACTAATGACCCGGCCTCCAACACTCCCTGAACCAGAACACAAGCAACCTAGGACTCATTAGGACTCATTAGTTAGGGCTCTCATTGTGCCTAGCTGAAGAACCCTAATTAGCACACACACATGTGAAGCAGCTCCTTTGCATTGTAGAAAGCTTGCAAGCAGATGGATTGCCAGCAGAGAATTTTGCCAGCAATAAATGCTGTGTGTCGAGGTGATTGAAGTGCCAGGTAGAGAACGTAAATGACAAGGAAATTGGAAAAAGGCATAACATTCTTTCCATTGACTATAGCTTGGAGATGTACTGGTGTCCTCAGATGTTATCAACAACTGATGCAAACATTCAGACTAATTTTCCTGTGACATATTACTGTTGTCAGAGGTTACCCTCTAGAAAAATCCAATGGCCATGAAATGGAGTGCAGTGAGTATTTTGGCATATGCAGAGATAGACTGCGAGTGGGCTGTAGGCGAATCAAGATACTGCTCCCAGTCTGCAAACTTGCCAAGGACCTCTTCAGGAGAGAAGCTGTATCCGGCAATGACTTCTTCCCTAGGCACTCCAAAGATATCGGCCCTTTTCTGTAAACACTTTTCTCTATTTCTCAAGTATTTATTCCTCAAAATAAGGGATAAAGCAACAAATACTTTCACTGACATAGAAAATACCCTTTTAATATCATTATGCAAGATTTCGTTCAAAGTTTACTACACTTTTGGATCTTAAAAGAAATAAGTGCTTGAATGTTTATTTTCCCATAGTTACCAATATATTCTTATAGTAATGTGTTGAGTCCATTATTTTCTATAGATGTGTGTTACAGTATCAGTGTCTGGAGATATGTAGCATTGCACTAACATGATTGCTCAGCTGGAATACATTTACTAATGGTTTGGGTCTTTTTGAGCTGTAGTATAGCTTTGTCCATCCCTAAACACCTCCTTTACTCTTCCTAATACCCCTTTCTCCCTCCCTAAACCCATCTCAGTAAGTTGTATGTATTCCCCATTTCCCAGCCATTTATCCTGTCCCTCCCACCTTTAATACTAAAATGTATGCATACGTTTGTGGAAATCTCCACAATTTTGGTAAGAGGTCCACATAGTAAAAGAAAGGAAAGCGGAGACCCCTGAATGCAAATTAGTGACTAGCATTTTGTAGCACATGAGTAGTACTAATAAATGGACTACAAAGGGCAGCTTGTGTATAGGCCCTACGGATTTAAGGGCAGGTGAGGTTATTCCATATGGTAGTCTTGAATAGATGACAACATTTTGATGTAATGCAAGTGTTCTGCATTAACGCAAAATAAATATTTTTTTATGAGTAGAATCGACATCAGTGTCCACAGGAGCTGAACAAGTGAAGTCCAGCTGAGACTACAAAGCCTTGCTGGCAACTTACATTTGTATATAACAACAACTCTAAGAGCCTAGCATCACATTTCACGCATTTGCTGTTGAGTATTCTATTCTGGCATAAACCTACAGAGGGGGAATGAACCACAGTCAACCGTTCCCTTCCTGTTCCTATTGTGTTGGCAAAAAACACATGTGACTTATTAGTTCAGAATTCTTTGGTCATGTTTCACTATTCAACGTGTTTTCACTTTCTCTTAACTCTAGCAGTTCCATGTGTATTCCACCCAGTATACTTGCCAAACTAAACGCACAAACATTTAAGTTATTTTAATAATCACAAAGACGGTCAAAGTGAACTGAGTTATCTAACCTCAGGAACGATCGTTAATGTATAGTTATTTTTAAGATGTATTGTAAACTGCACTGTTCTTGTTAGAGTATTGATGAGTTTATGTTATTAAAAAATGATCAATGTAATCAACTTCTAGGACCTGTAGAGGGAGGGCCGTAATAAGGAGGTTCATGAAAAGCAGCTGCTACCCAAGACTTGGTCGTGATTCCCTTGTCAGTGTCCTTGCCATCCCTGGTCTCGGGAACAGATAGAAATCGGAGTTCTAAGAGACCAGACTTCTTGCCATTTCCTTTGTTCACAAAACACAAATGAGCGCCAAATTGGGACCAAAGGCCAAATATATAATGCCAACGGACGTCAAAAGAAGGTCCGAAATAATGTTACTATAAAGTGAAAGAAATGAAAAAAACGCTTAAGAAAAATGTATTCTTCCGAACATCCTTGAAGTGATAACAAACAAGAACGGCCCTCATGTGGGAGAAGTCCGTGTTTACTAGGGTCAACAACTGCTCCAGCTATGTTTACAAGAGGTTCTGTAAAGGCGAGAAGGCCAAACTGTTCAGCTCGATATAACCTTCTGTTGTTAACTAATTCGTTGACTGCCTCTCCTCTTTTTCCATTTTTCGGAAATTCCTCAGAAGGGACTTTCCGCAGCAAATAATTGTACACAAAGAACAGACTTTGACAAACTTCTCTGAGAAGTCTAAGTAAAAGTGCATCTACATCGACTGTATGAGTGAGTAGTAAATTCAAGAATAACTCAATAGGTGGATTATTGCTTTTATAGATTAGGAAATTGAGTGCCAGATAGATTAATGAGTGAGTCAATAGTTGTACAGACAAACTACTGAGTGAGTGCATGGAGGAGTGAGCACATAGACAGATGTGTAAATGGATGAGTACGTGCTAAAATGGGTGAACACGTTGTCTGTGGATCTTTGAACTTTCGAGTGAGCTGATGAGGTAGTGCATGAATGGCTGAATTACTGAGTAGGACCATTTTAAATAGATAAGTATGTTATGGATAAGTGCATGCATGAATTAATTGAATTGATGAGCAAGTGCATTTTAAGGTTCGCTTACTTGTGTCTGCCGCAGGATGCTTTACACTTTCACTGTGGCTTACATTTACATATAATACAACTGAAATGCACACTATACGTAAGACGTTGTTTCCATAGAAATTGATCAGGCAGAAAGGGATATGGCACAGGGAGAGGAGCAGGTGGCGAGCCGCGAGGAGTGGATAAATATAGAAACAGTGATGTGGTACAGGAGGAGTCGGCAGGCACAACTCAAAATAGACGGGCACATATAGAGATACGGGTGCTTTTTCAGGGCAGATACTGTGGGACACATCAAAGGAATTCTGAAAAAAGGAAAGGGTTAGGAGTCTGTCAGGTGAAACAAACAAAAAACAATGCATACATGGTGAAGCATTGTTCTAACTAACAGTACAAACGCGCACTAGGGTAAGTCTAGTGTTAGAAACTATCCATATGTGATTACCTTTTTAAGCCTACAATATCACAAGAGACAGGATACACCTTCTGTATGTCGATTCATCTGACTGCTGCACCAATAAAATAGTCATATGCCAGCACAAACCAACAAGAATTTGCAAAGCCGAAAGGTATAGAAGACTTGCCAAACTGGTGGAATTTTTTTTTTTTTGCAAGCATGTAGCAAATTTCAAAAGAAAAAAAAACATTCTGTCATGCAAATGTTGCCACCATCTGCTTGTAATGATAACTTCAAATCGCAAAACATTCACTGATATGACCATACTACTAGTGACATTCCTAAATTACGTTTTTCAGTTGTGCCATGGATTATGTTACCATTATTTGCAAAGGAGACAAAATAAGGACCTAAACAAGCATTACACACAGCTAAAATGCTGCATGCTACAAACAGCAACTTTAACAAGCTTTGACAAAGCCAATAGGTATAGAGATGGCTGCCAGCATTTTGGCTTTGGCAGTTCTTGCTTTGTTCTGTCACATATTATTATAACCTTATTGTTGGGCAAGCAGCCAGGCCATCAACCCCCTCCAAAAAAATTAAAAATTCCAAAGCCATCAATTTTTTGGTTTAAAAAAAGCACAAATTACCATTGCAGCCCCTGACTCCGAAGAGGACTACTTTCTGTGTGGATGTGCCCCTTGTGATGTGCCTTAATCAGGGCAAAACCGGCCCTGAGTTGCTTTTGTTATGTTTCAGAGAGGACTTGACCTGGCAGTTTGGGCTGGCCTGTTCCCACTAAAGCAGGGTCAATACTGATTTGCATATCACTATGTCCAAACTGAGGTGGCTGCCAAATAACTATGGACTGGGATAACTCAAGGTGAAATCAGGCATTTCCTGAAGTGTGCTAACTCACTGCCCAAGATGCATGCTACAGTGGCTGAAACAAATGTGAATGACACAATAGCAGCCTATTTGATAAAGTCTGGCTGAAATCCCTTATAAATAACTGTGTTATACCCATAACTATGTAAAAATCAAATGGTCTTGGCTAACACCTGACCTAAAAAAAGCCAACTGGTTTGCCATTGGATGCCAGGCTCTTGCCTTTGGTAATGTTTCTTTGTAATATATTGGTAAACCTTTTTTACAAACAAGCAGACAGACAGAGACTCCCACAGACAGACAGATAGGCTTGCACAGACAAACAGAGAGGCTTTTACATACGGACAGACAGGGATGGTTTGCACAGCCAGGCAGAGAGACTTAGACAACAGACAGAGGATTGCACAGAGTGACAGATGGACAAGAGGCTTCCACAGACAGAAAGGGATACTTGCACGGACAGACAGATTTGCACAGACAGAGAGGCAGAGAGGCTTCAACAGACAGGCAGAGGGTTAGACAAACAGTCAAAGATTTGCACAGAAAGACATTGAGGTTTTCATTGTTGGACATGACATTCTTAGTGTGGTCCCCCTCACAATATTTTCACACATTACCATTGCCAAACAGTGACATTGGCTCTCATTATGACATTGGTGGTAAGTCCCACTTACGGCCATGCTTACCGCTGCCAACATACCGCCGGCGCGGTGAATTACCGCCACCCGTATTATGACACACACATAGCATTCCGTCACTGTACAGACACACACACATGTCCGCCAGCCCTAAGGTCAGTGATAAACTGGTGGTTCCAAAACCCACAACCTGATGCCAACAGAACTATGCTCACAGCATTATGACCCACAAATCACTGCGGTAAACCATTGGCGGTACATACCGCTGCGCTCAAAATACACACACTCAAACAAAACAACACTACATTGGACAATCTGAATAACACACACCTAACACCCATACACACACCACACCCACACCACTATAAAACACACACCCACACTACACACAACCCTTTACCACTAAAAAAAAAGTGACAACACAGAGAGAGACACCAAGAGCACCCACAGAACCAGAGACACATAACACCATCACCCATACACCATCCACGCACCTTATAGCACACACCCCAACACATCACCCCACACACTCACACACCACACACACTACACCCATGGCACCACAAAGACACCCCATGTTCTCTGAGGAGGAGCTAAGGGTCATGGTGGAGGAAACCTTCAGGGTAGAGCCATAGCTTTTGGGATCACAGGTGCAGCAGACATCCATTGCAAGGAAGATAGATCTGTGGCAGAGAAACATGGACAGGGTCAATGCCGTGGGACAGCACCCCAGAATAAGGGATGACATCAGGAAGAGGTGGAAGGACCTGCGATCCAGGAAGAAGCCAGAGAACATTGCCAAGACCCCTAGCCGGGAAATAAAACTCTCCTGAATGTCACCTTTGTGTCCCACTTTGTCACCCTGTCCACCTTGAACTGTCATTACTTCACTTCCCATGCCCCCTTGGACAATGCACCCGTGAAACAAATAGACTGGACCCCACCCTGGACTTTCCTCCATCAGCAACCCAGCCCATTGCACATCCCCCTCCACTTATTGGAACCTAAATAAACACCCTCAGTAAAACTACAAGTATGGAGTCTGTCAATTGATTGAAGTATGTATTTGTGTAACAAACTGTAAACATTGCAATTCAACTGTACAGTAATGTGTACATAGGTATGACCTGTAGTTGGCTGCAGTCAACACACCAGGAGCCAGAGTGGGGCACAGATATCTGAAAATAGAGATGCCAAAGGGTGAAGTAAGTGGCCATAGTAGTGTGAAAAATAGCCTGCCATGTACAATGTCCAACACAAAACTGTCAATGGAAGGTGAAGTTACAGTGTCCTACCTGTGTGTCACTGGAAGTACTGTTGAATGATTGCTGTTCTGTTGTCCTCATCCTCATCCTCTGCCTCCTCTTCTTCTGTGTCCAAAGGGTCCACTGCTGCCACATTCCCATCTCCAACTTCATCCTCCTGCAGAAAAGGGACCTGGTGTCTCAAGGCAATGTAATGCAACATACAGCTTGCCACAATGATCTGGCAGACCTTCTTGGGTGAGTAGCACTGGGACCACCAGTTAGATGGAGGCACCGAAACCTGGACTTCAGTAGGCTGAATGTCCTCTCGATTATTCTTCTTGTTCACCCATGTGCCTCATTGTAACATTCCTCTGCCCTTGTCCTGGGATTCCTCACAGGTTTCAGTAGCCATGAGAGGTTGGGGTAACCAGTGTCACCTGCAAATATCGAAACATACCTGTTAGCCACACACTAACCCTTAGGGCCCACAACATACCAATACCCAAACATATACTGGGTGGGAACCATAGCTTACCTATTAGCCACACTCTGTGCCTCTGTAGTTGGTCCATCACATTTGGGATGCTGCTATTCCTCCGAATAAAGGCATCATGCACAGACCCAGGATACTTTGCATTGACGTGAGAGATGTACTGGTCCGCCAGGCACACTTTCTGCACATTCATAGAGTGAAAGCTCTTTCGATTTATGAACACCTGTTGGGGGGGGTGGGGTGGTTCGGACAAAGGCATTATGTGTACTATCAATAGTCCCAATAATGTTGGGGATATCTCCCATTGCATAGAAGTCAGCTTTCACAGTGGCCAAATCCTCAACCTGCGGGAAAACAATGTAGCTGCGCATGTGTTTGATCAGGGCAGACAACACTCTTGTCAGCACTATTGAGAACATTGGCTGTGACATTCCTGCTCCCAAACCCACTGTCACTTGGAAAAAAACAATTGCCAAGAAATGAAGCACAGCTAGGACTTGCACAAGAGGGGGGATCCCAGTGGGGTGACGGATAGCAGATATCAGGTCTGGCTCCAATTGGGCATACAGCTCCATGATTGTGGCCCTGTCAAGTCTGTAGGTGAGGATAATGTGCCTGTCCTCCATTGTTGCCAATTCCACCAGGGGTCTTTAGATGGGAGATGTCTCCATCTCCTATTCATCTGGAGTGGTTGTAACCTAGGGGGCAAAACGGGGAGCGGCTGGTCAGTATTCAAAATTTCCAAACTGTACACTGCATTGCATGTTGTGACTGAAACAGTATGTAGTTGGATAGGCACAAATGGTGCCTATGTGTACTGAGACGCAGTTAAGTGCCATGGTTTGCCCCCCCCCACCCCCCGAAATGGTGTCTGCCTGTCCTGAATGGAGGGACATGTGGAAATGAAGTAATTCCGCTGACGTTGTGTGCCATTACGGAAGGTGGTCGAATAGTGCTGTGCAACTCCTCATTGGTTCTCATTGGGCCCTATGGGTTACAGTGGCCAATGGAGATGTACTCCGACGGTGACGCTGTGCACCGCTGTGGACGTGACCGCCATTTTCTATCTGTTCTCTCACTTGCTACTTGACCTTCAACAGGAGAGGACCTACACTGCATGTGCTGCTGTGACCTGTGTCTGGAATCGACCATGGCTAGAGTCACGGGGAAAGGGCCCCTACCTTCACCGCTGTGGAGTTGGAGAGACTGGTGGATGGGGTCCTCATGCAAGGGGGAGTGTTCTGCATGTATGGTGGCCAATGTCTGTGCGCAAGGGGTTGTAAGGGATATGGTGGACCATGAGTGGAACAGGCCGGATGGTATGGCTGATACATTTTTCTTTATTTTTTGTCTGCAGCTCAGCACCCATCAGAAAAAGGGTATATGGCGTGCCATCGGCAAGGACATGAGGACCCTGGGGGTCTATGGCAGGCGGAGCACTCACTGTTGCAAATGGTGGGAGGACCTGAGATGCTGAGCAAGGAAGACAGCTGAGGCCCAGCTGGGGATGGCCTCCCAACGAGGAAGGGGTGCCGTCGAACCCTGACCCCCCTGATGTTCCATATACTGTCTGTGGCCTATCCAGAGCTGCATGGGCGCTTGAGGGCATCACAGCAGCCACAAGTGGGTGAGAACAGTTTCCTATTACACTACTTGCACGTGGTGTGGGTGGTCTCCAGGGGGGGGGGCTGTGGGTGCCCCTAGGTCAGGCCAGACATTGCAGGATAGGTCCCATGTTGGGCAAGGGCTGATTGACCCCACCTTCTACAAAGCTAGTAGGTGTCCACTACTGGGCAGGGGTCTGTGGGTGTGAAGTATGCTGCTATTGGCGTGAGGTATTCCTGTCCTTGGGCTGGTGACTAGCATTGTGACTGGTAGTGCATTGCATAGTGCGTAGGCCTGTTCCCTTTGTGAGGGTGCTGTGTATGCCAAAGGTGGTGTTGGTGCAGCTATTGACCAAGTGTATCCTTTGTCTCCCCCCCTTTTTGTTTTGTCACCCTTTCCTTCTGTGCATTAGCATCATCTGGTGGAGGAGCAGAGGCACTGGCGATGGAGGGAGCTGCATCCCACATGGGCCAGGAGGCTGAATGCACTGAGGGTGAGGGCACCAGTGGGACGGAGGGAGAGGGGAGCACCACAGTGGAGACAGGAGGGGACAGTTCTGAGAGTGATTCCTCCTCCGATGGAAGCTAACTGGTGGTGGCAGGCACCTCTGTGGCCACCCCAACTACAGGTACAGCTGCCACCCCCTGTACCAGCACCGCCTTCCAGCAGCACCTTAGCATGTTTCCTGTGCCCGCTCACCCGGGAGGGTGGGCATCTCCTTCGCACCAGTCTCCTCAGGCCCTGCCCCAGTTAGCCCTGCTGCCCTGAGTGAGGAGGCTATTGACCTCCTGCAATCCATCTCTGTTGGGCAGTCAACCATAGTGAATGCCATCCAGGGGCAGGCAGCCCATTTGCAACAAACAAATGCATTCCTGGAGAGCATTCACAGTGGATTGGCGCCCCAACAGAGATCAATCCAGGCTCTGGCCTCCTCACTGATGGCAGCCATTGTCCCTGTTTCTAGCCTCCCCCCTCCAACTTCCTCTACTGAGTCCCATTCCCCTCAGCCCCAACCTATCCCAAGCACACAGGCAGATGAGCAGGCACCCAGGACAACAGGCAAGAGTGGCTCAGGCAAACACAAGCACCACACTTCATCCCACAGGCACTCACACAAACACCATCCAGATGCAGACATACCAACATCCACTGCCTCCACTGTGTCCCTCTTCTCCTCGTCATCCACCACCCTCCCAGTAGCATCTCCACCCTCACCTGCATGCACTACATCCTCATCCACTACCTCCATCACCAGCACGCCTATCACTACACACCCCTCACTGGCAGTCACCACCCCCACATCCATGCACACGTCCCCTGTGTCCTCTCCCACTGTGTCTGTGCCCCCTCCTCCCAAAGTACCATGCCACATCATTTTCAACCCAGCAATGTGCAAAGTCTTAACCCAGCTGCAATAGGAGCAGTTCAGTCCAAACCGCCAGGCCAAGGTCCACCCTGAAACAAAACACAAGCAACTTAGAAATGATATCATCTTAATTAGGGCTCATCAGCCAAGTATAGCTTGGTTTTAGTGACACAGTGTGCACGGGACCCATGCCTGGGCACCCCACTTATGGCGACCGACTAACATATACAATACATGATGGATGGAATGCTTTAATTCATTTCACACATTGCAGTCCATCGTTATTCATATCATGCTATCTCATTTTGGAACCAGCCACATGCAAATCAGGCTTGACCCTGTTCTAACAGGCACAGTGCAGCCCAGACTGCCAGGCCAGGTCTTCTCCGAACCAGAACACAAGCCGCCTAGGACCGGTTCACCCTAGTTAGCGCTCATTAGCCAGGTATAGCTGTGCTCCGATGACACTGTGCGCATGGGAGTCACATCTGATCATACCTGTCGAACTTAGGGCAACACACTAAAGTATACAAAGAGTCACGGATGGAATTTTGGGCCCAGAATGTTACCAAACAAGCATGGTCAAGGCTGATCTACATATGGCTGGGGTGCATTGTGTGCAAAATGTTGATGAACTGGAGGCGGCCCAAGTAATTACCAGTCGCTTAGATGAATTCAAGCATTACACCCAACAATGTTTTTGTATGCAAAAATAAAATGAGCAGTTATGTTGAAATGTTGCATCAACTATACAAGGCAGTGAGTACCATAACAGAAAAATCTCTAACTACGTTGTGTTCATAAAAGACCAAGGAGGAGTTATTGACATATTACATGAAGACCATAAGGAAGTCAGAAGTCAGGAACTAACCAGTTACAAAAGAAAACAAACAATTAAAATTGCCATTCAAATAAATTCTAAATAATTTTACAGATTGCATAATAAATAATTACAAATAAGAGTGGACAACTATATAACATATATACATTATAATGATAATCAATTCTCTTGGCGGCTTTTTAAAGGTTCAATGACAAGACAGCAGTTCCCAAATCGAGATCAAAAAGAATGTGCGTCTGAGAAGTTGGTGACAGAGGTGGGAAATATGCCATACTTGGAAATGTGTTCTGAAAAGAAGGCATTTATGTTATGTTTTGGATGCGGAATAAAATAATTTTCTCAGGAGAGAACTGCAAATCATATTAGCACCACCCGATAATGACTTTCTAATGTGCAGTTCCTCCATCACAATGTTAAATGATTCAATGCTCACGATCTCATATATTGAATTCTATATTTTCTTCAAGCTTCGGTTTCTGTGTCCCAAGTCTCCCAACCATATCCGTCACCTCATCTCATCTATCATTTATTCATGCCTTGATTAAGTTTGCGTTTGCTCAGATGTCTTCTATGTATGTTCTCAAATAAAAACCCAACCAAAGCTTACACTAGCTCTTTGGCATCCTTCTTTTTGAAAGGCCAAAACACAGAGGAAATGTTCAAAATCACTGAACCTTTATCATTATGTTCTACTCTCTGTCTTTGATAGTTCGTTTTAATATGCTATGGAACTATGGGCTAGATGTATGTTCAGACAGGTAAAAAACTGTGCAAGTTTTACAATGACTTTTTGTGACCTGCACTTTTGTGAATGTTACTACTTTCTTTGAGGTGTCAAGAATTTTTCAATTGTTTGCAACCACAAATGTGATCGGAAACCATTGATGCATCTCTTTGCAAATCACAAATAGGATGGAATTCCCCTGTCACACCAGCTCCTACGTGCGATTCGAAATGAGTCGCAAAGCCTCTTAGCCACTGGCCCTTTTAAGCAGTAAAATAAAAATAAAGGAAAGTGTTCCTGAGCGCACGAAGGAAAGCAAGACGCTGGGTCCTCGAAAAATATTTTTCAACAGCATTAACAAAGCCAATATGTCGGCATACACATGTTAAAGGTGAGGACTATTGGCTTTGCGGATGCTTATTCTATATGCTGTTTAATTTATGGATGTAGACTTACACTGATTTACGTGCTCTAGAAAAGAAGCTAGATAAATCATATGAAATTTAAATAACTAAAATAAATGTCCATGCAATAATCCTAGGCAGCCAACATCATAACATAATAAGCTTTCCTTATCGCACATTTTTGTAACGACTTCTTAAAATTCAGACATATTATGTATTGTCTTCAGTGGGGCAGAACCGAGAAGTGTGACGCAATAACTTCTCCAAAGAACAAGCAAAGTACAAATGAGGAATTCAATGTTCATGAATTTCAGTATTCCAACCTCTCAGCTATTTAAAACCGTCTTACACACTGCTGTTCTTTAAAACATGTTTAAATGTCTGGTAAACAAAACGTTATTTCTTTAAACAAAATGCAGAAATCGAAAAGTGCTGGCTGCAAGCAGATGCAGAACGTACAAAAGGCCCGAAGGTCATTGTGTTAAAGAGTGGTTACAACAGGATGAGAAGCTTTACTCTTTCAAACCACGCTGCTCTTTTGACAGATGCTTTGAAGAGTTCAAGATAATTAGAGCAACGTTCATTTGCTCATATATATCGTTATCTTTTCATGTGCTGCTCGTTTATATTTTAATGATGTTTGGCAAACGAGCTTATTTTGTTATCTGCAAGTACACACACAGACACATGAAACATGTTTGTGAAACGGCTTAATATGTGAGTGCGCACGCACGAGAATATAAACGGAACCATGTGTGTTAGGGTTTTGCTTTTGGCTAATGCTAGTGAAAGCAAGCGCACTGACGGAACTGGCCAGCTATTGCGTTACAAGGAGCAGTGTCAGTGACTTCACTCTCCATAGGCCTCAGCTCTCCAGGCCTGGCGAGGCAGATTAATCGGCATTCGTGCCATGTCTTTGGCTACGGTGTTTTGCTGTGCATGGTTTACAGTGCAATGAACTGCAGCGATTTAGAATGTTGTACACATTGTTAATAGCTGTGTGAAAAATAGTCGAATCCAGAAGATAAGACAAACTCTGCCAAGGGACTTGTTTACAGTCCAAGCCCAAATGAAAATCTCACTTGAGGTTAGTGTTCTTAAGTTGGGCTACATTTTTGTAGGATGGTTCGTTATCAGTTCCCATGCACATAAAACAGACGTTTAGCCTCTGGGGACTGAACATTTCTTGGAACAAAACAGGCGTGGAAATGATGAAGCATTTTTCAGTACTTTCTGCGTCTTCCATGCTCCCTCTTTTTGGACTTTCTCCTTCTTAGTCCTCTGCCATCTCTGACTAATATTTCCCTCTTACATCTGCTTTATCTGTTTCTCGGTGACCAAATGAGGAAATTGAAAATCTCAGTGATTCGAAACAATCTCATTTATAGTGACCCCACGTGTTGATGTTTTTGGAGTTCTATGTCACATAGGTATATCTAAATAGTGTATTCTGCCTATACTTTGACATCTACAAGGCATCCTGGTTAAAGATTACACTGGATCGCAAATATTCAAAAATGTGTGGGGCTGGTAGAGTTCCATTGGTACCAGCCTACCATTGGTCCAAGTACTGCAGTTATCTGTATGAAAATTGTAAGGGAATATTTTTTTAAGTAGGCAGTCTTGACATTTCCAGGCCATTCTTTGGAAATCAATGCACTGAGATCCATGCAAACAACACCACACTGAATTCTCCTGCGTTTCATAATTTCCCAGAGTTCACTGGTTGCCAGACAATACACTGGAGGTATCGTTCATATGCAGTTCACATTAATTTCACACAGATGAAAATGTGGTCCTATCAAGTACAATTCAAGGGACTAACCCATACGTATTACTGTTTCTATCACTAGAACTGTGGGAATACTTAATGGGATGTTTTTTCCATTGGCAGTAAATTTTGGTGTTCATCACTAGGTAGATGTGATGAATGAAGGATTTTCATAATTGTTTGTCCTTTGCAGGATGTAGCAAAGTGCAGTATTATGTGGTATGACTGGGGAATATCAACATGTAATACTAGCACGTTACCCAGAAGTGGACCTCAGGTTCACACTAGTATACAGCTCAGTCTTGGTAGGTTGGCAAAAAGCAGTCAGGCTACTTAGAGGTACACATGTAAAGCATTTCACAACTACCAGGTGGATGACAAGTAAATGACATAACTCAAAAGAAATCCAACACCAATTTAGAAAAACAAAGCAGAATTTAATCTCAATTTAGACACCAAAACAAACTTTGTATGGTACATACAACCGGAGTTGCGAATTTTTAAAGCGTTGAAATTGAACATATTTAACGGTCAAACAACTACCATTTAAGTCAGAGGGGAAAATCCACTTGGAGTTAAGGTCTTACGGGTCCCTAGACCAAGCCAGTTTCTAGTTACCTTGCCCAGGGAGTCCAGGTGAAGAGGTGCTCTAGCTGTCCATGGTGCTGATGGGATCCACAGGTGCTGTCTATCTTGCAGCACTTGACAAAAGCACACTTCGGATGGACTTACCTTCTACCCTCAGAAAATAGAGGTTCTCTGGGGCCCCAGGACCTGGATTCCACATCTGTAACATCGCCACCACAGCCGGCAGCTCCGGCTGCAGAGGTGGCCTTACAGCTATCAATCACAGCACTGGTGGAGTCAAAGATGCTTTGCTGCTCCTCTCGAAGTTGCCTCCTTCAGGATGCAGGTTATCAGGAGTTGGGTCGTTGCTGACTTTGGTCACTATGCTGGGAATTGCTCTGGAGTCAGTGATATCTGAGAAGCCGTCGGTTACTGAGCTGGTGACAGACAAGCCTTGGCAGCAGCAAAATAAGTGTATGGTTACTTTGTTGGCTTGAGGTCATCCAAAAGGGGGTAGCTGCTCAAAAATTGGTGAGAGCCTCACTACCAGTCCCAAGGTGCAGGTCACTGATTTTCTTTGGGTGCACTCAAGAGGGGCCCGAAGGGTTGTACTTCTTGTGATGCAATATGACGTTTCTTCTGCAGGTTGCAGGTGACTAGTTCCACCAGTATGGTATGTCTGCTTTAGTTTCTGGCATCCACTAGAATCCCTTTTGCTGGACGTAATGAGTTTTCATCACAGGCACACGTCGATCACACAGTTCCAGTATGCGGTCTCCTCAGGGCACTTAACTGTCCTCTCTTTGCACAATGGCAGAGTTCCATGTCCTGTTGTCAGTGACGGCGTAGTTCTTTGTGCCTCTTCTTGCATTCAAAGTTAGAACTGAGGTTCTGGTGCCAGGCAGCTCCTTAAATCCTGGTTTAGGGGGCATTAAGTTTGGTAAGGGACAGTGGCCAATGGACTACTGGTCCCTGCAGATAGTCCGCCCCTGAAGTGACGACTCCTTTTGGGAGCACATCACTTTTCTACCCAGAACCAACTATTAACTTAGGTTGCCAACATGACAGTACCTTCTGTACAGACCTCTCCAGCCCACCCTAAAGGGTTGGCTAGGCTTTTAGAGGTGTATGTCCCCTGAATAGATTCATGTCCTGCCTCTTGGGCTGGATAGGGCAGGGAGGGCTTTGTCCCCCTTGAGTGGGGGACAATGGATTACATATCAAGGGCGGTGAAAGCCTTTGAGGCTCACCGCCTTCATTAATGTATACACTAGCCAGGTCATCAGGGAGCTGGACATCTGGTGACTGCCTATGGACCTAGGTCACTTGTAGTAACATTTAGTTTTAAATGCTATCACAGGGTCATATAAGCTTGTACATATATGTCCACACTCATAACACAGTTTACCCTGCCTCCTGGGGTATAGGAGGCCTGCCCTAGGGGTGACTGACCTGTGCCATGGGAAATGAAAGGACTCTGAAAGTATTTGGTGTGTCCAGAGTCGAACTCGAGCAAACAAGCTGTTTGTGCAGACTGACATGGCAGCTCTGCGGGCTTTGCTTTTACTTGGGTCATAGAGGGTGGCACAATCAGTGCTGCAGTCCTGGGGACCCCGATACCATCCCTCCCCTGGGTACCACTGGTACCATGTACTAGGGCCCTACAGGGGTGGAAAAGTCCTTGCCAATTGAGTTTGCAAAATCTCCATATAATATAAGGGAAAGAGCACTGGTACTGGGGTCTGGTTAGCAGACTCAATACACTTTCAGGTCAAAAAGAACAGCATACAGTGGCAAAAAGCGGAGGGTCACCATCCAAAAAGAGGACCTTACAACGCAGAGCATTATGGGAAATGCAAGCTTGATTAGTTCATGCAAGGCACACCGTCATAAATTGTTCCTGGTTTCTACACTTAATGAATGTGAGTGAAAGTTAGATTCTAAGGAGTGCAGTGCAGCCATTGGGTAAAAACTGTAGCTATTCTTCTATATTCTCAGTGGTACTGACCTTTATCCTCAAACCAGCCTAGAAAGGAGACAACATCTTAGTGTCAGACATCTGACCCAGTAATTTATCTAACAGTTGTTTGAAAAATGTTTGTTGTGAATTGTCTAATACACTAATGGGCTCTAATTTCCCAGTAACCCCCTCACTCTTTTTAAGTATGAGTATCATACCTAACACAGACCAAGTTTCCCTGAAACTCAAACTCTCCAGAATTAAAGCAGATAGCAAATAAATATAGGGAGCCAAAATAGAGATCTCTGAATGATAAAGGTCCCCAGGGATCTTGTGGGGGCCATGCTCTTTTACTTGGTGAAGCAACAAGTAGCATGGATCATATCAGACAGAAGGTATAAAACCCACTGTCATATATCTCGTTGTTTCATGCAGCCTTCAGTGTAGATAGTGAGGCACCTGGCTCCAAGCCTCCTTCAGAAAATAAATCAGAAAAATACTTGACCCAAACCTGTGGTTGTATAGAGCGAACCATCGATGTACTGCCATCCTTACTCCCATGGGCAATTATAAGAAAAAATGAAGTGGTGTCATTCCTTTTTAGTGCATGCAAATCTTGCCAGTTAGCATAATCCCAGGCATTTCTACTCTTTTGGAGTAAGCAGTTATATGGGTACCTAGCTTTCCTTATTCCTATTGATTGTGTTATTTAATAGCCTAAACTAACAATGATTTTGTCTTTTAACATTCACTTGGATGCCAGGGCATTCTTTTAGGTACCGTCTTAGACGACCCGAAAGTATTCATGGTAAAAACCTCTTTCAACACACTAAACAATGTGTTTTGTATAGTGACAATAGAAAGGTCTCCATTAGACAGGTGGACAGGTGGTAAATAGAGCATTGAACAAGTCATAGATTTTAGCCTGATTAACATAAATATCTTTTAATATTGACCATTTCACTATTCTGCAATTCTTACTAACTGCTGGTTCCAAGTAGACAGTATATAGTGAGTTGGTAGAGTCAGCCAGTATTAGATGTCTTAATGTGAGGTTGTGTATTATGATCACTATAAAGTCTGGGAACTATCTATAAGTGCACTAGATTGAGGGATAGTTTGGTGTGAATAATAAGTATTCAATTATATTCCTTTCTGTCAGATGGTGAAAGCCTGTTACATGTGCAAACACCATATCATAGAGTCATAGATGCTAATTGAATGGCTATGGCAGGCCATGTTTAGTGGGTTCAGCATCAATATCCGGAATTACCCTAGCCCTCATCTTCACAATCAGTGAGTGTAGACATGCACTCAGTAGGCTTGAATGTAACTTTAAAGTCATCTTCCACAATCAAGGGTAATATGAGAGGGGGACTCCTTGTTACTGGAAAGGGAGTGGTTAGAAATCTTGTAATTATTTACAGAAGAACCATGTCTTAAGTTAAGATTTAAACCTAAGATGTCCAAATATCGGACATCTAGCTGTTTGATCAAAATGTGATTGGGTCCCTCCACTGGACTTTAGTAAACCAGCAGTAAAGCAGCAACAATAATCTAAAAACAATTCACCCAAGATAAAAAAATATATTAACAGCACAGCAAAATGGAAACAGTGAGAAAATATTGAAATAAATGTTAAAAATGTCCCCAAAACAATCAGCACAACAAAATAATTACCCCTGCAAAACATCTCTTAAGGTTGAAGAAAAATAATTAATTGGCCATCTCACTCAGATACTCGTACACAAAATAATGACGTTTGGGGAAGCAAAATATCTGGAAATATGTACTCCTGGATTTAGGTGAACCCTAACCACCAACAGGCATATGCAGACAAAAAACATAATACACTTATCATTAGTACAAGGCCTTCAATTAGATGCTAAAATAATCAAAATACCTCTTGCATAGCATGTAGGAAGCTCGCCTGGTTTGTAGTGGGTACCAAGGGGTACTTACACTCTGCACCAGGTCCAGTTGCCCCTTATGAGTGTAGAAGAGGTGTCTAGCAGCTTAGGCTGATAGAAAAGGTAGCTTAACAGAGCAGCTTAGGCTGAACTAGGAGACATGCAAAGCTCCTACTATACCACTGGTGTCATATGCACAATATCATTAGAAAACACAATACACAGATATACTAAAAATAAAGGTACTTTATTTTTATGACAATATGCCAAAAGTATCTCAGTGAGTACCCTCAGTATGAGTATAGCAAATATACACAAAATATATGTACACAATACCAAAAATATGCAGTAATAGCAATAGAAAGCAATGCAAGCAATGTACAGTCACAATAGATTGCAATGAGATCACATAGGTATAGGGGCAACACAAACCATATACTCCAAAAGTGGAATTCGAATCACGAATGGACCCCAAACCTATGTGACCTTGTAGAGGGTAGCTGGGACTGTAAGAAAACAGTGAGGGTTAGAAAAATAGCCCACCCCAAGACCCTGAAAAGTGGGTGCAAAGTGCACCTAAGTTCCCCAGAGAGCACAGAAGTCGTGATAGGGGAATTCTGCAAGGAAGACCAACACCAGCAATGCAACAACGATGGATTTCCAGACGAGAGTACCTGTGGAACAATGGGACCAAGTCCAAGAGTCACACTCAAGTCGTGAGTGGGCTGATGCCCAAGAAATGCCAGCTGAGGGTGCAAAGAAGCTGCCACTGGATGGTAGAAGCTGCAGATTCTGCAAGAACGAAGAGGACTAGGAACTTCCCCTTTGGAGGATGGATGTCCCACGTCGTGAAGAAGCTTGCAGAGGTGTTTCCGTGCAGAAAGACTGCAAACAAGCCTTGCTAGCTGCAAGGGTCGCGGTTAGGGTTTTTGGATGCTGCTGTGGCCCAGGAGGGACCAGGATGTTGCCAATTGCGTGACGAGACAGAAGGGGCACCCTGCAAGACAAGGAGCCCACTCAGAAGCAAGCAGCACCCGCAGAAGTGCAGGAACAGGCACTATGAAGAAGAGTGGACCGGAGCTCACCCGATGTCACAAAAGAAGGTCCCACGACGCAGGAGGACAACTCAGGAGGTCGTGCACTGCAGGTTAGAGTGTCGGGGACCCAGGCTTGGCTGTGCACAAAGGAAATCCTGGAAGAGTACACAGGAGCCGGAGCAGCTGCAAATCACGCGGTACCCAGCAATGCAGTCTAGCGTGGGGAGGCAAGGACTTACCTCCACCAAACTTGGACTGAAGAGTCACTGGACTGTGGGAGTCACTTGGACAGAGTTGCTGAGTTCCAGGGACCATGCTCGTTATGCTGAGAGGGGACCCAGAGGACCGGTGATGCAGTCTTTTGGTGCCTGCGGTTGCAGGGGGAAGATTCCGTCAACCCACGGGAGATTTCTTCAGAGCTTCTAGTGCAGAGAGGAGGCAGACTACCCCCACAGCATGCACCACCAGGAAAGCAGACGAGAAGGTGGCTGGATCAGCGATACAAGGTTGCAGTAGTCGTCTCAGCGATACAAGGTTGTAGTAGTCGTCTTTGGTACTTTGTTGCGGTTTTGCAGGCGTCCAGAGCAGTCAGCTGTCAATTCCTTGGCAGAAGGTGAAGAGAGAGATGCAGAGGAACTCTGATGAGCTCTTGCATTCGTTATCTTAAGAATTCCCCAAAGCAGAGACCCTAAATAGCCAGAAAAGGAGGTTTGGCTACTTAGGAAGGAGGATGGGCTAGCAACACAGGTAAGAGCCTATCAGAAGGAGTCTCTGACGTCACCTGCTGGCACTGGCCACTCAGAGCAGTCCAGTGTGCCAGCAGCACCTCTGTTTCCAAGATGGCAGAGGTCTGGAGCACACTGGAGGAGCTCTGGGCACCTCCCAGAGGAGGTGCAGGTCAGGGGAGTGGTCACTCCCCTTTCCTTTGTCCAGTTACGTGCCAGAGCAGGGCTGGGGGATCCCTGAACTGGTGTAGACTGGCTTATGCAGAGATGGGCACCATCTGTGCCCATCAAAGCATTTCCAGAGGCAGGGGGAGGCTACTCCTCCCCAGCCCGACACCTTTTTCCTGGCCTGGCTGGACCCCAGGAGGGCAGAAACCTGTCTGAGGGGTTGGCAGCAGCAGCAGCTGCAGTGAAACCCCGGGAAAGGTAGTTTGGCAATACCCGGGTCTGTGCTAGAGACTCGGGGGATCATGGAATTGTCTCCCCAATGCCAGAGTGGCATTGGGGAGACAATTCCATGATCTTAGACATGTTACATGGCCATGTTCGGAGTTACCATTGTGATGCTGTACATAGGTAGTGACCTATGTACAGTGCACGCGTGTAATGGTGTCCCCGCACTCACAAAGTCCGGGGAATTGGCCCTGAACAATGTGGGGGCACCTTGGCTAGTGCCAGGGTGCCCACACACTAAGTAACTTAGCACCCAACCTTTACCAGGTAAAGGTTAGACATATAGGTGACTTATAAGTTACTTAAGTGCAGTGGTAAATGGCTGTGAAATAATGTGGACGTTATTTCACTCAGGCTGCAGTCGCAGGCCTGTGTAAGAATTGTCAGAGCTCCCTATGGGTCGCAAAAGAAATGCTGCAGCCCATAGGGATCTCCTGGAACCCCAATACCCTGGGTACCTCAGTACCATATACTAGGGAATTATAAGGGTGTTCCAGTATGCCAATATGAATTGGTGAAATTGGTCACTAGCCTGTTAGTGACAATTTGGAAAGAGAGCATAACCACTGAGGTTCTGGTTAGCAGAGCCTCAGTGAGACAGTTAGGCATCACACAGGGAACACATACATATAGGTCACAAACTTATGAGCACTGGGGTCCTGACTAGCAGGGTCCCAGTGACACATAACAAACATACTGAAAACATAGGGTTTTCACTATGAGTACTGGACCCTGGCTAGCAGGATCCCAGTGAGACAGTGAAAACACCCTGACATACACTCACAAACAGGCCAAAAGTGGGGGTAACAAGGCTAGAAAGAGGCTACTTTCTCACAGAGCAGCAGTGAGAATGTGATAAATATATTAAAAATAAATCCAGGCGCTAGAGGTTAGCCCCACAAACTGTAAAAAAACACAATAGAATGACAAATCGGGGCACAATTCACAAAAACACAAAAAAGATCAAATATTTATAACACTGGGCCTTGATTCCATGGTGCTTGAACCATTCAAACGTTGCAAAGAAATTGAGAAAGATCACGAGGCAGTGGTCATTCATTTCAGTGATATTGATGGCTTTGCCTATCTGAACAGTGGCCTAGTTTTGCAGGTGGGTCAAAAGATGGATTTATGTTCTTGTAGGGAGTTATTCTTCCTGATCTGAACTTCTAGTTCACTGCAGGCTTTATTGTTGATTCTTCTGATGAAAAAGTAAAGTGGAGTGAAATTATTTCTTTGAGTTTGTCTGGTGCTTTAGTCTGTCACCATTTGTTTCTTGTCTGTGTACAACTTGTTTGTTCTTTGAGAGTTCTTGGGAATATCATTTTGCTGAAAGTTAGGAGCTAGAGAATTGGGCTTTCAGTGTGGCAGTATCTATGTTGTGTACAGGAGTGATGTTGTATATGTCAAGGAGTGTTTTGACACATGATGTTGGTTGTTGGCATCCAAGAACTTGATTAATTATTTTTGTAGAGAATGCATGGGGAAGCCCTTGAAGGAATAGTATGTAAGATTTTCTCTTTTAAATTGAGATTTGTGTCCTGGCGTGGTATGCAGTATGGAGAAGAGCTTAGCAAGATACCTGAGTCCAGTCTAAAGTTTGAGGCTTTTACTGAAGCAAGGGTTGGACAGGTAGAATGAGGCTGAGGGCGTTGCTTATGGAGCGGATAGGTTTCCTGGTTTGCTGTGTAATGTCCAGGCTGCTTAGGAACTCCTCTATTATTTTCTGTTTGTCTCTCTGGGGAGATTAATTTCACTGAGGACTATGTCAGATGTGCTGCCTGATTGGAGATGTCATGAGGTCTGAGAATATTTAAGTGACATCATTGTGGAGGGAAAGTGACAAATGAGGATTTTGAAACATTTTAATGTTACTGGTTCATTACTAGTGCAAGGCCAGATAGACTTGTAGTTGAATACAATTATTCACCTATTTTTTATTGGGTTGTTCAATCTTTGGAAATGATATTAAATGAGGATGAAGATATCTGCAGTGTATGGGTGTGAATAACTTTGTGATGACAGTGCATTTAGGTTGTAACCTACAGTGATGTCTGCAATGTATGTGGTGCATTGCAGTATATTGATGATTATAAGGCAAACTTGAATGATGCTTTTGGTGTCTGCCAAGTGGATGAGATTTGAGTGTGTGTAGATATGGTCTGGACCTAAGTGTATTGATGGAACATGGAAAATGTATTGTGATTTATGGGGCACATGTTGGGTGGTTTACTATGGAGAAGGGTTTCAGGCTATGACTTTGGCTCAGTCCAAATAGGCCCACACTGGTGACTCCCTTGTTTTATTCCACTCTTAGCTGGGAAGGGCCTGGTTAAATGTTGGAAAAAGAGCTAGGGACCAATAATTAAGGGAGTGAGTCAGTGGAGACAAATGCCATGCGACTGGGCTATCGCAGGAGGTTGTGGAGCACTTCTGGATGGCCATCTTCTCTACTTGTTGTATTTGAGCATTACTTTGTTGGCAGGGACAGCTGGATTGGGCAGGTCAGCTGAGCCAGAAGCTGTACGACCATGCAGATGCAAGAAGTTGACTGATGGTCTTCAGTGACTCCAGAGCTTGCAGGGACTTCTGGCTCTCTTGATGGACAATTTAAAAGACTCCCACATCTAGCCACTGCTGAGCACTTTCCTGAACCAATGATGTCAAAAAGTTGGAAAGGAATTTACTAATTGAATAAGATGTATTTAGAGGTGGAAGCACCTTGTGGTATGCATGATTTAAGGTCTAAAACATCAAAGGTACTCACAAGCATTGCATTCTGTGCATTTTTTATTCTTTCTGTATCTGTCTCAGTACATAAATTGTGAACCTGTTTATATAATACATTAATGCACATGACTCTCTGGACCCATTGGTCCTGTGTATCAAAACGTTAGGCAATGAATGTAAAAAACAAGCTGAAACATTAGAGAAATGAAACTCCAGTACACCATTCACACGTAATGGGGATTCTTACCATCTCCCTGACATCAATTCCCTTAAATATAGGTCCTTATTTACAAAGTTAAACTTACATTTTGATGTATGTTTACTATTTTTGCTATTCACAAACTATGTGCCATGATTCACAAAGGTAAACGTACACCTTTGTGTAAGTTTATGATTGTTTCTGATGATGAATGCAAAGTCCTGCCCACTGTACCGACTATGGAGAAACTCATTTGCAGAACATGTGAGAAAATGGTCAGGCTAGTTTTAAGAAGAGACCCACTAGCCTTTTATATGCCAGTATGGACGCTCCAACCCTTTCAATGATTGCAGACTTGGGCCCTCATTATGACATTGGTGGTAAAAAAATACACACACTCAAACAAAACAACACCACATTGGACTCATTATGACATTGGTGGTAAATCCCGGTTACCACCATGCAGACTGCCGCCAACAGAACGCCGCCGCTGCAGATGACCGTCAAGCATATTATGACACACACACACCAATCTGTCACAGACAAGTCCGCCAGATCAAAGGTGAGTGATAAACTGGCAGTAGTAAAACCCACACCGTTATGCCAACAGAACAACGCCCACAGCATTATGATCCCCAAATCACTGCAGCGGACATTCAATGGCGGCAAACCATTGGCAGGACATACCGCTGCGCTGTAAAAAAATACACACACTCAAACAAAACAACACCACATTGGACAATTCAAACTACACACACCTGACACAAATACACACACCACAACCACGCACCACACCACTATAAAACACACACCCACATTACCCACAACCCTTCATAACTGGAAATAATTGATTCCAGAGAGAGACAGCAAGAGCACACACACAACCAGATCTACATAACATCATCACCTATACACCACCCACGCACTTTACATTACACACCCCAACGCATCACCTCACACACACTCACCCACACCACTCACACTACACCCATGGCACCACAATGACACCCCAGATTCTCTGAGGAAGAGCTGAGGGTAATGGTGGAGGAAATCATCCAGGTAGATCACAGGTGCAGCAGACCTCCATTGCTAGGAAGATGGAGCTATGGCGGAGAATCGCAGACAGGGTCAATGCCGTGGGACAGCACCCAAGAACAAGGGATGACATCAGGAAAAGGTGGAACGACCTACTGGGGAAGGTACGTTCCACAGCAGCAAGACACCAACTAGCTGTACAGAGGACTGGTAGTGGACCCCCACTTCCTCCCCCCCAACTAACAACATTGGAGGAGCAAGTCTTGGCAATCATGCATCCTGAGGGCCTGGCAGGAGTAGGAGGAGGACTGGACTCTGTTAAGTCAAATCTCTAATTCTATCACCCCTCCTACCTGCATGCCATCACACCCCCCACCCCTACCCTCAATCCCATCACTTCACCACCTCCCACATACCCCACCATCACAACCCACTCAACCCAATACCAAGCCCTGCATGTAACACCAATGCATGGACACCCCTCACAGACCTGCATGGGCACCTATCACCAGTGCATGCACACTGGAGAGAATCTCCTAGCCCAACAAATAGCTACTCACTCAAAGGCAAATCTGCCAGGGCAACAACAACCACAGAGGGCAACACACCCATGCACATGATAGGGGTCATTATGACCCTTGCAGAAGGCGGAGAAGCGGCGGTAAGACCGCCAACAGGCTGGCGGTCTTTTTTTTAAATTATGACCATGGCGGTTACCGCCATAGTCATCCGCCGGTTCTCCGTTCCGCCCGCCGGGCTGGAGACCTGGGTCTCCAGCCCGGCAGCCGTCACGATACCGCCGTCGGCATTTGGACCCTGCTGACCACCATGGATTTCATGCGGTTTGAAACCGCCATGTAATCCATGGCGGTAAGCACTATCAGTGCCAGGGAATTCCTTTCCTGGCACTGATAGGGGTCTCCCCCACCCTGACTCCCTCCCCTACACCCCCCACCACACCTGCCACCCCCCAAAGGTGGCAGGGCCTCCCTCCCTACCCCGACCCCAACATCACATCACTCACTCACACACAACACGCATGCAGGCACCACCAACACACATACATGCACACACACCAACATACATGCCAAGATCCACACACACAGACAGACAAGCACACCCACATTCAAACACACATGCACACATCCATACAGACATACCCACAGACATACACGCACTCATTCCCATACTCATGACACCCCCACAAGCATACAGGCACTCAGACATCCCCACGACATACACACACGCACACCACAATGCACGCACACAACACCCCCCACCCCCTCCCCTCACGGACGATCGACTTACCTGGTGCGACGATCCTCCGGGAGGGGACGGGAGCCATGGGGGCTGCTCCGCCGACACCACACCGTCAACAGAACATCGCCATGCTGAATCACAGGGCGTGATTCGGTGGGCGGTGTTCTGTTGGCGTGGTGGTGGAGGTGGAGCAACCTCCACTTCCCCGCCGCCCACCAGTGTGGCTGTTGGCAGCTCTCCATCCGAAAAAGGACGGAGAGCTGTCAACAGTCATAATAAGCTGAGCGGCAAACCGCCACCACTAGCGGTCTTCCGCACGGCGGTCCCTCGGCAGTCTTCACAAAAGACCGCCGAGGTCAAAATGACCCCCGATGTCACATGCAGAAACAATAACACTGCATTTACATCCCCACAGGTCCCCCAGCCAATGTCACAGGAGAAGAGGTGCCAGCAACATCCATTCCCCCCCAGAAGAGGCCCACAGTGATGACAGCAGCTCTGCTCGCCTGGATCTGTATGACCAACCTGGCCCATCAGGGATCTCCAGACAGTCGGTTACCCAGACACACTCTCACACCACCACAGAGCCTCCCCCCTCAGGAAACACTACCACAGCACCCACCCAGCGGTCCCATACCTCTGTCCCCGGGACACGTCAATCAGCAGTGTGTCCACCACTACAGGGACCCCAGGCCACCCCACAAACACAGGACGATCAGGGACCTGGGGTAAGTGGCAGTGGGCACACGGTTCAGGGGACAGAGGCACAGGACAACAGGGAAGCTGGGAGGACTGCTGTGCGACAGGGGGACGACAGGCCCAGGGAACCGACTCTCCATGAGGCACCTACCGCAATCCTGGGAGCATACCAACATTCCCAGGAGACGATGGGCCATATACAGGACAAGTTGCAGGAGTACCTGCAGCTGCAGGAGGGACAGTACCTGGGGATCAGGGAGGACTTGAAGACATGGCCAACACCACCCTGGTCTCCATTGCAGGGGTGCTGGCAGACAAGGCCAACACAATGAGGGAGGCAGTAGCACCCCACCGGGCCTCTGCCACTAGCCAAACCGATGAACAGCCCTCCACCTCCGATGCCACTCAAGGACAGTAGGCTCCGCCACAGGACCAACAGGCCACCAGCACCCCTCCCCCTGCAGAAGGAGAAACACCCCACAAACGTTCCTTGAGATCCAGGCAGAAGCCAGAGACTATTGCCAAGACCCCACCAGGAAATCCGACTCTCCTGATTGTCACCCTTGTGTCCCACTCTGTCACCCTGTCCATCTTGAACTGCCATTGCTCCCCTTCCTATGCCTCCTTGGACAATGCACCTGTGATACAAATAGACTGGACTCCAACATGGACTTTTCTCCATCATCCCCCCCAGCCCATTGCACATCCCCTTCTACCTCTTAGTACTTAAATAAACACCCTTTGAAAAAATACAAGTATGGAGTAGGTCAAATGATTTAAGTATGCATTAGTTTAACAAGGTTTATACATTGAAAATTAACTGTACAGAAATGTATACATAGGAATGACCTGTAGTTGGCTGCAGTCAACACATCAGGAGGGACAGTGGGGCACAAATATCTGCAAATAGACATCCCAAAGGGTACAGTGAGTGGCTGTCAGAGTCACCAGATCCTCGGGTCTGTGCACGTTCCGAACACATCCACCACAAGACAGCTCCAATACTCTGATTAGAATGCCACAGAGTCTAAGAGAGTACAAGTGGGGAAAAGGGGATTAGGAAGGGAACAGCTGGGAAGGAGACCTGTAGGAAGCAAAAGGTTGAAACACACAATATCAAGATTATATCATATTAATCATTACTAAGTTATGACTCTAAGCATTGTCATACTGTAAACATGGATAACTTAAGCATGGACTGAAATAACTAGGCCTTAAGATGATTGGATACCTGTGAGGGAATCAAGAAAGATTAATATAACTTTCCAATGAACCACTCAATGAAATGTTACACATGAATTAGAAACATCAGAACCTTCTAGAATTAAGCTTTCAAATTCAAGTATAGTCTTTTGCATGAGGATCAGGAAATAATCTGAATGATTTCTATAACGGCATATGAATTGTACTTGAGGGAAATATTAAGCACATACAATATAACATCTAGAATTCTAATACTTTAGTTTTCTTAAAATGCAGGAACATGAATTACGCACATTGCAGATTTTCACAAACGGTTTGTCAATGCCAATGAAATGACTGTGCACAATGAATAACATAAGTTAGACTCGAGAAATGAATCGCGCGTCTTGCCGATTCGAAGGCCACCAAGTAAATGCCATGAAGTGGTAGCGCACAATGAACATCGTGATTTAAACACAAGAAATCCATCGCGCGTATTGCCGATTCGAGTACCACCAAAAGAATGCCGTGAAATGGTAGCGCACGATGAGTAGCATGGGTTCAACACAAGAAATTAATCGTGCGTTCTGCCGATTCGAAAGTCACCAAGTAAACGCCATGAGATGGTAACACACAATGCATATCATGAATTAGACACAAGAAATTAATTGCGCGTCTTGCTGATTCGAAGGCCACCATGTGAATGCCAAGGAATGGTAGCGCACACTGAATATCATGAACTAAGCAAAAGAAAGGAATCACGCGTCTTGCCGATTCGAAGGCCACCATATGAATGTCAAGAAATGGTAGAGTACAATGATTAACATGAATTAAGCACAGGAAATTAATTGCGCTTCTTGCCGATTCGAATACCACCATAAGAATGCCAAGAAATTGTAGCGTACAATGAATAACACGAATTAAGCACAGGAAATGAATCGCGCGTCTTGCCGATTCGAATACAACCATATGAATGCCGAGAAATGGTAGCGTACAATGAATAACATGAATTAAGCACAGGAAATTAATTGCGCTTCTTGCCGATTCGAATACCACCATAAGAATGCCAAGAAATGGTAGCGTACAATGAATAACACGAATTAAGCACAGGAAATGAATCGCGCGTCTTGCCGATTCGAATACAACCATATGAATGCCGAGAAATAGTAGCGTACAATGAATAGCACGAATTAAGCACAGGAAATGAATTGCGCGTCTTGTCGATTTGAATGCTACCTAGTAAATGCCATGAAATAGTAGCGCACAATGCATAACATGAATTGTGCACAAGTAAAGAATTGCGCGTTTTGCCGATTCAAGTGTCAGCATGAAAATGTCATAAAACTTTGAGTGCACATTCACACACATAGGAGCAAAATTGTTTTATCTAGCAAATTAAGCCCAAGAACTCGAAAGCCTTCGAGAACGGGATCAGGGGCCCAGCCCGACCTCTGTCTTACCGCCCTGATCAAGAATCACCGACAAAGTGAAAGGGCAAGGCCTGGAAGATCTAAGTAGGCCTCCGGAACAGGAGCTCAGGAAGTTGCTGCTGCTCTGCATCGGGACCTCTGAATAGTGAGCACGTGGAGCTGGGCTGGCTCCCTTTAATAGAGTCTTGGCCCAGCCCACAAACAACACCCAGGCATGCTGTAGGGAAAGCTTCTAGAAGGCCCTGGAAAGGGACCACACCCTGACACACTCTGAAAGCCTGCAGCAATACATTGCAAATGAACAGTATTTATGAGCACCTTAAAAATAAGTCTTCAGGATTGAACTCTGCAATGCAAAAGGTTAAAAAACAGCATACCAGCACAATGCATAAATTACGTTATCTTGAAAGTGCTGGGTTTTTGCAATCTAGTAGCCCGTAGAGCGCGCAATGCCCTGGTGTTGACAGTGGCCATAGAAGTGGGAAAATCAGCCTGCCAGTGACAATGTCAAACACAAAACTGTCAATTAAATGTGAAGTTACATAGTCTTACCTGTGTGTCATTGGAAGTATTGACGAATTATTGCACTTCTGTTGTCCTCATCCTCTGCCTCCTCATCTTCACTGTCCACAGGGTCCCCTGCTGCCACACGGCCATCTCCAGACTCCTTCTCCTGCAGAAAAGGCACCTGGTGACGTAAGGCAAGGTTATGCAACATACACCATGCCACGATGATCTGGCACACCTTCTTGGGTGAGTAGTACAGGGACCCACCAGTTAGAAGGAGGCAACGAAACCTGGCCTTCAGGAGGCCAAAGGTTCTCTCTATAATTCTTCTTGTTCACCCATCTCATTGTAATGTTCCTCTGCCCTTGTCCCGGGATTCCTCACAGGGGTCAGTAGCCATGAGAGGTTGGGGTAACCAGGGTCACCTGGAAATATTGAGCGACAACTGTTAGCCACACACAAACCCTCAGGGCCCACACTATACCCATACATCAACATCCACTGGGTGGGAACAAGGGCTCACCTATTAGTCACACCCTGTGCCACTGGGCATCATTCACAGACCCAGGATATTTTGCATTGACATGGGAAATGTACTGGTCCACCAGGCACACCATCTGTACATTCATCGAGTTAAAGCTCTTTTGATTTCTGAACACCTGTTAATTTCGCCGGGGGGGGGACAAATGCTATATGTGTACCATCAATTGCCCCAATAATGTTGGGGATATGTCCCATTGCATAGAAATCAGCTTTCACTGTGGCCAAATACTCCACCTGGGGGAAAATTATGTATCTGTGCATGTGTTTAATCAGGGCAGACAACACTCTTGTCAGTACTATTGAGGTCATTGGCTGAGACATTCCTGCTGCCGAGCCCACTGTCACTTGGAAGGAGCCAGTTGCCAGGAGAGGGAGCACTGATAGCAATTGTACAAGAGGGGGGATACCGGTGATGTGACGGATAGCAGAGATTAGGTCAGGCTCCAATTGAGCACACAGCTCTGTGAATGTAGCCCTGTCCAGTCTGTAGGTGAGGATAATGTGCCTGTCCTCCATTGTTGCCAAGTCCACCAGGGGTCTGTACACGGGGGTATGTCTCCATCTCCTATTTATCCGCAGGGGTTGCAATCTATAGTGCAAAATGGTGAGTAGCTAGTCAGTATCTCTTAGTTCCAAACACTACACTTCAATGCATGTCAGGATTGTAACAGTATTTTGTTTGAGAGGTCCACATGGTGCATATGTGTACTGTGACACAGTTACGAGCCATGGCCTCCACCCCCCTGAAATGGCGTCCGCCTGTCCTGTTTGGAGGGACAGGTGGAAATTAGGTAATTCCACTGACGTTGTGCCCCATTGCAGGAGGCGTCGAAAACCGCTGTACAACTCCTCATTGATTAACATTGGGCCCCATGGGGTACAGTGGCCAAAGGTGATGTACGCCGGCTGTGCCGGTATGGACCGCTGCGGACGTCACCTCCATTTTCTATCTGTTCACTCACTTGCTACCTGACCTTCAACAGGAGAGGACCTACACTGCAAGTGCTGCTGTGACCTGTGTCTGGAACTGTCCATGGCTCCTGTCACTGGGGAAAGGGCCCCTGCCTTCACCTCGGTGGAGTCGGAGCAACTGGTGGATGGGGTACTACCCCAGTACCGAATGCTGTATGGGCTTCCAGACCAACAGGTGAGTACACCCTGTGTACGATGCATCGGGTGTGAATGCATGGAGTGCTGTGTGTGAAGGCCTCCTTTGGGGGGGGGGGTTGGTGGATGGGCCCTGGGCAGTGTGCTGTATGTATGCTGGGCCTTATCTGTGCTAATGGGGATGGGAAAGGGCATTGTGGGCCATAAGTGATAGAGGCAGGACGGTCGTACTTTCCCTGTGTCCATTTTCCTGCAGGTCAGTGCCCATCTGAAAAAGGGAATATGGCGTACCATCACCAAGGACATGCGGACCCTGGGGGTCTACAGCAGGTGGAGCACCCACTGTCGCAAACGGTGGGAGGACCTGAAACGCTGGGAATGGAAGATGGCGGAGGCCCAGCTGGGGATGGCCTCCCAACTAGGAAGGGGTGCCCATCGAACCCTGATGGCTCACATAGTGGCAGTGGCCTATCCAGAGCTGGATGGGCACTTGGGGGCATCACAGCAGCCACAAGGAGGTGAGTATAGTGCCCCGATATACAACTTGCATATGGTGGTGTGGTATCCAGGTGGGGCATTTGCGAAGGTGGGTGTCCCTAGGCCAGGCCTGACGTTGCAGAGTAGGTCCCATGTTGGGCAGGGTTCTGATGTAAAATACCTCCAACCAAGCTAGTAGGCATCCACTACTGGGCAGGGGTCTGTGGGTCTCAGGTATGCTGCAAATGGCGTTAGGTGTCCCTATCCATGGGCTGGTGACTAGCATTGTGACTGGTAGTGCATTGCATAGTATGTAGGGCTGTTCTCTGTGTGTGTGTGTGTGTCTGTGTGTGTCATGTACACCAAAGGTGGTGGTGTTGCTGTCATTGACCAAGTGTATCCTTTGTCTCTACCCACCCCTTTTTGTTTTGTCAACCTGTCCTTATGTGCATTAGCATCATCTGGCGGAGGAGCTGAGGCACCGGCCACATCTCAGAAAGGGCAAATATGGTGCAGAGTAGTTGACAGAGTGACTGCTGCAGCAAACAACCTGTGCACACAGGAGGAAATTAGGAAGTGGCGCAATGACCTGCAAGGGAGAGTGTGTTTCCTGTGAGGTACTGGGTTTTTCAGAACCGGTACTGATCCGGTAACCCAGCGGTGCCAGGGTACACCCAAAGACCTCGGGTACTTTCCTGATTCAGACCACAGAAACTCAGAGTCTTCTAGGTGAAGTCAAAGATCGAATTTATTGGCTGCAGCCAAGTAACAAGCGTCCTAGAAGTACAACAGCACGGTTTGTATGTTCTCAGGAGACTGTGTTTCAATGCAAAGTCAGGTTTCCTTATATACAGTTTTTTAAGCTTCAGGCAAACATTCTTGACATTTTGGTTGGTCATTCACATGTTTTCACTACAAAGGAAAAAACAGTGTCATGATGAAACCTCATATTTCATGTCATCCAACCCATAATAAATTACCCGGCAAGGCCTAGTATTTTACATCAGATAAGTGTGGACCCCCAATAAAAACGGGCACCTCCCCCTCGTAAAGTAAGAAGAAAAAAAGAGCAGGTGCAGGTGTGAGCAAGATTAGGCAGGGTGTGTGAGCGATAATAAGGGTTTTATGGCATGGTGTGCCTTGATGCTATCTGATTCGGCCACTGGGAGAGGGACTGACCAAACAGGTTTGGCCTGAGGCAATGGTTCCAGCTTGCCATGTCAGAGAAAAGTCAATCAAGGTGTACGTGTCCTTGGAATCAAATCTGACTGTATTATAAGCCTATGTGAGGGCAACTTTTAAAAATGGCTGCCGTATATAAAATGGGAGCCACAAGTGCAGGACGAAAATGGCGATTTCGAGGTGAAAACGCTGCTGGAATTGAGCGAAAATGCTCATGCTTAGTGTACTAGTCATTATCGGTCTTTTGATACTAAAATCGTACTGCTGTGGCAAAGTAAATTACATGGGTCCAGAATGTTTAGAACCACAAACCCTCCTTTTGCCCTTACATAGGCAATAAACCTATTCTCATGCTAATCTGAGTCCAGGACTATGTTTCTAAAGTCGTTGAGATGTTGCTGTAACATCATCCTAGTATTTAGCTCGTCTCTTGGTGCAGGTTTCCTTATGCATGATGTAACACAGAGGCCACATATGGCAGGGCAAAGTAAGGAATACCTCTATCTGCAGTAGGTGGCATAAGATCACACACCCAACAATTAGTGATGTTCACTACTAACTAGTGTTGATGCAGAAGCTGTACAAAAGAATTGCTTACGAATTCTGATCTTCTAACCTGCTCATGTTCAGGAAAAGGGTGAAAAGAGTGCAAAGAAACAATAGTAGGAAAAGACATGGGTTGGGAAGTGGGTGCAGAAGTCAATTGAGTAGAGAAAAACAATCCCACCCATAAATGACAACGTCATGTTTAAAAGACACTAGAAAACACGTTATTAAGAACATATAGACAACGGGAGAAAGTAGTGACCACTATTACAAATTAAATAATAATTTTTCACAACCCTAACCAAAAAGAAAATCCTAAAATTATCTAGTAAAATTTTTAGGGCTCCTCTGCATTTCAGTAATTTTTGTATGTTCAGGTGGAACAGTGGTGACTCTCATCAATTCTCTAAGGTGAAAAGGGGGTACTCTTTCCACAGAAAATGGACTTTATTCTGCTTTTACTAAACAGAATAGTACTTTAAAACAATGCCAGCAAAACAGTCAGTCTCCTAACACCTAGTCTATACAATCACACGGAAACCTCTTGTGTAACCAACTATGCCCAGAGTCCGTTCAAAAAGCCTCTCTGGCAGGCTTCTATTGTCCATCAAATTTTCTTTTGTTGTTTTCTTTCGCATGGGCCTCTCAATTCAGGCCTCTTCATGAGAAAAGTACTGCTTAGTTAGAGTGCCCTCCTGGCAAACACCCACAGCTCACTCGAAAGTCTCAATGTCTTAAAGCAATGCACCAGTGTCTCTCCTCTGTGGCAGACACTACAAACAATGTGCTCTTTATTGATCAAGGGCACAAATCATCTCGTGCAGACCCAAGCACCATTAATTGGGAAATAGCTCAAGCTCAGCAGCACTTTCAGACTCCAACACTCATTATTTAGTGTCAGAGGACGCTCAAGCTGCTCTTTCATGGGCACCACAATATAGTGCCTTTTTCCAAACTTGAAATCTCCGGTGCACTGCCCTTCTTCCGTTGGAGCAAAGAGAAGGGGGTGTGTGGCCAAAACTCAGGCCAAGGTGCTCAAGGGATTGCACACTGTCAGAGGTTACCAGCACATGACAGGTAGAGAAATGAAACCTCAAAACAGCTCTGCCATCAACAACAGGAATCCTTCTCTTTAGCTCTTTTACACTGAAACTTTGGTTTTGTGATGTCCAACGCTGTCTGATGGAGCAAGTACGATACCATGCGCTGGCGATCGCTGTCCAGCTTTGCTACTTTCTGGGTGCTGAGACTGTAGGGCCAAAACGTCCGTCTTTCATCTGTAGCTGTCACTGATGGGAATTAGGCTTAAATCAATGTCCTGCAGGTTTTTATGACTTGATACCCGCAGAATCTAGTGACGTAGGAAATGTGCCACAGTTGTTAGTTCCCTTCAATTTAGTACAAAAACAGTTCATGGTTTTTAACAAGGGGACTGCAAGCAGGTGGTCTGCAATCTTCAAAGGAGTAGCCATACACCATGGGCATAAAATACAAAGACAAAGGCAGAAGGGCAAAACAGGGTCTCTAGCATCTTTAATTGGGTTCTCTCCATTATTCTCTGCCATCTATAGCTACATGAGAATTCTATCTGAATGGATTTCCTCACACAGTGGCATTGTCTAATGGGGTAAACACATATTTTCCTCAATGATTAAGTCTAGGTGTTCCTCCTTACCTTAGAACATCTCAATAGAGAAATCACATGATACCGATTATCAGAGACATGTAGAAACCTTCCTTTAAAAACTGTGCATCAGGTGCACTATGCAATACACAGGCTAATAGTCAAATGTGCAAACAAAAAGACAAGAACTAGAGGGTCCTGATATTTGCATGATTAGGACACATCTGATCCCACCAAAAATTAAAGTAGCAGGAACAGAAGGGAACCGAAAACCAAATTAAAATAGACATTGAAAATTCGTCATGTTCAAAAAGGTAAACATAAGATATCTCCTATTGAGATGGAAAACTTGTCTTACTATAATATTGAGTCAGTTAACCAGTCTATCGCTACCCTGACAGTCAGGCTGGAAAACATTGAAGCAGGCCTAAGGCAAATTCTTGAAAACCAGTCTGATCATACCAAAGGGAATTATACATAACATGAGGGTCCCTGGTACATCACTGCAGTCTGGAAATGTGAACCTGAACAATACATCAATAATAATAAAAGGTCTGACTGGTGAAAGGAATTTGAAAAAGAGAAATGGGACTAGGACATAGCTAAAATCTCAATAACTAAGCATGATGCGACATTGGTCAGGGGAAGTAACAAAAGAAAAAATATGTAGGAAGAACAAAAAAAATTATTTGGGTGATAGTCAGGCATGTGACACAACACCGAGAGTACGGGTGATACACAAAGGCCAAAGTTACACAAATTTTAACTCTACCGTTGGTGACTACACCATATACGGTACTCTTAGCTAATGTTTCAGTTCCTTCTTCAGGAAAAAATGAAAACCTGGTTTTCTTTTAAGGAACAAAAGCCATATGCTACTTAGGAAACAGAACATCATTAACTAATGTAATATAGAAATTAGGCCACCTTGAGTCACAGATCTATAATTTCATCCTTAGGTCCAATCAAGGCTACATAAATGTAGGGCTGCCTGTTCCTTTAAGGGAAGGGGCAGTAAGTGACTAACTGCAGGTGACACACTTTGATCCTGTATATCTCTTTTTATTTTCCTTCAATACCATTATAGCCAAATAGACATGCACTGGTGAAGTGTTGTCTCTTATGTTCACAGCATGAAATATCATTATCTGTGCAATTTAGTAACCAGAACAAGTTCAACCAACTGTTGCGTAGCGATGGGCATCGTCATGACCATCCCCTCACAACACAGGGGAGCTTGTAATAGTATCAAAAGCAGCAACAAACATGCAAAAAACAAATAAAAAATAATAAAAACGCACAAAACGTCAAGCCATCAGATATACTTGCTGTGTATCAAGCACAAAAAGCATAGACAAAACAATAGCATGTGTGAATAAGCGGTGACACACAACACCATGTCATGTACTTTATGCACTGTAAACCTGCAGCCCAAAACCCAATATTTGGGCCTGTTTAAATTGTCAGGTTTAAAATCCTTACCCTCCTTTTGACAGTAGATCACCAGGCAATGGAAATCTGCTGTCAAATATAACTTTACTGTTTCTCTTCTAACATACAGGACCAGCAAGAACAATTCATGATAGGACCAAATACATGAAAATAAATTTCCATTACTTAACTGTTACCCTCTTGTCAGTTACTTCGCAACATCAAGCCACCTTAGTTTTACCTTTCTAAAAGTAAAAATTGTTACACTGACACTCCATATTAATTTGGCATCTACAATTTCCACTGTGAAAAATAAGTCTTAATTGGCAAATCATTCTCATTAAGGCATGTAGCCTTCAAAATTTTAGAAAAGGGCTGCATCTTATTTTCTGTCTAAGACTTAATGCAACACTGCGTTTTCTGTCAAATAAAAGCAACTAGCAGGCATCATTTTATTTTTTTAGAGCGGAGACACAAATGTATCAGTTCTGCAGAGCATTTAACATGATGTTGGGACTTTCGAAGAAACCCCTTTTTTTTATATTTTCCCTTTGGAATTAAGTTCTTTAATTGTATTGATGTTCTTCTGGAGAAACCAGAAATCCCACTTTTAAAGGCCCGTAGGGTCATTCTGCATTTCACAGAGACAAGGCCCTAATTTAAAAGGTCACAAGTGTCAACATGACAGCCTCCTCCATTGTTTATGGGAAAACTAAAGATAGCATCTCAGCAGCGTGACTTGAGCCAGCCTCTGTAGCTCTCCTAGCTTCTGCCACTCTGAATCTGTCAAAGGCAGTAGGCCTTCCTATTTTCCTTCTAACCTGCAATAATTCACTCTATTTAAAAAAAAAAAAAATCCTTTTTAGGCGCTAAAAAAAATTATCTCTATTTCCAGATTATTAAACTACATTTACTGTGAATAATTCACAAACCTTAATAACACACATACCAGTTGTTAGAATAAATGCTTGTTGCAATCCCATGCAATGGTACATATTTCATCAACCTCGAATGAATGAACGTCTCAGTAGGCCCAGCTGAAGTTAGAACCTTCAACCTTGATATTAAAACAAGCCCTTTGTACTGGCACATTGACTCATTGAATCATAAGAAGGCACAACCTGCAAATATATATCAAACCTAAATGTATGCATTTACTGAAGCCTGAGACACTTTAAAAAGTACTCTGAATGAAAGAAAATGCAGTTTAAACAGTGCTTTTGCCCAAAATCGACTTTGATATTTTAGGCATTAAAAAATCAATATTCTATAATTTTCTTGCATAATATGCATTACCAGAATGTCTATTACACAATCCATGAGTCAGCCATTGAAAATATTAACTTATACTTTATAGAAATGAGCTTGTTTGCTCCTGCGCCAAGGGAAAATTGCACCTACAAATGTCATTTTAGCGGTGCAACATAACTTAAATTAAATTTTAATGTTAGGAGGTCATAGTATAGGTATTAAGCTTTATAAATATTTTAAAACGATTTTGAAAGGCACTTATTTTTTAAATAATTTTTCCATAATGAATAATTTTCTTTTTTTTAAAAAATAAAAACCCAATTATTCTGTTTTTTGTGATAAATCCACATATGAAAGCAAGCTGCATCCCTTGCCTATTATTTGGGATACATTAACTCACAAGCCTAAGCGCATAAGCCTAACTTGAAATGCGTCACATTTTTGCGCCACTTTCATTTAAAAGGAAGGTTATGCAAAATTCCACCCATGTTTAACTGGGAAAGTGCTGGCTGAATTGAACATTCCTATCAAATATACTGCAGCTGAAAAGTTTGCCTATGAACATCTAATACAATGCATCTAAGAAAAATGCTGTAAATGTATTTTTTTTTTTTTGCAAAAATAGATAATTTCGTTTTTTTGGGGCCCTATTTATATCTATTGAATGTGTTTTCTAATTTATTAAGCATTTAACGGCAGTTTTGTATATGTGCACAATTGCTCATTCTATAAATTAAAGAGCAACATATAGCTATGTTAGCACATCACATGGTTCATTTCTGGATTTTTTCTAAGTTTCTACTTAATATTAATTAACCAACATTTTACTTAACAAACTGTAAACATCAAGAAGACCCACAAACACACATTGAGCTCATTTCAGATATAAACAGAAAACACTCAGTACACACAATACAGCGCGCTTTAGCCATTTTTCATAAATAGCGCCGTCGCAATTTACTTACAGAACCGTTTGCAGATCCTAGTTGTAAGTCATATTCACAAGAAAAAAAGAAAACTTTTCTCAATTATTTCCAAGAATAGCGGACCCATACTTTATTAAACGTGATGGGGCCCACTCCGTGCTTCACATGTAGTTCATAGGTTGGAGTTCCAATCGGAGGAACCGGACATGCGTCCTCCAACCGGGAGTCCCTTTTACAACCAAGACAAAACAAATTTCCACGTCTGCTAAGACCAGGCATCTTCGCTCACTAGTCTAGCTTCAAACTTCAAAGGATTATCGTTTACGATAATCTCGTGAATACACGAGTCCTTCGGCTTTGGTACTTGCAAGTTCCAAATCAAAGTGATCCCGAAGGGATACCAAACCAAATGTCCAACTAAGGACCAAACCAAGTTTCCAACTAAGGACTGGGAGACGCTCCACTTATACTTAACTGAAAATATCGATGACGTCACCAGAAGACTCGTCTTATCGTTTCGCTCTACCAAACATCAAGGGTCCAAATCAGGGCGATAGCCAGGGCAGCAGTCCTTCGTAGCCGTCGGGAAGCGGGGAACCTCGCAGCAAAGACTTTCAGACCACGTCGACATGCAGGGGTCGATGAAGTGGCGGCCTTCCTCCAGAATTTTCACACGAAGCTCCCCACGCTTGGACCGGTACCTCTGGTATCGCCCCACGTTGGGCGCCAACTCAGGTACTGGGTTTTTCAGAACCGGTACTGATCCGGTAACCCAGCGGTGCCAGGGTACACCCAAAGACCTCGGGTACTTTCCTGATTCAGACCACAGAAACTCAGAGTCTTCTAGGTGAAGTCAAAGATCGAATTTATTGGCTGCAGCCAAGTAACAAGCGTCCTAGAAGTACAACAGCACGGTTTGTATGTTCTCAGGAGACTGTGTTTCAATGCAAAGTCAGGTTTCCTTATATACAGTTTTTTAAGCTTCAGGCAAACATTCTTGACATTTTGGTTGGTCATTCACATGTTTTCACTACAAAGGAAAAAACAGTGTCATGATGAAACCTCATATTTCATGTCATCAAACCCATAATTAATTACCCGGCAAGGCCTAGTATTTTACATCAGATAAGTGTGGACCCCCAATAAAAACGGGCACCTCCCCCTCGTAAAGTAAGAAGAAGAAAAGAGCAGGTGCAGGTGTGAGCAAGATTAGGCAGGGTGTGTGAGCGATAATAAGGGTTTTATGGCATGGTGTGCCTTGATGCTATCTGATTCGGCCACTGGGAGAGGGACTGACCAAACAGGTTTGGCCTGAGGCAATGGTTCCAGCTTGCCTAGGTCAGAGAAAAGTCAATCAAGGTGTACGTGTCCTTGGAATCAAATCTGACTGTATTATAAGCCTATGTGAGGGCAACTTTTAAAAATGGCTGCCGTGTATAAAATGGGAGCCACGAGTGCAGGACGAAAATGGCGATTTCGAGGTGAAAACGCTGCTGGAATTGAGCGAAAATGCTCATGCTTAGTGTACTAGTCATTATCGGTCTTTTGATACTAAAATCGTACTGCTGTGGCAAAGTAAATTACATGGGTCCAGAATTTTTAGAACCACACCTGGCCTCCAAGTGCCACTTGGAGGTCCAGAGGACTGTTGCTGGTTCTCCCAGCCCCCCATTGCAACTAATTCCCTGGGAGGAGTAGGTCTTGCAGATCCTACATTCTGAAGGCTTGATATGAATCCCTGGTGAAGTGGAGACTGGTAAGTTAGACTTGTATTTCTCACTGAGCATAAATGTAGCTTTTGTTCTTAGGTTAGCTGTTCATAATGTGTTTTCCTCCTTTGTAAAATCCATTGTCATCATCAAAGTAGCAGCATTATGGTGCCATCATTCCTTTTACTACTAGGCAATATGTGTGGTCAATGTGTGCATTGTTCTTCATTGATCATTTCTTGTCTTTTCTTGTTTGTTTGAATGTATTTTTTTGAGGTTAAGATGAGATGACAGGTTCAAACCCCTATCTATTATACCATGAAGGTATGGTGCTTGTAAGCCATTTTTTACCTTTTAACATATTTCACATATGTCATAATTTAGTAAATGTATGTACATCTTCACTACATATATTTTACTAGGAGTGTTCAACTTACAATTTTGAAGTCTTGGCCATGTCAAATTAAAAGGACTACAACTACTATGGTGCCTTGTTTTTGTATATGGAAAATATGTTTGCAATGTGATGTTGGTCATTCTCTATTTTCTCCCATCTATGCACATATGTCAAAATGTTAGGCAGTTCTCAAACCCCATTTTATGCAATGAATAAAAATTTAAGTATTTCATGTAATTTTGAAAGGTGTCACTTTCTTTTAATTTCAATGAATTTATGTAATTGGTTTCACAACTCAAAGTATGTTGACTTAAAGATTCTAAATCATGTTATGTTGTATGCAGAATATAAGTTGTAATGATAATAAATGTACTTAGCAAAGGTCATATGAGTGCTGATGCCATTAATCTTACTACGTTGTATAATAGTTTGAATCTTAGGCTGCTAGGCCTTAGAATGGTTTGATTCTCATTTTTCCTCTATACTCAGGTGGGTTCAATCTGTGGTATCATTTATGTACACTTTTTAAGTAATCCTTTTCTTTTCAGGACATTTCTTCACATGCTTTTTTTTTAAAGTTTGCATATGTGTAATTTATAATGCTTGGATAATTAGCAAACATACCAATAACAATATTTTGTTTATCTTATTTGCTTCATTTGTAGCTCAAAGCACCTTTGATCCATACATCAGGCTTTTACAATATGTTTTCTTGTCATTCATATTAGGTCCGACACCCAGGGTATGGGCAACCATCTGCCACTGAGGATACCTCCACTCCAGACCAGGATAAAGCCTTCACTGAGGACTCCACTCCAAATCCAGATGATGTGGTGCAGCCTGATCCATCTGGTCTGTCTGGGCAGACAGCTCTATGAGTCTCACTCAGCCCTTCCCTACACCTCTCACCCCAGCTATTACAGCACCTGCCAATGGACACATCCACTTCCTTTGTTCAAAGGAACATCACCCCAACCTTGTACCACCCAGTTCTCATTGCTGTTGAGCCAACACCACCACTTCCATTTCAGCCATGGGCCAGTGGGATGCGGCACACTGACTCAAGGGCACAGGGTAGTGGGGCAAGGTACGTGGGAGGGAATCTGTGGGCTAGCAAAGGGAGGCCACTGGGTTCACTGTTACCCAGACCACCACTGACCAAGTATAGAGATCCCTACATTAGTCCCAAGACAAGATGGGCCAAGCCCTTACAGAGATCGGGGACAATAAGCAATTGAAAATGGAGCACAATGTAGAGATGCATACTCCAAACTCAAATTTGAGCTCCATGACTGGGGGTGCTGTTTGACATTTACCGTCATATGTGCAGGGCTTTCTCTGCAACATCTACCCCTTTCTGTGGCCATAAAACATCTGGGCCCACTACACCTTCCTCAGCCACAGAAACAGAGTCTCTGCCACAAGTATGAACACATGCAACCACTTCAGTCACTGCAATGTGGACCCCCACCCCTCAGGGAGGGATGTTCATTTGGACCACCAGGAGAAGATGACAAGACTTCCACCACCAGCAGCAAGATACAAAGAACCTAATATCCTCCAGTAGATGACTACCATTCACTCTGTGGGCCAGAATCTGGATACATTTACCTTTTAGATGCCAGCTGTATCTTGTACATTGGACTTCAAACAATTTTGTTCTAAAAAAATGTTTTATTCACAATGATTTACTTTTTTTTAGGTTTTCAACTTTGTTATTTGTTTTTCAACCTATATCAGTTTATTTGTGTTTGTACAACGCATTCTAAAAACACAAATTTAAAGACTGGTGTTGTATTTCTTGTGTTACTTACTTTTTTATTTCTTCCTTCCATCATTATTATTTTTAAAATGTAAATAATAAAAAACATTTTCACCCAAAAATAAGTTATCTTTAGGTAATATTTCTCCCATTTTAAAAAATTTGAAGTACAACAAACCCCACACATCTTCAGTTATCAATGTCAGACATTAGTAAGTAGGAATTGTTTGTCAAATGTAAAACAAATTACAACCTATGCATAACCAAAATAGTCTGTGTTATTTTAATGTTTACAGTTTAAGACCTTGACACGATCGAAGAATGGGATTTATACTCATAAAGCTCAGATTCAATAGGCAAACTATTATTGATTCATGCCACGAGCTGAAGTCAGACTTCCTGTCTCACAATAAAAAATCCCACCTCAATAACACCAATAGTCAACATCATGGTAGGTCTCCATTTTCTGGCCAGAGGATCCGTCCCATACACTGGCAGTATGTAGTGGCATGTCACAAACAGCTTTAAGTGGTGTGCTACAAAAAGTTATTTGTACACTGATGAGGCACACCAATAGCTTCATACACTTAACAGAAACTGAGGATTTTGCAAATAGAAAGGAGATGAGTATGTTATGGGTCTTTTACACATGTGGTTAGAACTAGTTAAGCAGCACATATTGCTTTGGTGGTGACATTCAACTGAAAACAAGTCTAACGCAAACTCAAAAACTTCCATTCAACCACTGTGCAAGTTGTCTTTGTACAAGATATGTGCATCCAAAGTGTGGGCCTTTCACAGGCTCAAGCCATGTTCTTTTGTACTCTGCAACAGCAGCATATAATTGCAAATGTCGCAACTTTGAAATGTCCAAATGAAGATGGCATGGTGAAGGATCCTAAAACAGAATAACAAGAAAAACTTAGGGCCTGATTTAGATCTTGGTTGTTGCACCACCAACCCACATCGGGCATGGACCCAAGAAGATCGTCAAGTTGATGGTCTTCCATCCACTGTATTTAGATGTTACAGCTCTACAAGTAGATTGACTGGCGACATATTGCTGATGAAGGGAGACAGCGGTGAGACCTAATGGACTTTGCATAATGGCAGAGGCAATGGAAGAGAGATAAGTGACACACACACACACTGCCTCTTAGCCACAAGTGTATCCCTGCACTACACATTACATAACAGACCACATTAACACAGCAACCTATTGCCATTCTGACACAACACAACCTGTACCTGCTGAAAACACACATTGACAAAAACATCCATGGAACAACTTGCACACACCATTGATACTGCGCCCACACATGACACAACCACAACAACCAACACAACTGCACACTCAATTACACAAACACGCTCACACATATGCACAACTACACACATCATGACAATGTCTGCCTCAGAACGATTACATTCACCTGACTGTGTCACAGGGAAACATACACAACAACATCGGTGTCACATGCAAGTGACACACATACAATCACAACCACATATCATCCACTCCAGCTCCTTCCTCCTCAGCCAGCCAATCACTTTGCATCCACACATACAAGTACTGACACACGCACAACTCACAGCACAACATGACAGGTACAGGTCCCCTGGAAGTGTGCCCATATGGACACAGTTGACAGGTGTGAATGTAACATCATTGTGGTGCCAGCATTCATTTGTCAATGAATACTGGCTCCATAATGACAGATGTGTATGTGTGCGATATGTGCTGTTTACCAGTGTGTTCCCATCCACCTCTGACCCACTCGTGTCCCTGACATATGCATGTCACATTGAATCCCAAATAATTCTGTGACATGTATATGCCTGCAGTGGTCCTGGCCTCTAAGTGCCTACCTAACATATCCTGACAATGTGGCTTCCCTACCTTCGAGTCCAGTGATGGGGGTTGTGTTTTGTTCTTGGGTTGTTGGCAGCAATGATGACAGTATGGGATCAGGAAAAATTGTGTATTTTTACCCCGTTTCCCCCAGTCCACCAACTCATTCAAGGGGGTCAGACTGACACATTTTTCTTGGCAGTACTGCACATCCAAATCTGCAAAGCAGGAAAGTTGTATGGGTTCCATCTGGCATCCCCTTTTCCCTCTCCTGCCATCAACATGGGTGGCATTTCTTGGCAGAGGTGGGGGTTCCAATGCAGGCTTTCATCTTTGGGACTACAAACATCTAAATACGGTGGTGGACAGTCACAATGGTGGAGGGGTTTCCAGTTGAAAAGTTGATGGTGGGACCATTACCACCAAGATCTAAATCAGGCCCTTAATGATTTTAAAAGACAAAATAGACACATTACAAATGACAAATTATGAAGTCACATTTACTTAGAACAAATGAAGACAAACAATGTAAACAAACACAGTAGTCAATGTGTCAAACGTTTGATCCCCAAACATGTTTGCTTTGGATTTTCCATAGCTACCATTCTTGAGAAACTCCCAGCACAGACTGATATGCTGATTATATTACAAGTCGTTTTGACATTGAATGTAACATTATACAAAGATATACTTACACTCATGTGAAGACGTTGTCAATAACATCTTAACATATGTAAATTCCTTCCTCTTCACCACTATCATCTTCTTTTGGCATTTAAACATCCTTACCTGGTAGCTCATCATGGGCTCCATCCTCTGCAATGTATGGAATGTTCCGTCAGAGGGCTATGTTGTGCAACATGCAGCAGGGAATAGTGATTTTGTACATCTTGAGTAAGTAGTGGAGGGCTCCATCAGTTTTATCCAGACAGTGAAATCTGGCATTTAGGAGCCCAAAAGCGTGCTCCACTGACCTCCATGTTCGTCCGCAGGTCTCATTGAAGCAGACTTCCCTTGGCATTGATGGATTCCTCAGCGGTGCTAACAACCACGGACAGTTAGGATAAGCTGAGTCTCCTATATGAAATTAAAAAATTAGCAAAAATATCTAATCCCATTATACAGTCTTAAACTAGAAATTAACCAAATACTTCCATTGACAGATTGTACTTACCAACAAGCTAGGCTCACTGAGTCATTTGCAGGGGTATGCTGCTATTCAGTAGTACAAAGAAATCATGTGTTAATCCTGTGAAATGGACACACATGTTTGGGATGCACAACTCTGGAAAGCAGACATCGTGCACATTGATTGAATAGACATTCTTCTGATTGCAGTAGATCTGTTCATCTTTGTGTGGTGGCACGAAGGCAATATGTGTGCCATCAATTGCTCCAACCACATGAGGTATGACAACCAAACCATAATATTCTCCCTTCACATCAGCAGAAACCTAATTTCGTGAAAACTGGATAATGCTGTTGATGTGTCTCATCAGTGAAGAAAGAACTTCTTATAGCACACCACTGAATGTTAGTTGAGACATGCCATCAGATACTGCCACAGTATGTTGGAAGGATCCTGTGGCCACAAAACTGAGTACTGTTGTGTTTTCATTATTTGTGTTGCTGCTGTGGTATTCCTATTGGGAAGCAGGAGATCTGGCTCTAGCTGACGACATAAATCAAGAATAGTTTGCCTATTCAATCTTAATGTTTTGATAATATCCCTTTTTTTCCATGGTGGAAAGATTTGGAAAGGGTCTAAACACTTAAGGCTGTCATATTTTACCTCTCCCTGGGTTCATATGACTGCACTTAAAAAAAAAGAGAAATTTAACTTTCAATTGGCAGGCATATCTTTGATAATCAACACACATTTCACGTCTTTGCAAAACTCCATATATTTTTTTCACATCTATGTACACATCACTGTTAGTGATGTTGTAAATTAAAATAACAATTTTGTACATGTCTGATATTTTTTTAATAATAATGTGTAAATAATACAACTTAAAAATTATTTTTTATATTTTTTTCTAAAATTCTGTCAATAGAAGTATAAAATAAACCACATCACTATTACTTTTAAACAAAGTAATGCATTACATTATACTGTTTTAAATGAATAAAAGACAGTAATGTATGCATTTTACATATGTAAACAAACTTGCAACCATATTGTGTGGTGGTGATGCACTTAACATTTAAAAATACTTCTAAAATGGTGGCCTCCTGACCTTGCCATCAGGACATTTGCAATCCAATGGCAGGCGCTGCAAGTTGACTGCATAGTGGTTGTAAAACTCCATGATGGACACATCCATAGTCTAAGGTGTGTGACAGCAATGTATGAAAGCCAATGGCTCTGTCCGTCTTAGTTGAAGATTCCAAACATTGTGTACATGCACGCAGCATTGGGAAAAAAGCTCACTTGCCTTCTAACACTGCATCCAACAACATCTCCTCCACTTTTGCTGCTGTTACCAAAATCTGAGAGTCACGATGCCAAGCAAAGCAGGTAAAAAGGACCCTAACTTCTTGGGAGAGGAGTTGGAACTGCTGACCACTGAGGATCTGTCCCTGTACAGCCAGCTGTATGGGAACCCAGAGGAACAGGTACATGTTTGAATGAAAAATGTATTTCTAACTAACTTGTTTTTTTAAACACAGCCTAAATTGTTCCTTTTAGTTTCTAAGTGAAGTGTTGTGATTGGAGTGTAGTCAACTCAATAATTTGTGTGTGAAGAAAATGTTGTTTAAGAATGTTTTTAACCCCTTCCCCGCCACGGACGTAATGGTTACGTCCATGGCAGCGCCCGTGTGGCGCCATGGACGTAACCATTACGTCCTGGGACTGGCAGTCGGGGGAAGCGCTAGCGCTTCCCCCGAGGGCCGCCCCCCAACACCCCCAGGCCACGGCTGAAAGGGGAATCCCTTCCCCTTTCACGCCCCCCCCCCCCACCCCCCCCCCCCCCCATGACGTCAGCTGATTTTAGGGAAAGGGGGAAAGACGCGCTGGAAGCCATTTGCTTCCAGCGCGTCTAAGGGAGAAGGTGAGTTTTTCACCTTCGTGCGGGGTGGGGGTGCTCTCAGAGAGGCATCGAGGGAAAGGAAAGGGTTTTCCTTTCCCTCGATGTCTCTTTGAGCATTCCTGCTGCCCGATCGCGATGCGATCGGGCAGCAGGAATGCCCACTAGACACCAGGGATTTCAGTATGTGTGTGTGTGTGTGTGAATATTAGTGTAGGGGAGCGACCCCTTGGGCAAGGGTCGCTCCCCTTTGGGGGCACATGCATTTTACGTCGTTTCTGCCCCCCCTGGGGGCAGATTGGCCCTATTTTTAGGCCGATCTGCCCCCAAGGGGGGCAGAAAGCCACTAGACACCAGGGATTTTATTGTTGCTTTGTATTTTTTGTGGAGGGGGGCGGCCCCTTGGGCAAGGGTCGCTCCCCTTTGGGGGCACATGTATTTTACGTCGTTTCTGCCCCCCCTGGGGGCAGATTGGCCCTATTTTTAGGCCGATCTGCCCCCAAGGGGGGCAGAAAGCCACTAGACACCAGGGATTTTATTGTTGATTTGTATTTTTTGTGTTGGGGGGCGGCCCCTTGGGCAAGGGTCGCTCCCCTTTGGGGGCAAATGTATTTTACGTCGTTTCTGCCCCCCCTGGGGGCAGATTGGCCCTATTTTTAGGCCGATCTGCCCCCAAGGGGGGCAGAAAGCCACTAGACACCAGGGATTTTATTGTTGATGTGTATTTTTTGTGTTGGGGGGCGGCCCCTTGGGCAAGGGTCGCCCCCAGGGGCCCTCATGTATTTTTGGGCAGTTCTGCCCCCCTTGGGGGCAGAGAGGCCTATTTTTTTTAGGCCTTTCTACCCCCAAGGGGGGCAGAATCCCAATAGCGCCAGAAATAGTATGTATGTATGTGTGCTTTGTGTTGGGGGGTGGCCCCTGGGGCAAGGGTCTCTCCCCCCAGGGGCGCAATGTATTTATTGTCGTTTCTGCCCCCCTTGGGGGCAGATTGGCCCTATTTTTACGCCGATCTGCCCCCAAGGGGGGCAGAAAGCCACTAGACACCAGGGATTTTATTGTTGGTTTTTATTTTTTGTGTTGGGGGGCGGCCCCTTGGGCAAGGGTCGCCCCCAGGGGCCCACATGTATTTTTGGGCAGTTCTGCCCCCCTAGGGGGCAGATATGCCTATCTTTTAGGCCTTTCTGTCCCCAAGGGGGGCAGAATCCCCATAGCGCCAGGGATACTATGTGTGTGTGCTTTGTGTGGGGGTGTGGCCCCTTGGGCAAGGGTCGCCCCCCCCCCAAAGGGTGCAATGTAATCTGGGCGATTTCTGCCCCCTCCCCTTGGGGGTAGATTGGCCTATTTTTTTTTAGGCCCATCTTCCCCCAAGCAGAGAAGACTAGACACAGGGGAAAATGAAAAAATGGTTAGTGGCGGAGTGTTTGTCAACTGGCGAAGTATTTGCTTTTATGATAATAACAGTTTTTCTCCTTTTTGTTTTAGTTCAAAGCTTTTGCTGACTTTGCTGTGGCTTGTTGCAGTTTTGGCAGTAGTTGTCCTGCGGCTTGCGTAGTTGCATGTTTTAGGTAAGTAAATAAATTTACTCCAAGTGAGTATTGTTGCAATGCATGAATGACATGTTTGTAGGTGGTGTACTGAATGCAGGATTGTGTGTGAAATTGTCCTTAGAGTTATGCACAATGATTATTGTGTTGTCTTATGTCTAATTTGCTTTTTTTTTTCTCTTTTTAGTGGGATATCGTTGGTGATTGCTGTGGCTGTGCAGAGTAGTTGCTGGTGAGTCAAGCTTTTTCAGGCAAGTGAGCAGTATAGTTTTTGAGTTTATAATTCTTAGTGATAAACCTATACTTTGTTACTTATCTTACACAGTGCTGGTTGTTGGTGGTGTATTTGTCCAGTTAATTTTAGTAGGAAGGATCATGGCCAGCCATAGGATGACCGCTCAGCAGGTTGTTAGTGTGCTTTTTGAGTCATCTTCTGACCATGAATATGAGACTGACTCTGCATCTGAGGCAGAGGAGGAAGTGCAGGATTCTGGAAGTGAATTTTCTGTCAGAGATGAATCATCTGATGATGAAGCCACTCTCAGTGCTGATGAAGGGCCTGTTTTAGAGGAGGACAGTGATGTGCCAATGGTGCAGGAGCCAGCGGCTGAAAGGCTTCCCATTGGAAGACCTGACGCATGGGTTGCACCAAACATGGAGCAGCCACAGTTGCCTGCGTTTACTGGTTTTCCAGGGTGTCGAGTTAATACGGAAAACTTTTTGCCCGTCAACTTTTTTGAGTTGTTTATGGACGATATATTTTTGGAAGAGATTGTTGAGCAGACTAATTTGTATGCAGAGCAGTTTTTGAGGGACAACGCTGCCAGACTTAGGCCACACTCTAGAGCTAGCCGGTGGATTCCCACAAATCTGGAAGAGTTGAAAAAGTTCTTGGGTTTAACTTTTTTGATGGGGCTGATAAGGAAGCCGTCGCTGTCTTCATATTGGTCTACTAGTCCCTTGATGGCAACTGCTATATTTCCTGCCATCATGAGTCGTAACCGGTATGAGCTTCTTCTTCGGATGTTGCATTTTGTAGATAATGCTTTAGCCTTGCCACGAGATCATCCTGATTCTGACCGTCTTTTTAAGATTAGACCTGTCCTTGATCATTTGGTAGATCGGTTTTCAGAGATCTATGTTCCAGGGAAAGAAATATCTGTAGATGAGTCTTTGGTCCTGTTCAAGGGTCGTTTGGTTTTTAGGCAGTACATTCCTAGCAAGAGGGCACGGTATGGAATTAAATTGTATATGCTGTCAGAAAGTAGTACAGGATATGTTTATAATTTCCGGGTCTACACTGGTAGGGATTCCAATATTGACCCCCCTGGTTGTCCTCCCACTTTTGGAGTTAGTGAGAAAATTGTGTGGGAACTTGGTAGACGACTGTTTAACAAAGGTCACCATTTATATGTAGATAACTTCTACACTGGAGTTCGGTTGTTCAAGGAGTTGTTCAGAGTGGACACTGTTGCTTGTGGCACAATCCGCTCTAATCGGAAAGGCTATCCAAAAGAGCTTGTCTGTAAAAAACTTGAGAAGGGACAGTGCAGTGCCTTGCGGAATGATGAGCTGCTAGCTCTGAAATTTGTAGACAAGAGGGATGTATACATGCTAAGCACCATCCATGATGAGAGTACTTCACCTGTGGCTGTTTGGGGTCAGGTTGCCGAAGTGCGCAAACCTGTGTGCATCTTAGACTATAATAAGCACATGGGTGGTGTTGATAGAGTAGATCAGAGGTTAGAACCTTACACTGCTGCTCGTAAGTCTTATGTGTGGTATAAGAAATTAGCGCTTCACTTGTTCCACTTGGCAACTTTTAATGCTTTTGTTGTGTTTAAGGATAGTTCTCCAGAGTCAAGGATGACATTTGTGAAATTTCAGGAGTCTATCATAGCTAGCCTTGTTGTGCTGGAACAGGCAAGAGTTCCTAGAGAAGCAGTGGTGGAGGATGTGGCTAGATTGAAAGATCGTCACTTTGCTGAGCACATTCCTCCCACGGCCAAAAAAAACTTTCCTGCTAAGAGATGTAGAGTCTGTGCTCGAAGAGGTATCAGGAAGGAGACTAGGATGTACTGCCCTGATTGTCCTTCAAAGCCTGGGCTGTGTGTGGGTGGCTGTTTCAGGAGCTACCACACACAGAAGAATTATTGGGAAATTCCGTGAGCGTAAACTGGTGTTTTATATTTTTATATGTTCGGTTTCACGGTTGGCATTAGTCATGTATTCAGTTAGAGCTTTTGTGTTTGTAGTTTTGTACTAATTTATGATTAGTGGTTTCTTTGTTGTTTAAAAACAAAAAAAAGGGGATGGCATGTGTAGAGTGGCGCTTGGCTGGCGGCGTGGGTGTGGTGGCGCTTGGCTGGCGGTGTGTGTGGGGTGGCGCTTGGCTGGCGGTGTGTGTGGGGTGGCGCTTGGCTGGCGGTGTGTGTGGGGTGGCGCTGGGCTGGCGGTGTGTGTGGGGTGGCGCTTGGCTGGTGGTGTGGGTGGGGTGGCGCTTGGCTGGCAGTGCCGGCCAAACGCCAGTCCACACACTCATCAGCTGGTGTGATTGCTGTATCATGCATGTGGGCGTATGAAAGTGATGGGCCCTTGACTGGCGCTGTCTGTGGATGCGAGTCTTGTAATGTGCTGGGCCCGTGGCTGGCGGCGTGAATGGTCTAGTGCATGTCATGTATGAAAGGTGTGTGAATGGACTGTAAAGCGGTTGGTGCCTTGTCGTGGCTTTACAGCTCACGAGCTGTGAGTCATTGGTTCAGTTTTTTGGCCTTTCAGTTATTACCAGTGCATTTCACTTTTGTGAAATCTCTTGTTAATAAAATTTGATTTACTGAACCATCACTCACCCTCGTGCCAAATCCAACCAGTATGTGTGGTACAAATGACAAAACCTGCTCCGCTGTAATCAGGCGTCGCAGCACACTTGAGACACGCTAGGTGCCTCAGGTGGGACCCCGATGATGAAGCATGCCACCAACTTGGTTGGTGGGTGAGGGGTCTTCTTCACATAACCCAAGTGTGTTTCTTTTCACAATTTTAGTGTTTGGCACATCACGGACGTATGTGCACACATCAAAGTGATATATTCCAAAAATACCTGTGTTTGGGGGGGAGGGCCCACCTATGTTTTTGGTCCTGGGTGCGGCCGTCATGTAGGGAAACCTACAAAACCCAGAAACTTTTTAAAACTAGGCACCCCAAGGAGTCTAGGGAGGTGTGGCTTGTGTGGCTCCCCCAACATTTTCTTACCCAGACTCCTCTGTAAACCTCACAATTTGCATAAAAAAGCATATTTTCCTGATTTTTCTTAGTAGGATCACCGCTCCAGCACAAAATTCCTACTCCCCAGTTTTCCCCTCAGTCTCCCAAGTAAAATGACACCTCACTTATGTGGGTCCCCAAATCAGAGTCCGTCTAAAGATGTATAAAAGAATATGCCCTTATAAACTTGCTGTGCTATCCCTTCTATCCCTTCAGGTTTTGGGCCTTATTATGTTGCAGGCACCTGGGCCACCCACACAAGTGAGGTATCATTTTTATCGGGAGACTTGGGGGAACGCTGGGTGGAAGGAAATTTGTGGCTCCTATCAGATTCCAGAACTTTCTGCCACAGAAATGTGAGGAACATGTGTTTTTTTAGCCAAATTTTGAGGTTTGCAAAGGATTCTGGGTAACAGAACCTGGTCCGAGCCCCGCAAGTCACCACTCCTTGGATTCCCCTAGGTCTCTAGTTTTCAGAAATGCACTGGTTTGGTAGGTTTCCCTAGGCGCCGGGTGAGCTACAGGCCAAAATCCACAGGTAGGCACTGTTTTCTCCCAAAATTGTGGATGTGTCCACGTTGCGCTTTGGGGTGTTTCCTGTCGCAGGCGCTAGGCCTACCCACGCAAGTGAGGTATCATTTTTATCGGGAGACTTGGGGGAACGCTGGGTGGAAGGAAATTTGTAGCTCCTCTCAGATTCCAGAACTTTCTGCCACAGAAATGTGAGGAACATGTGTTTTTTTAGCCAAATTTTGAGGTTTGCAAAGGATTCTGGGTAACAGAACCTGGTCCGAGCCCCGCAAGTCACCCCTCCTTGGATCCCCCTAGGTCTCTAGTTTTCAGAAATGCACAGGTTTGGTAGGTTTCCCTAGGTGGCGGCTGAGCTAGAGGCCAAAATCTACAGGTAGTCACTTTGCTAAAAACAGCTCTGTTTTCTGTGATATGTCCACGTTGTGTTTTGGGGCATATCCTGTCGCGGGCGCTAGTCCTACCCACACAAGTGAGGTATCATTTTTATCGGGAGACGTGGGGGAACGCTGGGTGGAAGGAAATTTGTAGCTCCTCTCAGATTCCAGAACTTTCTGCCACAGAAATGTGAGGAACATGTGTTTTTTTAGCCAAATTTTGAGGTTTGCAAAGGATTCTGGGTAACAGAACCTGGTCCGAGCCCCGCAAGTCACCCCTCCTTGGATTCCCCTAGGTCTCTAGTTTTCAGAAATGCACAGGTTTGGTAGGTTTCCCTAGGTGCCGGCTGAGCTAGAGGCCAAAATCTACAGGTAGGCACTTCGCAAAAAACACCTCTGTTTTTTTCCAAAATTTAGGATGTGTCCACGTTGCGCTTTGGGGTGTTTCCTGTCGCCGGCGCTAGGCCTACCCACGCAAGTGAGGTATCATTTTTATCGGGAGACTTGGGGGAACGCTGGGTGGAAGGAAATTTGTAGCTCCTCTCAGATTCCAGAACTTTCTGCCACAGAAATGTGAGGGACATGTGTTTTTTTAGCCAAATTTTGAGGTTTGCAAAGGATTCTGGGTAACAGAACCTGGTCCGAGCCCCGCAAGTCACCCCTCCTTGGATCCCCCTAGGTCTCTAGTTTTCAGAAAAGCACAGGTTTGGTAGGTTTCCCTAGGTGGCGGCTGAGCTAGAGGCCAAAATCTACAGGTAGTCACTTTGCTAAAAACAGCTCTGTTTTCTGTGATATGTCCACGTTGTGTTTTGGGGCATATCCTGTCGCGGGCGCTAGGCCTACCCACACAAGTGAGGTATCATTTTTATCGGGAGACGTGGGGGAACGCTGGGTGGAAGGAAATTTGTGGCTCCTCTCAGATTCCAGAACTTTCTGCCACAGAAATGTGAGGAACATGTGTTTTTTTAACCAAATTGTGAGGTTTGCAAAGGATTCTGGGTAACAGAACCTCGTCCGAGCCACACAAGTCACCCCTCCTTGGATTCCCCTAGGGCTCTAGTTTTCAGAAATGCATAGGTTTGGTAGGTTTCCCTAGGTGGCGGCTGAGCTAGAGGCCAAAATCTACAGGTAGTCACTTCGCTAAAAACAGCTCTGTTTTCTGTGATATGTCCACGTTGTGTTTTGGGGCATATCCTGTCGCGGGCGCTAGGCCTACCCACACAAGTGAGGTATCATTTTTATTGGGAGACACAGGGGAACGCTGGGTGGAAGGAAATTTGTGGCTCCTCTCAGATTCCAGAACTTTCTGCCACAGAAATGTGAGGAACATGTGTTTTTTTAGCCAAATTTTGAGGTTTGCAAAGGATTCTGGGTAACAGAACCTGGTCCGAGCCCCGCAAGTCACCCCTCCTTGGATTCCCCTAGGTCTCTAGTTTTCAGAAATGCACAGGTTTGGTAGGTTTCACTAGGTGGCGGCTGAGCTAGAGGCCAAAATCTACAGGTAGTCACTTTGCTAAAAACAGCTCTGTTTTCTGTGATATGTCCACGTTGTGTTTTGGGGCATATCCTGTCGCGGGCGCTAGGCCTACCCACAAAAGTGAGGTATCATTTTTATCGGGAGACGTGGGGGAACGCTGGGTGGAAGGAAATTTGTGGCTCCTCTCAGATTCCAGAACTTTCTGCCACAGAAATGTGAGGAACATGTGTTTTTTTAGCCAAATTTTGAGGTTTGCAAAGGATTCTGGGTAACAGAACCTGGTCCGAGCCCCGCAAGTCACCCCTCCTTGGATCCCCCTAGGTCTCTAGTTTTCAGAAATGCACAGGTTTGGTAGGTTTCCCTAGGTGGCGGCTGAGCTAGAGGCCAAAATCTACAGGTAGTCACTTTGCTAAAAACAGCTCTGTTTTCTGTGATATGTCCACGTTGTGTTTTGGGGCATATCCTGTCGCGGGCGCTAGGCCTACCCACACAAGTGAGGTATCATTTTTATCGGGAGACGTGGGGGAACGCTGGGTGGCAGGAAATTTGTGGCTCCTCTCAGATTCCAGAACTTTCTGCCACAGAAATGTGAGGAACATGTGTTTTTTTAGCCAAATTTTGAGGTTTGCAAAGGATTCTGGGTAACAGAACCTGGTCCGAGCCCCGCAAGTCACCCCTCCTTGGATCCCCCTAGGTCTCTAGTTTTCAGAAATACACAGGTTTGGTAGGTTTCCCTAGGTGGCGGCTGAGCTAGAGGCCAAAATCTACAGGTAGTCACTTTGCTAAAAACAGCTCTGTTTTCTGTGATATGTCCACGTTGTGTTTTGGGGCATATCCTGTCGCGGGCGCTAGGCCTACCCACACAAGTGAGGTATCATTTTTATCGGGAGACGTGGGGGAACGCTAGGTGGAAGGAAATTTGTGGCTCCTCTCAGATTCCAGAACTTTCTGCCACAGAAATGTGAGGAACATGTGTTTTTTTAGCCAAATTTTGAGGTTTGCAAAGGATTCTGGGTAACCGAACCTGGTCCGAGCCACACAAGTCACCCCTCCTTGGATTCCCCTAGGTCTCTAGTTTTCAGAAATGCACAGGTTTGGTAGGTTTCCCTAGGTGGCGGCTGAGCTAGAGGCCAAAATCTACAGGTAGTCACTTTGCCAAAAACAGCTCTGTTTTCTGTGATGTGTCCAGGTTGTGTTTTGGGGCATATCCTGTCGCGGGCGCTAGGCCTACCCACACAAGTGAGGTATCATTTTTATCGGGAGACGTGGGGGAATGCTGGGTGGAAGGAAATTTGTCGCTCCTCTCAGATTCCAAAACTTTCTGCCACAGAAATGTGAGGAACATGTGTTTTTTTAGCCAAATTTTGAGGTTTGCAAAGGATTCTGGGTAACAGAACCTGGTCCGAGCCACACAAGTCACCCCTCCTTGGATTCCCCTAGGTCTCTAGTTTTCAGAAATGCACAGGTTTGGTAGGTTTCCCTAGGTGCCGGCTGAGCTAGAGGCCAAAATCTACAGGTAGTCACTTTGCTAAAAACAGCTCTGTTTTCTGTGATGTGTCCACGTTGTGTTTTGGGGCATATCCTGTCGCGGGCGCTAGGCCTACCCAAACAAGTGAGGTATCATTTTTATCGGGAGACTTGGGGGAACATAGAATAGCAAAACAAGTGTTATTGCCCCTTGTCTTTCTCTACATTTATTCCTTCCAAATATAGGGGTGTGTGTAAAAAAGACATCTATTTGAGAAATTCCATGTAATTCATGTGCTACTATGGTCACCCCGGAATTCAGAGATGTGCAAATAACCACTGCTCCTCAACACCTTATCTTGTGCCCTTTTTGGAAATGCAAAGGTTTTCTTGATAGCTATTTTTTACTCCTTATATTTCAGCAAATGAATTACTGTATACCCGGTATAGAATGAAAACGCACTGCAGGGTGCAGCTCATTTATTGGCTCTGGGTTCCTCGGGTTCTTGATGAACCTACAAACCCTATATATCCCCGCAACCAGAGGAGTCCATCAGACGTAACGGTATATTGCTTTCGATAATCTGACATTGCAGGGAAAAGTTACAGAGTAAAAAGTAGAGAAAAATTGATGTTTTTTTCACCTCAATTTCAATATTTTTCTTTTTCAGCTGTTATTTTCTGTAGGAAACCCTTGTAGGATCTACACAAATGACCCCTTGCTGAATTCAGAATTTTGTCTACTTTTCAGAAATGTTTAGGTTTCTGGGATCCAGCATTGGTTTCATGACCATTCCGGTCACTGACTGGAAGGAGGCTGAAAGCACAAAAAATTGCACAAATGGGGTATGCCCCAGTAAAATGCCAAAATTGTGTTGAAAAATTGGGTTTTCGGATTCAAGTCTGCCTGTTCCTGAAAGCTGGGAAGCTGCTGAGTTTAGCACCGCAAACCCTTTGTTGATGCCATTTTCAGGGGAAAAACCACAAGCCTTCTTCTGCAGCCCCTTTTTCCAATTTTTTTGAAAAAAACTAAATTTTCACTGTATTTTGGCCAATTTCTTGGCCTCCTTCAGGGGAACCCACAAAGTCTGGGTACCTTTAGAATCGCTAGGATGTTGGAAAAAAAGGACGCAAATTTGGCTTGGTTAGCTTATGTGGACAAAAAGTTATGAGGGCCTAAGCGCGAACTGCCCCAAATAGGCAAAAAAAGGCCTGGCACAGGAGGGGGAAAAGGCCTGGCAGCGAAGTGGTTAAATGTCTTGAAATGAAAAGTTACCTGATGAATGAGGTGACCTTTCATTTCAATTTGCTCCATTTCAAAATGTTCCATTTACAAAATGCATGCCCTTTACTTCCAGTGGGCAGCAGACACTGGGCAATAAGTATAAATGAAAAAGACAGTCATATGTCGCAGTGAGAGAAATGTAAAGTGCAGGACAAAAAATGCAAACTATGAACTTGTCTGAATTTATTTGCACTTTAAATTGATCCTATTTTCAGAATAATTAATAATGTACGTTCTGTGCCGCAAGTACATTTGACACAGGCTCTCAGTCACCCATACAAATATGTCCCATTCCTACACACACATGTTCACACACCACAAAAACAGTGCTCTCTATAGCAGCCCTTTCATACTGTCCTTAGTCATAGTACATGTTTCTAACCATAGTACCTAGCTCTAAAAACATTATGCATTAAGCAAATGAAGCTGGACATGTCCTAACAATGAGCAGGTTGTTCAGTCTTCAGTAGTTCACAATAATATGCACTGATCAGAAGTAGCTCTCACTCTAAAAATGCCTAGATGATGTTCGTTGCCTGGATTTGTAAAATGAGGCCATGAAAAGTGATGAGAGCATTCAACAGGTCACCACAAATTAGTATTTTCAAGAAAATGCAGTTTAGAAAATAATACATATTAACTTTTTAGAAATGCTTGCGATAGAGTTTTCAAAAAATGTGTTACAGCAAACAAAACCTCATAAAACATTCTTTTCTTTCTGTTTTTTTGTATCCATACAGGTCAACGCCCTTCAGAAAAAAAGGTCATATGGAAGGCCATTGCCAAAAAGGAGCGAACCCTGAGGGCCTACAAGCAGCACAGAATTCACTCCTAAAACACATGGAAGGGACCTATGATGCTGGACCCAAAAGTCATCTGAAGTCCAATTCGACCAGTCCTCCCAACATGGGAAGCGTGTGTACCTTACCCTGACCTCCCTAATGCCCTGCATACTTGCGGTGGCCTATCCCAACCTTGATTGGCAGTTGAGAGCCCAACAACAGCATTAAGGGGGCACATTATTTTTTGTGTTCTTATTGTTAGTTACATTATTTTTGCTACATCAACAATTTATGGCATCAATATAAAGGTTGACACTCATCCAACACACAAGAAGAGTTCTGGAAAGTGTAAGATTTGCAAAAGGTGTATAATGGTGTGTTTTGATTATTGATGTGAGGTAAATGGTGCCACTAGATTCCTTATCACTGCCAAAGGACTGTTTTGAGTGGGTACATGACTGCCTAAGAAAAAAGAGACCTGAATTTTGCCTATGTTATGAGGGATAGTTGTACCAAACAGACTACAATTTATGGTTCTGTCAGGTGTGATGCCCCATCACAATTGTGAGGAGGTTATGTTGGCCCTATGATAGGTGGCATAGCATACAATGCACTTATGATACAGTGAACATTCCAAACTTCACATTGGTGAGTTGGTATAATTACCAAACAATATTGAGCATGTGATCGAAAATGATTAGGAACATGAGAACAATGGAAACATTTCTTAGTAAAAACATTTGATAAATATGTTTTCACTGCAAATTTCAATTCAGTTTATGTTAACAGTTGCAGATTGGCCTAAAGCCTTAGTCCTTCACAAATGTGCATTTAAGCCACTCTGTTTCAACAAATTTGAACTTAGTAGACAAACATTATTCATTGAAACAGATAGGAATGTGTACACAATGGTGACACAACAACACATACCCCAAAAATATTTTTGTGTCCTTCATCATGTCCAGCTGATAAATCAATGTTGAAGCAATAGAATTATTGAACATGACTTTTTCTGATGGAGAATGTGCATGGTTCAAAGGTTTCTTGTAGATATTTAGTTTTTTGGGACATGAGTCTACTATTCAAAACACCAATCTGTATAATTTGGAGGTGTTAAACAATTCCATGAGAAATTTGAAGTGTTTAAGAGAACTGATCTAAAATAAACTGGGAGTAATCATGGTAATTTACAAAACAGTGAGCAAATGGGTCCATAATATCTTCCCTACTTGCACTGTGTAATGGTAAAGTATACCTAGGTTTTATAGCCTCGAAGCAGGTGAAATATTAAAATGAGAAAATATTCTGTTAAAGAACATTCTATTCATTTTTATTTGCACAGATTTAATAGAAATGCTGCATGTGTTTTTTCAGGATTTTCAGGAGCAGGTGAAAGAGACATAGGCCATAAAGGAGAGGAAGCAGCTGTCCACTGGATGTCAGGTGGAGAAACATTGGACATCGACGAACCCAGTGGCATGGAGGGTGAGGGGACCCTCACAGAGGCCACCAGCTTGATATCTTCTTTGGAGGCCTCCACAAAAGACTAGTTTGTAGTGGTGGTGGACCCTACAAGACCTTTTCCACCTTCTGTCCTTTTCCACCACCCATATTCCCATCTCCACCATTACTCTTTCTCATGCCCAGTTGGCCTAACCTTCTGCCCCCCCCCTAGAAGGGCTGGGGTCTCTTTTGCTGCAGGCACCTTCCCCACACCCCCTTTCTACCTGGCTACGCCCAGTAAAGAGGCTATTGACTTCTCACACATCACCTCTGTAAGCCAGACAGCAATTGTGAATGACTTCCAGGGGCTTAGTTCCCAAATGCAACCGATGGTTGCACACCTGGATGCTATTCATAGTTCAAGGTCTGGCATGCAGAGATCGCTTGCAAAAATAGCCTCTGTACTGACCACAGCCCCCCAACTTGCCCCAACATGGTGCTCCTACATCGTTCCCTTCCTCATCACATATCCCAACTCCCACCCCAATCCCAAGCACACTCACTTCTTTACACGCATCCACTCCAACAGAAACAAGCAGCACACCCACACCCGCACATGAAGACAAACATCCATTGCAACAGCACACATACAAAGTCACACACATACACACCAACACATAAAACAGCACCCACCAAACCCACATGCTCACAGTCACCCACATACAAAACATCTATAAAACCACCCAAACATACACCAGACACACGTGTACCTACAACACATACCGACACATGCAACACATCCACACCAACCACTTCAACAGCACACTCGTCCATACATACACACTCATAGAAAATCACATCCAAAACAACACCCACCAAACGCAAACACACACTCACCCGAACACCACACACCTTCCAAGAAACACACACCCAAACATACAGACCCACATGTAGAATAGACAGACACACATCTTCAATCCAGCTCACTCTACCTCCCTTACCCAATCCTCTCGTACTTCTTCCACCCTTTCTATCCCAAACCTGTTTTACTTCTTACATATACCCAATCCCTAAGAAACCCAAACCTACTCCTCCCAAGAAGAATCCTTGCAGTGCCTTCTCTGTACCAGCTAGATGCCTCATTGTGGGGGAGGTTGTTCCCTCACAGTGTCATTAGGAGACAAGTTCTTGGGCATAATCCCAAAGATTGATACAGTGCATCCTATGTTTTTTCTTATAATTTATTAATAAAACATGATATTGAGAGAAAGATCTCATTAAATGAAATATTTCTATTTTCACAAATGTTGTCCTGACATAATTTTTTAATTAAAAGCACTCGATTGATGACAATGTTATTTATGAAAATGTGAGTAACATGAACTAAATTTCAGTTATGACAGTAAACAAAACATTTTTATTTTTGACTTATTTGTTAGTGCATACATTAGTGCTGAAAATTTGTTATGGACTTGGTAATGTTTGTGCAAGCATTCATTATGGACACCTACTAAAATAAAAATTGTGCAATTTATTTTTTACATGTTGATACAGGCGTGTTTATTAAACAAATTATAAGTGTTACAAATAAACACATATGCATTACACATGAAAACAATTTAGAGTTAAATGCAATTTAATGGTATACAGAAAATGCACCAGACAAGAGGAAATGTGACATTAATACATATTTGAAATGTTGTAAGTTTTATTGCATGTACATTTCTTGAAATCTATTTGTGGTATTGTGTAGACCAATGACTACATTTTATTAGAATGATGTTCAAAAAATGTTTAATGCATATGTATCTGGTTTGATAGTTTAGGGAAAATGATTAGACATACCTGCATGGGCATCATGAAGGTGGTTTGGACAAAACTGGTAAATATAAAAAAAAATACAGGTGTTTTTTTAGATTTCTTAAATTACAAAAATTAAACAAACATATGCATTGGACATTATTATACTATTGTTTGTATGTATTTATTAAAATGCTGGAGTCCTGAGCTAAGGTGAAAAGACAATTCTAATGGTAACAGTTAAAAAAAGACACACCTTTGATTCGTATGACGACAGGGTCCAATATCAGCAGCAAAGGCAGGACTTGTACAATCGAGTCCATGGTGGCACGGGAAGTGAAAAGAAGAAAGAAAGGTAAGTTTTGAGCTTATACCCCTTCCAATCCGCCAACTCAGGTGGCGGTTTAGACGCCACATTTTCATCGGAAGGAAGGCACATTATGATTTGCCAGACGGAAAAGCTGGCCGTGATCTTGCCGCCAGACACTTTTGCCTATGGCACCATCAATGCGGATGTAAACTATGGTGGTGACGGTGGCTCACTGACAGACTTTCGTCTATGGGCCCCAATTTTCCTCCTTGAATATTGAACCATTCTGGCAATGTCATAGCTGCGGTGGCACAGCCACCAACAAAGGAAATCTCCCAAATCCAGACATCTCAAAAAACTATAAAAGGAGGAGGAAACATACTGCCTAGCAGGCCAGCACACAATTAACCTGCTGCATGTGGTAAGTGCAGTGCAGACTTCATTTTCTTCTGCAGAATGCCCCACAAAGGTAAAATTGTGACAAAAATCAAACATTTTCATCACATTTCTGTGAGGGAAAGTTCTGGAATCTGTGGGGATCCACAAGATTTCCTACACTTGGTGCTCTCATGCGTCTCTCAGTTTAAATGGTTCCACATTTGTGCGGCTGGGTATATTACCAGAGAGAAGAATGCACTATCCGAGGGACAATTTGCTCATTGCAACACAATCGTCATAAAAGGACATACACAAAATAAGGTGCAAAGATGCAAATTGTACCAAATTTATTATACATAAAGAAAATCTTTCCCATGCCTTCACCAAAAAAATGTTCTGTCATAATGTGATAGACAAGACATTCACATTTTGGGCATTATTGAGCTATTGCTGAAGATCATTCCACTACCTACAATTATGGATTTAATGATAGGCTTTCATATTCTATTTTAGTTTCATGTATTGTTGTACATTTTGTGGCAAAGACAAGACCTTCTCAAATGAACAATAATATCCATGATGCATTGTGTTAGATGGATGTAACATCCAACATGGATTGTATATTAACATATTTTGCAAATTTTTTGTAAATGTAGTTGAAGTTTCAGTAATCCCTACTTTATGTTTCATTCACTAACTATGTGCATGTGTTTTTTGACTCTGCTCTCCCTATGTTATGTGTGCGGAGTTTTTAACCCCAATATTCATACTGTAACTGAACAATAGCACCTACAGGGATACTAAATAAATAAAGACCAAGTTGGGACTCATATCTATGAATCTTTTATGCATCTAAGGATGCACCTTGAATGGAATAAATGATTTTAAATTTGCACTGTGTCATAAACTATAAATTCAGCTGTGCAGAGTGTTATATGCTATTTATTGTCTTTTTTGAGGGAATGGAGGGGCCCATGCAAGTTCCTCTCTTGAGTCATAGGGCTTCCCCACACTCATCAATTGTGAGAAATAGCACAATACAGCATTGTGTGATAGGTAAAAATTATCTATCTATCTATCTATCTATCTATCTATCTATCTATCTATCTATCTATCTATCTATCTATCTATCTATCTCTGTCTCCCGCATGCAGTCAACTCTATACTGAACTAGGGCTGTGGACATGCGCAATGATGAATTGACCACAAAGGCCTGGCCTGCATTCAAGTCCCATGGCGCCCCCCCACCCAGAAGCAGCCAACCCCACATCGCTCATCGCTTTTGGCTGAGGATGGTGGGGGTTGAGCACGAGCACTGACCCTGGAGACCCCAGGGCCTTTTCTTCTTTAAGGAGGAGAGTGGGGGTGTGAGCCCCTCCCTAAACCTATTATGATCCTGGGCACCCCATCTCCTAGGGAAAATTGAGGGGAGAGGGACATGTGGGCCACTTCCTTGGGCTGATTGTGGCACGGAGGACCCCACCCCTCCTAGCCCGGTACATTTGTTGGGGAAGGGGGCTGTTTTTGGCCGCAAGGACCCCACCCCGAGGGCCTGGTGCATTTTTTGGGGGACAGGCCCATGCCCCCTCACTGAGCCAATTTTGGCCCTGGGGACCACATCCCCCAGAGCCTTATGTATTTCTAGGGGGAGAGGGCAACGGGCCCTCCCTCTCTGGGCTGCTTCTGTACCCAGGGACCCTATCCCCTGGGGTCCAGCAACATATGTAAGTGGGCGGAGCACATGGTCCCCCTTCCCTGTGCTGATTTGGCCCTGGGGACCTCATCCCCCGGGGCCAAGCACCATACTAATTGGGGGAATGTGTCCCCCTGGGGCCCAGACAATAAATAAAAGGTGGGTGCCCTAGTGCCCACCTAGGACACCCACTGCACTATCATTGGGGGCTGCAGGGGAGCAACAAGGCCCCCAGAACCCAAGGTAGTTAATAATGCTGCTCCCTATGGGCAAAAGTAATATTTAAATCTGTCTGCCTGCCGGCATGACTTTGGGCAGGGAAACAGACCTCCAGTCAGCTCCCAGCGGGATGACCATTTTTCAAGCTCCTACTTGCTGGTAGCAGAAGTTGGTGCTTGCTCCCACTTGGTGGGAGATTTGAAATTGCTCCTGTCAACTAGAAGCAAACACTGATTTCCTTGTCTGTGCCACTGCGGGCAGAGAAACTGCTACTTCCTGGCGGGAGCACCCCAAGGCATAGCTCCTTAGTCTAGCCCTGGTGGTTGAGGTCCCCAGGGCCATAAATGTCTCAGGGAGGGTGACCGCATAGCCCCCTACCTTTTACACATATGGCTGGGTCCCAGTGGATGGGGTGCTAAGGGCTGATTTTTGACCCGGGGGAGAGGGACTGCATGCCACTTCTCCCTTTTCAAATACTGCTGGGTCCCAGGAGATGGTGTGTCAGGGGCTGAAGTTGGCTCAGGGAGGAGGGCCAAAAGCACAAAATAGTGCCAAAAGCACAAAGCCCCAGCTTTGGTTATCTGGTCACACCGGACCAGGACAAAATGTCACAAGCGGTATCTATTGCACATCTTCACAGGAGCAGAATGACGCCTTGAACCCTGTGCCTCTCTAAAGTTCTCGGTCCCAACTATATTCTTATCTGGAGACTAAAAAACTCTTAGGGGGGAAAGGGAGTGGGAATGAAAGAAGAAACTGCCTCGTCCTCTACTCTGTGCTCGTCTATCACTTTGCCTGTTGTTTTTGAGGACTCAGTGGTTATGTCACTCAAGCTGTAAGATAAAGCAAAACAATAATACTCTCTCTCACTAGGTCCTATATTCTCTATTCCTTTTAACTAGGATTCATCTTTTCTTTACAAAAGGTAACTTTAGTGTGACCTACACCAGTGTAGAGAGATGTTAGCTTCCCTTCTGTGTTTGCAATTAATGCTAAAAATTACAATTAAAGTTTTTTGGCATGAGATTATACAACTTCTGTTTTCATATTCTTTTCCTCTTCTACAGCACACTGGCTTTGATTAAAAACGAGTATTGTAGGAGAAAAACAATTTTCACATGACAGAAAACAAAAGTTCTTGAAATAACTGCTTTTCACAGTTTTCTCATGACTAAAACGAATGTTCTTGAAATGACTGCTCTTCCTGTTCTTTACAGTTTTCTCATGACTAAAAAAACTATGTTCTAGGAATCACCTTTTCCATATGACAGAAAATGAGTGTTCTTGAAATAACTGTTCTTCCTGTTCCGTACTGTTTTCTCAGGACTAAATAAATGCTCTGGAAATAACGGCTCTACACTATTTGTAATATGACAGAACACGAATGTTCTTTAAAATACTGTTCTTCTGCTCTTTAATTTTTTCTCGTAACTAAAATGAATGTTCTTGGAAGTAAAGGTTTCTATGGATCGAAAACGGAACTCTTAAGAATTCATTCTCTCTCGCTCAAAATACTTGCGTGACTGCAACAATCGACTCAGGAAAACAAATGCCTGACTTATCCAGAAAAGCTTCTGTCTCTCAAAAATCTCCTCAGTGAAGTGCGCCATTTCAGAGGCTGCGTAGGCTCTTCACATCACTCAGCTGTCCACAAGAGCTCCTCCAGCCGGAACACTAGAGCAGCAACCTTGACTCTCAGCGGCCACCATTTTGAGAGCCCTCCACTTCCAGGAAACTCTCCATAATGAAGTCTGCAGATTGTGTGGGTGTCGCCAGCTTCGAAGAACCCCCAAAACCTGGAGAGGGGGAGCCGAAGAAACCGAAGATTTCCTGACAAAAAGGCACTAATTCAGGCTGACTGCACATTGTTCAGTCCTACAGTACCAGCCAATCAGCCAATCCAATTGTTTGTTTTTTTTGTCCCACAGGAGTCCATTGGGAGTACTGATAATTTCATATTAAGACCAGGTCATGATATTTTAGTTGGTCAGTTCTGTGTCAAAGCTAGGGAGTGTCATTTGTATTCATCTAATTACAGGAAATGTTGGGAAATTTTTAAAAAGGTTTCAGGTAATTAGGTGAAATGCAAATCCATCTTGGGCTATATTTTAACCCAAAATGTATCCTCACACAAAGCTTTCAGTCGAAGGAGTGTCGAAGCACCAACCAGTTATCATAACCTTACCAAGAACACACCAACGGCTCAGACCATGAGCGATGTAGTCCCTATAGGACTTTGGTGCTCTTAGAGTGAACCTGTCTTGAGTCCTTGTGATCCCAAATCATAAGTGGAAACTGTGATTTTTCTCAGTAAAAATGACAGACACATGTCAAAATCTTAAGGAGTTTTTATAAAGAAATATTAAACAAAATACATGAAATATACAGTAAAAATACAGGTCATAAGTACAAGAAATGCCCACCGTCTCTTAGTGAACATCTTACAATTCTTTATTTAGACCTGAGAAACAACAACAATGATCACATGATATTCTGCAATATCAATTCAAGATGGAGGAAAACATAAGCTTGGATCATGTCAGCGCAAGTTCAGTCTCTAATATATTTAAAGCCAAACAGGAGAGAAAACAGCCCCCACACCTCACTTCCCAATGATTTCCAAATCGTCAAATTACATCTTTATTATAGTTCAGCAGTTATCAGCTTTGGCTTTTTTCCCCTGGATTCTACCAAGATATTTGTGGTGTCATAGAGATCGCTTGGCATCTCTTCAACCTTCACATCAATATATTTTTTTTTTTTTTCTTTCTCTCATTGCTGACAGCTTTTCAAACCCACAGTTCATCCAATTGCTTGATGAAATCCCCATGTTGAATTTTAGAAAGAGAAGCGCACATGAAATGCCAATATGTACAATCAAAAGAGGAGTTTAGAACAATTTCATTATTTCTCTACCTATACTTCATAACCACTTCTCTTTCTTAGCAAAACCTCTTCTAATACATCCAAATATGGAACCTATTCCATGCATGATATTTGTAATGTTAGCAACATAAATATTAAGCTGATTATCTACTTTTGGGATATAGGCACAGCATTCCCGGTCATAAATGATCTTGCAGACTGCACCGTTCTTTGCAAGAGGAAAATCTAACGCAAGGTGGTTCCTCATGATCATAGGTCTCATAGCAAGAAATTATTTATTTATTACAGTTAGAGCTCCTGCTGTATTAGAAGCAAGCCAGTCTACTAGGGTTGATAGCTTTCCAATCTTCTAATTACTTAATGCAACACCTATTGAATGTATAAATGCTCCAAAACTATGACTAAGTATCTGCTTAAATCTCTGCTTCATTTTATGTAGCAATCAAGGGGTGAATCTAGCTCATTAGTATGGTAGATTCTAGGAAAGACTAAAGCTGCATAACAACTACCTACTCAGTTATGCAGAACTGGAAATAAGCTGACCTATCACACGAGTAACAGATGCCTTTGATTCTCACCTCTAACTCAACAAAACTCCTGCCTCTGACCAAATAACTATGCTCACACTTACTCCATTTCAGTACCTCAAGAGTTTTCCTCCCCGTTTTGCTTACCGAACATAAAGTTCTCTTTTTAGAAATGGCAACGTTCTACCTTGGGAGAGGTTCCATTAAAATATCTGCTGTCTTCCCAATTGCATGCTTGAGACTGACTTTCTCTGCCCTTTCTCTTTGTCTGATCTTGTCCTCTCATTCAACTGATCTACAAAAACTCATTCATCTTTGATAATCCTACAGGTTTAATCATGCATGTATGCTTCTATTAGTAGAGGTCATGTTAGTCACAGGAACAAAGAATTTAATCATATACCCATGCTAATCCATTGATTTAAAGGCTTTGAAAGATCAATAAAGTCAAGACATTTTCCCTTTGGCAAAATATATATGCATCACACCATACTTATAACCACTTATGTCCAAACTAATTAGCAGCCACACTCAAATGACCACACCTTACACATCAAAGAGAGAACCACATGAATTTGTAGAAAATGCACCAAGTAGCAACATAATAATACAAGTGCAGCCAGAGTATATATATATATTTTTTTTTTATCAATCTGTGCACAAACATTTATTGTTCTTGTATATTATTGTTTCCCCTAAGGGAAAATGTATTGACTTTATTGGCTGAACGTAGGGACCCTGTCTCCTTAAGGTGAGGATCACTTCCAGTTTGGAAGAACAGTAACATGCTTAGTAGTCTACAAATCCCTTTTTGCATCAATCACAATTGGAACAGTCTTTAAAGGCCTGTCATAATCAGAACAGAACAAATTAATAGAATGTTATTGATAATATAGATTAAGGGAGACAGTGCAGGAAAAAGAGTAAGACAGAGGCAAATTGAAATATGCCACCCCTTCAGTCACAGAGGCTAGAAGGTAGAAGAAGACATAACTATTTTCTACTTGCATAACTTTCACATACTAAGCTAGCATCTGAAGGTACACAGTATACCTATAAACACTCTCATGATGCAGAATGTGTGATTTTTTTTTTCTTGCACTGGTTTACTTACAATCAATTTAATGGTGGTGTTTACTGAAGTATGAGGAGTCTCTCAACCCAGTAGATAGATGTCCACTGTCCACCCAATCATGGAAACCGAAACTACAACTGTCAGAGCTACAAGTAAAGATTTGCACCATCACTGAGTCATGTTATCTTAAACTAGATCAAGGAATTAGATCGAAATCTCATGGTGAATCAATAAATCCTCTAATCTCTATTCAATCATCACTACACTATCTAAGAGCTACAGTGATTTTTATTCTGAGTCAGCTGGGGGCGTAAGGTTCTAACACCCTCAGATTGTTATCCTAGCTCTCTTGTCATCCTTTTGAATGTTTGCAGTGATTCGTGTAAGTGAGGTCTACTTGCAGTTGTCTTGTCCTCAAGGAGGTTCATCATTATCAGCCAGATTCAATATAAATTCTTGCAAGATAGGTCCAGTCTGGACCTGAGTGCTTTTGATCCCTTCAGGTTGTTTAGGAATTGTCAAATCTATGCTCTCATCCATGATGTCAAGTTGTACAGCAGGCTCTAGTTCTTCTAACTCACTAACTTTCCTTATTGTCTCTGGTCCTTTTCTAGTCATCAACAATCTATTTGGCTTGTTGTCGTCTTTGACCAGCCTTTCTCGGCTGAACGGCAATCCTGGGACATGCTAATGATTTCTAGTTCTGATGAGGTTGATTCACTCACAGAGCTGAGAAACAACAACATCCCACTTTCTGAGTCCGACGATCTTTCGTCGGGCAGGTTTGATTCAGCTGTCCATGAGTTTTTGCTGTCTCAGTGAATGCGTATTCTTAACCCAGTGGTTGGGGATTCAGTTGCCACTGCCATGACAACACTATTGCCTGATTCTCATTCCTGTTGATACTTTGCTCTGGGAGATTGTCAGCCCTCAATCTGGTCTTCCTCTTCTTTGGAGGCCTCAGAAATTTCTAACCTAGAGTGACTCATCGAATTGGTGAATGTTGGTTTCAATTTTTACTCTTCTCATCTTAACCTCTTGGTCTGTGAGGCAGGTATGCAGTTTGGCAAAACAACACACTTGAGAGCAGTACTGGTGACCATGGTTGCCTGGGATGGGCCTCTCCAATGCTCCTCCAGACAAGAATTGCAGATGTGCTTCTTTATGTGAACCCATTCGTCAGGGATCAAATCATACCCCAGAGACTCTCAGACAGCTGGAGTAGCCGCATCAACCTGATGGGAGATAGGACACACCACATCAGCCAATCCCTTGCTGTACTCAAGAACCAGATCATCTGTGATATTCAGAAGAGCAGCTGCTGGAACAGAAAGAATTTGTAATTTCCCATCAACTTCCCATGAGGAGACAATCTTGTTCCTCTACAAGAAGGGCTTCGTATGCTCATCAATACCAGAGGAAGGGCATTGGGCCCTTTAAGAGATGTAGATGCACAGGCCTTGGCCAATGTAACTTTTATCATCCCATTCAGTTTATCTACAATGCTTTGTACCCGTCTCCTCCGATCCACCAGCCTCGCTCTCGCCGCCGTCCCGCGCATCCGCCGCTCCACAGCTGGTGGGAGGTCCTTCTCCTACCTGGCGGCCAAGACTTGGAACACCCTCCCCACCAGCCTCAGGACCACCCAGGACCACTCCGTATTCCGGAGACTCCTCAAGACCTGGCTCTTCGAGCAGCAGTAACCCCCCTCCCCCTAGCGCCTTGAGACCCGCACGGGTGAGTAGCGCGCTTTATACATGTTAATGATTTGATTTGATTTGGGCCGTTAACTGCAATGGAACCTCTGTTCTATCCCTTGTGCTGTGCACAGCAACTGGATTACCTCATTCTTGAAATGACTTTCTTCATCTGATTCAAGATGAACTAGTCTACCAAATTGTGGTATCAACAGCTGCAACAAGAGTTTGGCGACTGTCAGACTGTCACATATCCTGGAGGGATATGCCTTGACCCAGTGGGAAAACCAACATACAATCAATCACAAGGCTTAATTGGTTACATGTTGGCATCTCCACAAAAATGATGTGGAGATGGTTGAAGGGACCATCAGACTTCCTTATGTGGCTCATGGTCACTACCAACTTTTGTCCGCATTTTGTTTCTGATAAGTAGCACAATGTTGACACAAAACACTCTGCCACGTATTGAAAATTGGGATTGTACCAATATTTTTAAAAGGTGGACACCATCCCATCTCTGCCCACAAGTGTTGGAACATGCATGTGTCGCATCAGGGCAGGTAACATTTAGTCTGGGAGCCCCAGCATTCTCTCACTGGACACCTAAATACCACTGGCATCCTTTATGCATCCCACCCTTGCCCATTTGGTTTCTCTACTTCTGGGGCAGTATGTTGGAACTCTGTCAGCTTATGCAAAGTGTGTACAGTGTTTAGCAGCATATTTGTCACAGTTTCTCCTTCTCCATTGCATGGCTCATCCATGTAAAAGGTGCTGGACTCAAGTGCACAATTTCAGGTGACTTCATCTGCATAGTAATTGCCTCTGGTGATGAAATGTTTGTCACTCTTCTGGTGCAGCGCCCTTCACCACTGCGATTTATTTAGGCAGACACACAACCCTCTACTGATGGGGGACTCAGCAGAGATCTTGCCTCTCCTACGTGACCACAACCATATGAAGTTGTCCACAACCCCAAACCTATCCTGTCTGTCAGTGTAATTATCAATTAGTGAGCCTTTTGAGGTACAACAGGCTCTGGCAAGGGCAATAAATTCAGCCTCTTGTTGAATGACACAGGTAGAATCCTCCACTACCTCACTTATAGTCCCCATAGGAGGCTCTTAAAATACTGTGTCAATCTCTCAGACAATGACCATCAGCAAAAAGGTAATGACTGGTGTCAGGAAAGGGTACATCCAGTGTGTTGTGTCTCAGTTTTATGCATAGCTCGGTAACACTAACACAGTTGTGGTCAAAGTCTCCCTCCTCATCTCCCTCTGGAGTGGGAAATAGTGAAGCAGGGTTTAGGGTGCTACATCTTCTGATAGAGACATTCTCAGCAGTCAGAATGATTCTCTCATAGTGGTAGAGCGTCTTTTTGTCAAAAGCTGAGTGTGTGTGAGTCATGAGGATTTCAGCTGAATGGCGCACTATTACAGTTAGTGGGTAGCTCATCGCTATTCTGTTTACTGACCGCCAAGGCTTATAATAGAGCTGGTTTGAGACTACCTGACAATGCTGCACACTTCAGGATCAAGAGTCACTGAAAAAGCCCAAATGGGGTGCTTAGTTTCTCCATGGGTGTACTACGGATAAAACACACCCATCTCTGTCATGGCAAAAGAGCACCAATTCTTTAGTGTTCACTGGCATTCCAAGAGCAGGTGTGCTACTACAGGGAGTGCAGAATTATTAGGCAAATGAGTATTTTGACCACATCATCCTCTTTATGCATGTTGTCTTACTCCAAGCTGTATAGGCTCGAAAGCCTACTACCAATTAAGCATATTAGGTGATGTGCATCTCTGTAATGAGAAGGGGTGTGGTCTAATGACATCAACACCCTATATCAGGTGTGCATAATTATTAGGCAACTTCCTTTCCTTTGGCAAAATGGGTCAAAAGAAGGACTTGACAGGCTCAGAAAAGTCAAAAATAGTGAGATATCTTGCAGAGGGATGCAGCACTCTTAAAATTGCAAAGCTTCTGAAGCGTGATCATCGAACAATCAAGCGTTTCATTCAAAATAGTCAACAGGGTCGCAAGAAGCGTGTGGAAAAACCAAGGCGCAAAATAACTGCCCATGAACTGAGAAAAGTCAAGCGTGCAGCTGCCACGATGCCACTTGCCACCAGTTTGGCCATATTTCAGAGCTGCAACATCACTGGAGTGCCCAAAAGCACAAGGTGTGCAATACTCAGAGACATGGCCAAGGTAAGAAAGGCTGAAAGACGACCACCACTGAACAAGACACACAAGCTGAAACGTCAAGACTGGGCCAAGAAATATCTCAAGACTGATTTTTCTAAGGTTTTATGGACTGATGAAATGAGAGTGAGTCTTGATGGGCCAGATGGATGGGCCCGTGGCTGGATTGGTAAAGGGCAGAGAGCTCCAGTCCGACTCAGACGCCAGCAAGGTGGAGGTGGAGTACTGGTTTGGGCTGGTATCATCAAAGATGAGCTTGTGGGGCCTTTTCGGGTTGAGGATGGAGTCAAGCTCAACTCCCAGTCCTACTGCCAGTTCCTGGAAGACACCTTCTTCAAGCAGTGGTACAGGAAGAAGTCTGCATCCTTCAAGAAAAACATGATTTTCATGCAGGACAATGCTCCATCACACGCGTCCAAGTACTCCACAGCGTGGCTGGCAAGAAAGGGTATAAAAGAAGGAAATCTAATGACATGGCCTCCTTGTTCACCTGATCTGAACCCCATTGAGAACCTGTGGTCCATCATCAAATGTGAGATTTACAAGGAGGGAAAACAGTACACCTCTCTGAACAGTGTCTGGGAGGCTGTGGTTGCTGCTGCACGCAATGTTGATGGTGAACAGATCAAAACACTGACAGAATCCATGGATGGCAGGCTTTTGAGTGTCCTTGCAAAGAAAGGTGGCTATATTGGTCACTGATTTGTTTTTGTTTTGTTTTTGAATGTCAGAAATGTATATTTGTGAATGTTGAGATGTTATATTGGTTTCACTGGTAATGAAAAATAATTGAAATGGGTATATATTTTTTTTTGTTAAGTTGCCTAATAATTATGCACAGTGATAGTCACCTGCACACACAGATATCCCCCTAACATAGCTAAAACTAAAAACAAACTAAAAACTACTTCCAAAAATATTCAGTTTTGATATTAATGAGTTTTTTGGGTTCATTGAGAACATGGTTGTTGTTCAATAATAAAATTAATCCTCAAAAATACAACTTGCCTAATAATTCTGCACTCCCTGTATGTAAATTTTTGAGCTCCTGAAAGGCTTTCATGCCTTTATCATCCTTTGACATCAGTGTGTGTCAGCGTTAGTGAAGGCTTTGCCACAAAGGAAATCATTGTGATTCTATTGTCCGCAATAGGCAACAATGCCCAAAAACATTTGCACTTCTCTGTGTGGTCAGTAATTTTATCTTAAGGACTATTTCAATACATTCATGGGACACTTGTCTAAATCCTCTCTCTATCTCAGGCCCCAAGCACATGATTTCCTTTTGACAATGCTGTATTTTTTCAGGGGAAACTTTGTGACCATTCTCAGCAAAGTGGTTGAGCAGAGAAATAGTGTCTAAGGCTTTCTTGATCATCAATACAATCAGATGTCATTGATGATCAGGGTTGAGCTACAGGGTAACTGAAGAGACTCCAGATTCATTTTAGGAATCTGATTAAAATAGGACAAACTTTCGATGTACTCTTGAGGAGCACAACACACATATGAGTTTTCTCTTGGAACTGATACCCAAAGGGAACATAGCTCTCTTTGGGAAAAGGAACTGAGAAGAATGCCTGGCCAAAGACAGCTTGACTGTGAAGTATTCAGTTTCTGGGAGAATTACTAACAAAATCACTGCATAGTTTGGTACCAAAAGATAGCATGGGATGGTGTTGCTGTTTTATAAGACCATGATCAGAGAGTTACATAGATTCCAGGTGACTTCCTAAAGAATGCCCTGTTCTATCATGTTCTCAGTGACAAGAGTGGTTCCTGCAATGGCCTCTGGAGTCATCTTGTAAAGACGTGTTTGAGGAAATACTGCATAGGGACAAAGTGTTATCGTTAGGGGTTTGGCACCTTTAATCAATCCAATATCTTTCCTTGTAAAATCCCAAACATCCTCTCTGACTGTCTCTTTCAAATCAATGGGTAGGTCCTCTTTGGTAATGACCTATTCAACCTTACAACAGGTTCGGGCTTTTTTATAGCTTTTATAGCTTAAACTCTGCTGTTTTGATCTCAATGCTGACTGCAGCCTCAGTACAGTAAATGACGCAATTGAGTTTGCAGAGGAGATCCTTTTCCAGTATTACGGGGCTCAAATCACACACTAGGAACGGGTGGTGTTCTTTGATGTGCCCAATTTTTACTGGGACAGGGGCAGTAATCTGATTGGTATGCTGCTGATTTTTAATGCCTACAACTTGGACATCTTTTCCCAAGATGGGTAGGTTTGGGACCTCAACTGCTCTAAAATTTGAGCGAGTGACACCTGTGTCTATCAAGAAAGATTGAAGATGACAGTTGACCTCTCCAATTACATACATCCACTCTGGTTCCATACTAGGACTGGCTGCGCTATGTACACACGCCTTATCCCCCATCAGGCACTGTCATTGGGCCTGTCAAAATATCTACAACTGTTGAACAGCATAGGAATCAGAGCATCCTATAATGTAAATTCCTTATAGGGAGCTCTTTTACTCAGTTGGAAATGGTAATTTCCTCCTAACCTCTGCATAGGGCCGGAGAAAGTCTGCAACATGCCAGGTTTTGAGATCTGACATAGGGGGTCTGGGTGTCTTGAGAAGGTCTCTTTGCACCACAAATTTCACAGACTGGGCATCAATCAAGGCTCAATCAGGATTGTAGTGACACTCCCGCTTCCAGTGCCCAACCTTGTTACAGATGTGTCAAGGGGTAGCTTTCTTAAGGGCACTTGTGCTAGTTCCTGGTGTGTTGCCTCAACCCTTTCTCATTCTCTGGTCACTTCCTCCATATGCTGTGAAAATTCCCATGGATGATCATCCTACTACAGGGGACAATTTCAGGTCCTTGATGCTCTACTTTAAGTTCCTTTGTACCTCCTTTCTGCGCTAATTGAGCCTGTGTCATCATAAATGTTTACTTGACTCCCTTTTGCTTGGCTTCTAACATGTCACTGCAAAAGTTTCATACTACAGAATCTAGTTAAGGGATTTGCTCTGGCAGCAAAGAACATATTGGATCATCTGGTTGCTGATTGTGGGTTGTAGCCCTTGCACACTAGAGGCGAGGAACCCTCCCATGTTATCCCCAAGCAGAACATTTAATCCACTATGCTCCCTTTACAGCTGCATCAAGCTTTCAAAATATGTATGCATGGACCCTTTGGGTTCTTGAGAGGTTCAGGAAGTTTTGGGCCAACTTCTTTCTTTTGGGTAAACCCTAGTTTTTAAGTCTTCTACGACCTCCTTGTATTTGGTCTTTACAGAGGGTGAATGTGAATTTGTTGCTGCTACCCTAGGGGATTCCTGGGTTGGCCACTCCACTTCTCACTTGTATTCTGCTAGCAGATCCTTAGTGACCACCACTTCGAACAGCGCATCAAAATCCTTCTGCAAGACCTTTGAAATGGTCACAAGCTGGTCCATCTGACTGTGCCACTTATAGGGAATTTACCTTAATTTAGGAAGAGAATTTGTAAAGTGGAAGAGATCTGTCTGGGACCATGGGACATACACATATGCTCCTCTCTTTTCTTTCCCTTAGATGCTATTCCCTTACTGCTTCTCCCGTAGCTTCCCCCTCATCTACCTTGGCAATTCCCTTCTTTCATTTAACTTTAACCCTTTTCTTTCTGGAACACAACTCTCTTAGCCTCTTGGTCGCACTGTAATCCCTAATGTCCTCAATCAGCTCTCTCATGCGTGTTTTCAACCCTTTCAACTTTAGTAACTACAATTCCTTCTCGCCCATCATCATCCTAACTTCCTTCTGCAGTTTCTTTCTCTGTATCAAAACAATGCTGCATTCATTTGCTACCATCTCCATTCTTGCATTTGCCTCTCATGCTACTCTTGCAGCTTCCTTGCTCATGTAAAATAATTCACCCTTGTTGTAATGTCCCAAGAAATCCATCCCTGTATTACACTTAGTGATTTCTTCAAATTCAGTTTTCAGCTAGGCAGCATTAAGTCTCTTTTGAGTTTATCTTGCACTTGATGGGTTAACCGGAAGAGTTGCAATAATTATTTGACCTTCCACCATGGTGCTTTTCAGATCCTCTTCTTCAGCTATTATGCCAGGCGCTGGTGTGGGTTCTGGGGGACACTTGAAATGGTCTGATTTAGAACAGTGCAGGACACTGTATGGGTTGGCGTGAGTGTTTAGGCACTAATGGTACTGGTGTGCTTATTGAGGGCTGGGCAGGGTGTGAAATGGAGGTTTCTGAATAACTTGGGGGATGTAAACTTCTGTAGTGGTTTCGGTGTCTGTTCTAGTTTCGGTTGTCAACGTAGCTGTAGTGCTTGATGCTGCTACATTATATGAGGTTAGTATTATGCTGAGGAACTCATCTGTGAAGGTGTCTTTCTCCTCACTTTCTGCTTCTGACTCGTTTTTCGATTTACCTTTGTCCTCAAGTTTCTACTTTGCTATTTCCTCCCTATCTATCAAGTGTAAGCTCCATTGGTCTCAATTACTTCTTCCCTCCATCTTTCCTGCCTCTCATTTTCCTGCGAGCTTATCTATGAATAAGCCACATTCTTAATTCCTAATGCAAACTTCTTCCTTTTCTTTTTGCTTGCCACCTGTTCCCAAAGATTGAAAGCCTTAAACTGTGTGGGTCTGGGCCGAGGTCTCAAATAGTACGTCCTTCCTCTTAAATTTTCTATTCTGTGAATATGGAAAGCCAGTGGGAATGTAAATTCGTGCCACTGGGTAAGCCACATGCACTTTTGTAACCCTTTCTTTCCTGTCCTTTCCTTAGCAGGTGTACCTTTGGGTGGAAATGTATCTTCCTTATTCAAGTCTTCTACTTTTTTAAAAAGGAATTTCACTCTCCGTTCCACACTTCCCCTGTACTAGTGTGTCCACTAATTTCACATCAATATGAGCAAGCCTCTGTCAAAAGTCACCCTATCGGAGCGTGGTTACTGCACTTGCCAGCCATTCCCTGTGCAGCATCAAATCGGTGTCGCGCTACACCCGAATACTGCCAGGGTGGATTGCCATTAATAACTGCAAAGAGCTCGAGGGGTAAACCCTCGGGAAATAGACTGTGCACTTTGACGTGATTAAATACTGCTGAAAAATTGCTCGTGTTTATTATTTTTTGTGCAATATTTGCTGAATGCTGATGTATTAGTGCAAGTTTCTCACTAAAGGAATTATGATGTGGATGTCTATATATTACATTTTAAAAACTGAATACTAACATGCTACTGCATGAAATGAAGTAGGACTTGTAGTAAGCATGTTGTTAAAGCTCCCTTTAACACAAGTTTATAATGGGAAATTGGAAATTTATACAAGGCTTGCACCGTATAATTTGACAGTGTCTAGTCCGTTCTGAAGTGACAATTTTCATACTCAAAGTAAATGTGATTTTTATGTCAATTTAGGAGACAGATGTGCTATATTTTTTAGTGGTCACAAAAGCTGGAATTCATTCATATTATGGATTTGTGATGGTAAAACGTTTAGTACCATGCAGTAAATTCATTTGAGGAGTCAGTACGTTTTTACAGCTCCTACAACAGGCTTAAATTGGATTACAAATGCAATTTGGAAGGGGCTTGTTATGGGTGTTCTTTCCAAATTGAGATTCCTATCCATATGCTTCAGTAGTTTTCGACCATAATAGCTATTGCAATATATTGAAAAATTACCACCCAAATTGAGGTGCTAACTGATTTCCAAAAGAGAAAGAGTCATTCTTGGATCATTTCCTCTTAGTGAATTAGAGTAAACCTTCCAGGGTAAGTAAGCAGTGGTCAACTCTCACTTAAAAATTTAAACAAGAAACCTTTTTATTTCTAAAGCAGCCCACGTTTCCTTTAATACAATTAGGCTGCCTCAAAATAAAATCTGTGTTTTAATTTAAAGAAATTGCAGCAATAGTGTGCAGGCCACCAACTATGTCACTGTGACCTATAGGAGCGAGTCACAATTTGCAACCTACCCAATGAATATCAATTAGGCAGGTCAGACTAAGATCCACTCTGATTCAGAATTTTGTAAACTGACGAATTTGTACATAGGTCGATTCCCAAAATGACATATTGGTTGCAGCTTGTAACCACTTTTTACGAGCAGTAACATTGTACATATGGTCCTTTCTTTGAAGTTGTTATCCAGTAAGGTATAGGCTTGCTATTAAAAGATTAGAGGTTGGAATATGACAGGGGGAATTGACTCTTTGCCTATAAAATTGTTGTGGGTTACTTGATTTGATTCAAAAATCTGTATTCAGCACAGCCACATTAGGCCACAGAAGAGTAGATAATACAAAATACAACACATCAATTAGATTAAAGACAAGTAAAAGCAATGATGCACTCATACAGTGTTAAAAAACATACAAGGCAAGTACTAAAAATAAATAAAAATACTTTTTCTGATTCAAATCGCTCCCCAGATGAAAGAGGCAAAGCTAAAAAATAACATAGGGCGTTCCAAGGTGCATAGAAAATGTAGGGCAACATTGTAATCCCTGATGTTATGCATTTCCCTAAATCATTATAGAAGCAACAAAATAGCATAAAGTGCTGAGCATTTTGATTCAAAATACCCTCATAACTGCTCAGGTGTGTTCCTGTGCCACTGGTTCATAATGGGAAAGACACCAAGAGATGGACTAAACTCAACTGCATCCTTATTAGAATGAAATGAAGTTGTGTATTAGTCACCTGGGACATGTACATTTGAAAGCCCTCTAGGAAGGCATTCAACAAGTATGCAACAACACTAGGTTTCTTGGCTGTGATAAGGGCTTTGTTTTCAAACCTAACGCCACAAAAATAGGCCTTGACCTCACTCTTATGAAAAGCAATGATTCTAAGAGGATCTTGGAGCACATGGGAACCAAACAATGATTTAGATGTCTTATTAGTATAGGAAAAACAGGTCTAACGCTAAATCCAAAATGATGGCTTTCCAGATTGAATGCCAGAGTAAAATAGGCTTAAGCGAGATCAGAACCTCCAGGTGAATTAGCCCAACCTCCTAATGGACAATTGAAGATGATGTTGAGGTGGGGATACACAAAAGATGCCTAAGAAAGGCATTCTCCTCAACCTGAAGAGGATCGCAAGTTGCATGACCTCACAGGTCCCACCATATATAGCAGCTGACAATGTTCTAGCCTTATAGGTATTCATCTTTTCCATGATGGGGCGGCTACCAAGTTTATGGGAGAACCTGAAAACTCCCTCACACAGTGTGCTCATTTTAGATCGATCATTTTTTTATATCTTAAGGCCATGAACCACTATTATAAAAAAGAATGCCAAAATAACAAAATGAATTGGACTGCACAGTAGGAGTGCTTTGATGGAAAATGTCCTACACTTCTGGATGCTTTCCCACAAGACATTGTGAATATTTTGGTGTTATGAATCTTAAATATTCTGGCCTTCGTAAATTCAGCAAAGGTGTCCATCAGCCACTGCAGACTAACGGTGGTCCTAGAAGGAAAGACTGCATCATCATCATAGAAAAGCTGGGAAAACAGACAACTAACAACTACGGTCCTACAGAGTCTGAATGGCACCATAAAACACCATTATGAAAAGGGAGGTTAAGAATGGTGCCAAAACACAGCCTAGTCTGACTCCCCTCAATTCTAAATGGTGGAAAATATTCCCTGCTGGGGCCATAAAAGACCTTAGCAGATAGATTCTCATACAACCTGGATAAGAAAAAAAACTATATTCTGAGAGGCTCCAAGTAAAAGCAAAGTATGCCACAGAATTGAAAGGTCCACCAGGTCAACGGTATAGCTAAGGTCAGCAAAGCCCAAGTGAAGAGAACCTGACTTTGCCTTCATGTACTTCCCATTGAGCAGGTCTAAATGTACAAACTGCCCCATTGTGCCCAGTCTCCTTTTGAACCCATGCTAGGCCTCTGAAAGAATAGAGTTATCTGGCACTCTTGTGCAATGCTTTTGTACACCTTCCTGCAGCACATATTCTCCTTCAGATGGTCACCAAAAGGTAAAACCTGTCTACCGCATACAGAGACACACACTTCAAGGTGAGACGAGCAGTGGAGGACGGTTTGGGGCGAAGTTAAGACGAGTGGAAAAGTGGCAATGAGAGCGAGAAAGTTCGCAACTCGGTCTTTGCAGATATGTTCAAATGCAATGTCAAAGAAAAGCTTTTCAGAACTACTAGAGGAGTTGCAGCCTTGCAAAATAAAACATGATGGGCAAGAGCGTGAGTTTGCATCCCGCCTTCCAGAGCGTTGCTGTGTTTCATTATTGTGGTGGCAACTGATCTTATCCGTGTCAAAGGTAAACCACAACGCAAGAAATATTATAAATCACCACATTCATGGTAAGAGTCCTTAAAAGCAAGAGTATGAGCTTACAAACAATTTTATTTCATCCAGTCGCCCTTTTTCTATATTTTTCTGTCTAGTATGGAATTACCACGCTGAGCTATCCCCCTTCGAATTCCAAAAGGAGGGTCATGTTTTTTATATTCAGATCACGCTGAGCAAGCTCTTTTGTGTAGTAGAGGGAAAACAGTTTTCTTAGGATAAGGGTCTTGGCCGATTGGAAATTGGCAGCGTACATATGAGGCTCCTGAAGGCCTGGTAACCCTGGAGATAGTGTGCACTGCTATAGTCTGTATTACTCTCCCTCCCCGTGGTGACCGCACAGAGAATGTGCCTCTGACAGGAACCCTTTCCTTCCTGGTCACTGGGTCAAAACTCCATCTGGTATGGTGCGGCACTTCAGTGGCCCATAGTGGAGTTTGTGGATGGGATACTTCGGTAGTCCCCGAGCATTAACCAACAACATCCGATGCCAGAGACTGGTATTTCCATTGATGTCTCTTCCATTGTAATCCTTCTTGCTGGTGGTCGTTTCATTCTTTAAAATGAGGTAGCCCCTTCCCCATTTAGTCCCCAGCAACATATACAGACCTTGGCATGGTCTGGATCAGCGGCTGTTCTGCGCTCAGACAGATATCTACTTAATTGCCCATTCGCTAGTTATAGCTCACACTGTGGATTTTTGTACATTTCTAGAATACCGCACCCACTTTTATGTTTTGGGATCCTCTGAATTAAGTCGCCTCTGGACACGTTTCTGGCTCGGCTGCTTATTGTTCCTGTGACCTTCTCTCCATTCTCTCATTTTTTGGTATCTTCCCCTTGAGCCTTGAATACTGGACTGCACTTTAACTGCGGTGCATTGGCACTCTACAGCACCATTCTGTAGCCAAGTGTTAGAGCACTGTCTATCATCTCCTCCTCGACCTCCTTTGGCACCAAGTCGAATCTGCAGGGCTGTTCTTCAGTTCTGACATAAACCACCCACCACAACAGAAGAATATCCCAAATCGTGCACCTTTTGAGACAATATGCTCTTGTACAGGTACTATTCTTGATTTCTTCTTCTTCTTTCAACCTATTTGCCACACATTTCACTACGTTTAAAACTGTTGTGAAGTCCTTCGACTGGGATAGTTGGATTTGTATCTATTCTGATCTCTCATGTGTAGCCCTCTATTTAACTAATAGAAACTCCTCACAATCTGCACAGATCCTTTGGGCTGCTGTGTAAGCTCTTTTTGAGGTCCGATTATGAGGGACTCTTGGAAGGTGAGGTAAAAAATCTAATGAAAGAATGTTATTGAAATCAAACAAAAAACAAAAACAAAACAAAAAGAAGTACATCCGTATTCCGTTTCTAATTATTGTGGCTAAATATTGTGTTCCTGTTTGAAATAGTGTCACTATGAGCAGAGTGAGATGGTTTGAAGCCTTCCCACAAAACAGCTATGACATAGAGACACACAATGCGTGCTACCAGTGTCAAACAATGCTGATCTGTCCCTTCATACGCATCCTGTTGCTTGATTCAATGCCTTTGCTTATTTTTTCAAGCAGCTTTGTGTCTCTAAACAGGTGGACAGATCCGATTTGGAGCAACTTTGTATTGTCGGTGGAAGACTGCCATAATGGATGATGAATTTAATCTTTCCTGGAGGGTGAGAGGGCTATACAATAAACTGAAGAAGGTATCAAAACTCTGTCTACTAGCAATAACTGTCTGCATCGGAAGATCAGCAAAGGCCTCTCATATTGCCTCCCCACTCTATAAAGTCTTTAGAGAAGCAGAATCAGTGGCTCTTTATGTTCAAAGTTCAGCAAAACCAAAGTCCAACAGGGCGACGAGCTCTCTAAGCCCAGCCTAGAACCTTCATATTGTTCGACCTGCTGACCTACTTCCCTAAGTAAATTAGATATAGGAATATTAATTTAAAAAACGTAGCTAACTGCCTGAGTTGTGTGATTTTGTAGGTGAGTTTCATACCAAGATGTCCACCCACTAAATGCCTTGATGCTGTAGGTACCACTAAAGCTGCTATGGTAAGATACAACTTTAGCTTGGTGATTTATAAACTCAAATACCTGGAGGTATTACTGAACAGAGGCCTGTCAACATGCTTTTGGTTAATCCTGCTGGACACAGCTGCAATTGACTTTATGTAATAGAATTCAATTTGTCAAAATTATGCTGGTAACGAAGTATAACTGTTTACAAGACATGCTCCCTCTGCCCATCCCCCAAACATCTTGAGACTATAATAAATAACGCTATTAAATCATGGGGAATGGAACGGAAATCGTGAGTCGAAATGGAGAAAAAATGCCAAAACTGAACCAAGTAGTCTAAAAATACCTAATATGGGACTGCATTATTAGGCTTACCAACATATATAACATATATATCTAGCACCGACATGTATATTCCCCCGGGAGTGGTCATATATTAAAAGGTTGTCAACGGGAAACTATGCTGGACTGTGCCCACTCTAAAGGCATAATTTCCTTCTTTCTTCTCCGGAGTTTCTTTGCCTGATCCCTCATGCGATGCGGGAACCCCAGAAAATATTCAAAATAAGATACAGATGTGTTGCTTTGTGCATCAGGATAGGGCCATCTGAAATGATGCTGTTTTTCGAATTTATGATAAATATTTCCATTGGGCAGAATGGTCCATTAGGCTCATGATCGTTCTGGGTGATGTTTGCAGGAATGGTTCTTTGAAAGCATCTCCTAACCTGGTGTCTGAATATCACGTACGTGACTCACAGCATGGCACTACAGACAGGAGGCATAATGTATTTGAGGTAAATTAGGGAGCGCGCAGCTTCTGCTATTATTGCATCTCTGTGCCTCTGGGAGGAAATGTGCATGAAGCAGCTGTAGCCTGTAAACTATCACCAGAACTCTTCTTAAAACTTTGTAATATTTCTACCTCCATGCTGTTCGTGGACACAATAGAAACTTACACTTATTGCAATGCAATTAATTTCCCCAAATTCACTCTCCAGTATACATAACGCCCCAGTAGCTACTTTGCAATGCGTTAAATAATAGTGGTCCTGATATTCCTCCACACTAGTTCCTGTTAGAGAAAGGAAATACGCAAACCCGCGACCTTCGTTTGCTTCCTACTGGAACTGATCTAAAAGTAGCCAGTGCCCGAGTCTCCTTGTTCATGAATTGCTTGATGGCCCTCTCTGTATCAGACACCTTGCTGGTTGTTTTTTGGCAAGTTTTCTCCTTGCATTTTGCATTTCTCTATCTTCTATGCTTAGTCTACTGCTGCTTCATCTATATTTTGCTCATATTGTCTTTCTAATCCTAGTACCTTTTCTTTTCTCCTTGTGGTATATGTAGTATTAAGAGCCATAATTATTACAGTATTGCTGAAGCGTTTAATAATGTCGACAAAAATAATGCAATGATGTGCAAACTTAAAAGTAAAATAAATGCTTTTAAATGCAAAAATTGCAGTAGGCATCCATATTTACTCTTACTAGGCCTGAATAGTTAAAGAAACATTATTTGACATGCTGACATGACTAATGAATGCTGACATAACACAAAATGG